>NC_046658.1:169949222-169951059 GCF_010883055.1 Belonocnema kinseyi | reverse complement strand
CTTATATTAATATCTATTCATTACATATTCGAGCGGAGTGAAAATGTTCAAATTAGTCGAATCGTTTGAGACGAGGCAAACATGTTATTATTTTTATATTTTCGGAAAAAAGTTTAGTGGTGTTTACAGCATTCAAAAATGGCCAATTCGTGTTTTTTTTAGCGATGTTGACGATTGGCTAGGGCTAAAAATGTTGAATTTTGTTTTAAACAAAATAATGGCATTTTTCTTTGACTTAAAGTGAAGAAGTTTCTGGATCGACATATAAGAATTTTTTAACAAGTTTGTTGAATTTTTAGCATAATAATCAGATTTCTTTAAAAACAGTATAATTTCTAACCAAACACGTAGTTGAATTTTCAATCAAATGGTAAAGTTTAAAAAAAGATTAAATAAATATGACAATTTCACAAAAATAGCAATTCTCAATCATAAAAGGGGATTTTTTAATCAACAAGGAGGAATTTTTAACAAAATAGTTGAACTTTCGATAAAAGAAAATGATTTTTTGAACACATTAGTTAAAATTTCAAAAAAAATGAATTACACCCCCAAAAAGTTCTATTTTTAACACACAAAAAAACATTTTTATGTCAAAAAGATGAATTATCAATAACACAGTTGAATTCTCGACCAAAAATGATGATTTTTTAAGAAAAGAGATAAATTTTCAAGAAGGTAATTAAATAATTAATAAAAATAGTTCCAGTTCTAACCGAATAGTTAGATTTCCAAAACAATGGCCGAATTTTAAAAGAAGATTAAATTTTAAACAAAAACAGTTGCTATTCTTTTAATCAAGAAAGTAGTTTTAATTTGAAAACAACAAAGATTAGTATTTTTAAGCAAAAATATGCATTTTTGTGCCAAAAAGACAAATTTTCAAAAATAAAGTTTAGTTTACAATCAAAAAACATAAATTTTCAATAAAAAAATACGTTCAGTGTAAGAATTCAACAACTTTCAGTGTGCGCTTTGGCCCCACCCCGCCCGTTGACGTGGTCGAGGACGCGGTTGCCACAGAAACAGTGAAAAGTTACAAAGGGCAGCACCTCGATATGTTCGAAAATCTAATGATATCGGAACTAGATATAGTTTTGTTTTAGTTCAGTCTCTCTATGTGGCGCGCTGCTGAGTGAGGCCCCGGGAAGTTCAAGACGAGGTTAGGTTATTGACGTGCTAGCGGTAATTAAAGTATATATAGCTTTCCATTTATACACTCAGATTATAGATTTTTGCGCATGGACCTGTGAATATAGGTATTTAATTTTAATGTGATATTCTGCTCACACTTGATTTTAACTTCTCCGTGCGAAACCGAGGCTGGTAGACTTTTAAGATTCATGAAAGTTTCTTCTGTTAAGGATGCATGAAGATTGGGATCTGGAGATAGGTTGACATTGCCTTGATTTATTCAGGTGAATTGTGTTTGGTTATTGAACATAGTTTATAGTTTAAGTAATAGATATTTAGTTCACTCTTCCTCCACTAGCCGAGCTGTAACTTGGGTTTTGTCAGTTCTCTGTACAGTGAATAAAATTCTTAAGATAAGTCAAAAATTTCTCATTAAGCGTTAATAGTACTAAACTTTGTCTTTTTGTTAAATTTGTTCTAACTTTTGATCAATCTTATATAGTATAAATTATGTAATTCATATTAATTCCGTAATAATTTCAAATTTTCCCGCTAATTGCTCGAACTCAGGAACTTTTGACATATTTCAAGTTCCACAAAACTCTTATGCCGTTTATTTCTTGAAACCTTAAAAACCCAGTCAGCACTAGGAGATTATGTTGATTGCGCCGTTAATTAATAACGTGTTTAGAATTTAGTTGAC
>NC_046658.1:169922847-169949122 GCF_010883055.1 Belonocnema kinseyi | reverse complement strand
TTTCTGCCCTATCGAGGTACTGCCCTCATCGTACTACGAAGTCGAATTCTTGTTTTTTCATTCTTCGTAAGATATGACGGGAAAGCAGTAGAAAAATTTTTTGAGGTTAGAAAAGTTTGACATGTATCTATCGCTGATTTTTTTCAGATCTGAAGCTTCATCCAAGTTTTCGGTACAGTCTTTTTTTAATTATAAAAAAAATGTTCTTGAAAAATCATATTTTTAATTTAAAAAAATTATTATAGAAAGACATTTCAAGATAAACAAGTGCTGAAAGCATTTAGGTTGAAAATGTATATAGTATTTATTAAATCACAAAAGTTCTGAAAAATCGAAAGGTTAATTAAAAAACACGTGTTTTTATATATTAATTTGTCGGTAAAATTTTTCGTATAATTTTAATTTTAAATTCAAACAATAATTTCTAACACTTTAAATATTAAACAAAAATTTATTTGATAACAATATTTTATTATCGTAGTTTTAATAAATAATTAATATTGATTAAGAAACAATTTTATTTGTGGAGTCTTATTATTTGGGAACTTTTAAATTCGTTAATATTATAAACTGTTCAGGAATTTCATTAGTTTTGGAATTGTATTTTTTGGGACAGAGAGTTTTACCGAGTCGGGAATTTTATTTTTCGGGATATTTCAGCCGTCCCCATCGAATTACAGAAAATTTGCTCTAATTATAATTTCGGCGCTCGATCTTTTTGATGTATGGAAATTTTTGATATCACAAAGTTAAAGATAATCTCAATTAAAAATTTTAATATTCGTTGTACATCCAATTTTTATTCTTGGGACTTGGCAATTTTTTTCTAATCCATTTCAGAGACTGGTAAACAGGAGTGATTTTCTCTTAGAAAATAAGTGATTAAAATTTGAAAAAATTGGGTAGGCTTTTTTGACATCTAGGTATGTAAAAAAGGTAAACTGCAGAAAATTTAAGAACTATTTATACTATTTTAAGATACCAATACACATTATACAACACTAACTGTAAAATTTGCCAATTTTTAGGCCTTCAGCTTAGGAATTTGAATTTTAACGTTAAAATTGCTTCATTTTCAGAATACAGCCTAATTGTTTGAATTTTCAGAATTTTTCGAAATTTTTCGAAATTGTTATAAGGCGAAAAAGTTTGAATTTAAAATTCAAAAATACACCATTTTCCATGTTCATTTCCAATCCAGCGAGTCACTTTCTTTCCCTTCTTTTGAAAGTCGATCCTTTGCTTTCAGTTTTCTTTTTAAACTATACCTTGAATTCAACGAATTTCAAATTAAATTTTTGCAGCTGTATTTAGATTGAATTATACAAAGGTTTTTTGTTTTATATATAAATTAATTAAAACATTTTATTGGTTTTTCACGACTGTAATTTATAACTCTAAAGTGGAATAATTGTAGCTCAAACATGAAAAAGTATAGACTAATTTCATATTTAAAGAGATTCTATCACATATATTGAACCATTAAAACCTTTTACCTTTTTTAAGGTTTTTAAAACTCTTTTCAAAAATTTTTTAAAACAATTTTGGTTGTGATTTCTTAATAAAAGAATAAGTGCTTTTTAGTCTCCAGTACAGCAATTTAAAAAATATTTAAAGCCTTAATAATTTAGATATTTTAAATTTGTAGTCTTCAGAATATATTGACTAATTTCAAATTTAAAGCTATTTAAATATTTCATCTGAATTTTTGAATGGAAAGTGTTCGATAATTTTAGATTGAAACCTCTCAACTTATTTAGTTACCTATTAAAACCATACAACTTCAAGTTTTATTTATTTTTTGATAATTTGTCTCCCCCCCACAAATATTTTTTTTTCGTAAGAAAATAACGCCCGATTTTTGTAAAAATTAACAAATATATATTAAAAGTTCATTCAAGGTCATTTTTGTTCAAAAAGCTTGTTCCTGTATACATTAACTCTTATTGTTTCCGATTTCGTTCTGTCACTCAGGGTAATTTTCTGTGAAAAATATTGATTTACAAAGAATATTTGTCAAACAATAGAATGGAATTCTTCGCCCGAGATGCAAAAGTAAATTGTACTATAGTAAAAACAACTGGAAAAGTTTTAATATTAAGCTTTTTTTGTTTCAAATGTCCATTTTCGTTTGGTTTTTTGGATTTTGAAAATCCTTTAACTTTGCTAAGTTTGATTTTATCAAGAAAAGTTGTCAGGATAAATTGTTCATATTTTTTTGTACCATAAATAGCTGTCGATAAAATTTTCAAATTTTAAAAAAGTGGTCTCAAAAATTTTGAAAAAGCTTCAACTTTTTGGATTTTTATCAAAAATGGCTGTTTAACGAACTCGATCTTTCTTTTTGGTCCCTCGAACAGTGTGTCAAAGCCCAATCCAATCGGACCAGTTTTTCGAAAATTATCCGGTATACAGACAACAACAACGACGACGCCGGACAGACAAACAGATTTCGACGTAAAAACTTGTTTTCTGACTCACGGGGCGTCAAAACGTCGACATTTGATAAAATCCAAAAAAGTTATTTTTCATAAAAAATTAATACCTCCTCATTTTTGATGAGAATGTAGAAATTATCAACAAGATTTGTAGAAAATCTTTCAAAGAATAAAATTATTGTCCCGTAAGTTACAATCGAAAAATTACAATTTCAAAAAATGAAAGTTGTTTTAAATATTGAGCTAGACTCGCGACCAGGACAAATCAGAAAATGAAAGTAAATTTGAACATTGAACTGCAGTTCGAGTATTAAAAATTAAACAGGGATTGATTTTACAAGGTGATTCTAGATCTCTTCAAAATGATATAATTTACATATTTTAACGTTAAAATTTGAACTAATTTAATTCAAAAGCCTTAGTAATGACACAGGTGTAAAGTTCGAATTAATGGCTTCTTAAATGAACGCCTTTATTCAATTTCAAAATCTTTTTGAAGTATTATTTGAGTATAAAATATTCCATTTTTAATCTATTTGGTTTGGAAATAAAAAAAAAACAATTTTCAATAGTAAACAATTTGAAAATGAATTGTCACAATTTCAGAGTGACAAATTGAAACTTGGAATGTTACGATTATAATTGTTTAATTTTTTTATTTGTAGTTTGAAGGTAAAAGTACTTCATTTTGATTCTTAAAGATCAGTTAAGTAAGCATTAATTTAGAAAAAAAAATCAAATAAGCTGAAGGTTTCTGAATGTTAGAAAGAAAAGAACAAAATTTGGAGCTCCTCAAGGATTTTGAAATACTAGGAAAACAATAAAAATTTCTGGGTAGATTTAAAATGATTTTTTATTTCGAAAAAGTACATAACTCAAAGAGAATGTTTAAAAATATTTCAAAACATTTCAAAAGATTTGCAATATTAGAAAAAATCTGGAAGCTCTTCAAACAATTTTGTGTGTAGGATTTTACAAAAATGTTAGGAAAAATGGGAATCAGTCTAAAAGACATTTAGAAGTTCCGAAAAATGTTTTAAATAATTTTAAAAGATTTGAAATAATTTAAAAGAGAATAGATAGTTTTGATGATTTTGAAATGTTTTCAAATGTTGACTTTTTATTTTGAAAAATTACATAATTTTAAGAGGAGGTATAAAATTAGGATTTCCGGTCCTTACTTGTCTGATTTGTTGAAATTATTAAAGTGGAATTATACAATAGGTAGGATATAATTTTCTTTCGTCGTCCACTTAAATATGGCAAATTTGTAATAAGTATGTAAGTCGTTCTTAGTTTCATTTTGATTTATCCTTATAATTATTAATAATATTCCTTATACTGAATACTACGATTATTATGATTATTATTTATTGTATTTTTTATAATTTATTTTAAACAGTTTAAATAGTCTATTGACAACGAAAATACTAGTTGGGGGGAGGGGGGGGGGGGGGGGGGGGGGGGGGGGTCTTCACTGCACTCAGGCGTCGGATGTCTAGGAATGGCCTTGAATAGGTTGTGCATTTTATAGTTATTTGTATATTGAAGCACTGATAAAGCTTGAAAAGAATAGAGTTTAAAAGAAAAGTATTATACATAAAAGAACGCTTTGAATAGCGCGTTTTATGTGCATATCATACGTTATCAAATAATAAGATCGATAGTTGTTTATTCTAATTATGCGCAATTCTCACAATTAACATTAATCTCCGGTTATATTTAACGAAGTAATTATTCACACTAAACAGATTTGTACTACGCTTACCGAATTTTCACAATAAAAATGTTAAACAATAATTTTCCTTTTTAAAACTTGATTTTTATAAGGTTTGGCCCTGTGAGTTAACTACATTAACAATTTGAGGAATTACTAGAATTATTGCGAGTGGAAGTGAAAAAATACGACAACATTTGGTGTTATGTGTAATGGGGTTTTTGATAGTTTTTTATCGCAAAAGGCACAATATTGTTTTCTGGAAAAAAAGGCGCAATCAATCTTTAACTAGCACTACGGAGGAAAAATTGCCTAATTCGATCAAATGAACCATGTGTCATGTATTTTCAATTAAACTGATGGCTACAAAAACAGATTTTACTTTTTAAAAAAATATCATAAACTAGATTAGATAAAACTTTTTTCAAAAATATTAAATACCAACTTAAACACATACAAATACATATACTTTCAAAATTAAAGTTTAGATGTATTATTTAAAAGCATTTAAATGTCTAAAGAAACACGCATGCAACAAAAATAATGTCTGTAATTGGCCAATCCAAAGGAACATAACTGACATACCAAACCCAACCCAAATGCGCATAAGCAACATGACGAACGTAAATAAACGAACCTGTACTAACCAACACTGTTAAGAATCTACCCGAATTTTATTTTTCATTGTTTAAAAACTATTCTCTCTTCAAAGGGAGAGATATAGCTTAGATTCCTAATCAAGTTTATGCTGGAAATAGAGTCACTAAGCAGGCTGGAAGGTGCACTATTAAAAGAAAAAGAAAGAGTAGCACTTTGTTAACAAAACTGTATGTGCTCTTTTAATAATAACATAAAACACCTTTTACAAAAATTATAATAGTCGCGGCAAGAACGTTTTAATTAAGACAATAACGCCTGGAGATCCTTCCCATCAAAGGGCGAATTTGCGACTGACTTCGATTTCACATAACGTGCTGAGACGCGTTAACAAACACGAACATAACGACCGTCTATATTTCTTAACTTTCATTTGGAATCGCATTCCTTGAATAGTAAACAATCTGATTTTTCACCAATACAGGGCCAGATGGCGTAAATCGAAAACAACTAATCTAACAAAACTTGCTTATTTTTTATAAAAAATCTGAATCTGTAGTAAAAAATATAGGTTTCCATTTGCCATTCAAAAGTTACGCCATATTCTGCCCCAGGGGAGGGGGTAAATTTTTTCGGGGTCACTTTTCCACCTCTAAAATAAACAATTTTGGCCACAGACACTTTTATCGTACTTTTGAAATTAAAATTCAAGTATTACGGGGGGGGGGGAAGGGGTCAATTCAATTTCATTCGTAACCGATTTGCTTATAAATTTCTTTGAAACTTATGTCGCAGAAATCTGCTTTATACGTTTTTGGAAAGCTAATCTCCACAATTAGAATACTATAAGGAATATTTTCTCGCAACTTTATGACAAGATTTCGAAAACTATGTGGATTTGAGTACAAATTAAATAATAATGTCTAAACATAATTTAATTCATAAAATTGCATTATTTTGAATTTAAACAGGCAAATAATATCGAATGAAAAATTTATATTACTTAACATGTTTGGTAATTAGTTTGAGAAGATTTATTGAAAGATAAATAGAAAAATATATCTATGAGCGTTTACTTTCTTAAACTCGCCTTCTTTTAGCACCGGTTGTGTTCTCATCTATAAAAAATTCTGAATATAAAATTAACATTCTGCACTGGAATTTGCAGTCATTGATTTGAGAGTCTTCAAAGAAATATGGTATTAATTTTGCAATTTGTATTTAGTTTTTTTTGTAACTAAAATGAAATAATCATGAAGAACGAAAGTTTCACCTAATTTTTCAATATCTGGATAAGCACATTTGAATCAAGGTAAAAAATTATTAAAACACACATTGAGTAGCATGGAGTTCAACATAATATAGAAACTGACATATTTTTTACAAATTTTAATCGGGCGCGAATTGCCATGTAAGCAATGAGAATATATTCGTGGTCGCCAAAGGAGCTTAAGCAATTGGCCGTTTTAAACGAGAAGCAAAATTGCAAGATTTTTCCCGGACGTTCAACTACACAAGTTTAAATTTTAATCATTTTAGAGTTGAACGGATCAAATATTTCCGCTAAAAAAATACAAATCTACGCTACGCTATTATTTTTTAAATGTAAACAAATGTAATTCTAAATGTAAAAAATCATTTCTCAAAATTTATTGTAAAAGGTATATGCAGAAATGCGGAGGAAGTGTAAAGGCCGAGCTCAAACGCCGGACCTGTCTGAAAAGCGCGCTTTTTTTAAAAATTTGATAACGGTATGAAGAATTGTGGTTTATACACGTGATACTCTATAATTCTTTGTGATTAGTTCTTTGGAGGACACTGGGCATTCTTCGATTTCTTTTGCGGTCAATTGTTCAACCGCGCCGCTATTCACGTTTATTTTTGCCCGTACTGGTCGCCCAGAAACAGGTGTGAATATTGCACGAAGAATGGTGTGTTTGGATAATGTTTTTTCTAATATTGCGCAAACGTCGCCATTGAAATTTGATAAGACAATGTGTTCTCCGGTTTGCATGGAAGTCAGGACATGATTTCTTGTTCTTAATCCAATTGGTTTGTCTGGAGGAAAAACATATTTTCGGAGTTTAAATATCTGATTTGGATTTTTGTGGGGAATAAGTCGAATAAATTCAAGATCTTCAAAACTATATCCAAGTATACTTGGAAAAGTTTGCTTCAGAGTACGACACTTCCAACTGTCACAATGAGGTGGTTCGGCTGCTGGTGGAGACCTGACCGAATAACCAGGCGTGGCAAGAGAATCAGTCGTGTCTGGAAAATGTCTGGCAGAAGAAGAAGAAGGTTCATAATGATGAAGATCAGGATTAGGGGGATCATCACGCAAACCGTCAGACTGTGGACTTAATTCTGAAATAAGAAAGACAATATTACATATTTGATTTATATATCTACACAATCGTGTGTTGGTAGAGGACAAGTTGTAAGTGAGGTTGTAATTCTGGGGCCAATTTCGAATTGTTGTCAAAATGTTAAAAAATCTTTCATTTATGCACAATTGAAGAAAGTTTCGCGGGCCTTTTAGCCCTTTTCCTCCATATTTTGATGCCTTAAAAGGTGAAAATTTATTTAGAATAAAGCAAAACCTAAGTCCTTTTTACTTTTTTCAGATTCGCATTAGGTGAGTTCCCTCGCCACGTTAAAAATGGCTTATTTTCAATTTGAATGTTCAGAAAAAGTAGCATAGAACATCCATGGATTATTATGTTAATTTTACATGCAAGTTTTCAACAACAACAAAACTTTTTAGTCTGCTGTAAGGCGTACAGAGAAAGAAATTTGAAATTTGAGAACTCGGAATAGGCATGCAAGTGATTTCTTATAAACCAATTTGTACTGAATTTGAATTTTTCTAGAATGGACAGCCATTTATGAACTGAAGCTATCTTTTTAAATAGAATGCATTCAATGTAAACATTTCTTAAATTTACACACAATTAGTATTAGGCGATAAGAAAGTAAAATTCAAGTGAAAAATCAACAAAAATTACATCTTATATCTTACCAAATCTATTCTTAAATATTTAAACCTGAAAGTGTACGTTTGAAAAAAAAAATTCTATTCTAAAAAATTTGAGAATTATGCATTGGGAACTAAATGGTTTCATGATTGAAAAATTTAGTAAGTGAACTTGGCATAAAAAAGTTAAAATCAAACTTATTTAGAATGACATAATATCAAGTGATATGATGATATCTAATGTATTTTAACAGGTATTCTTGAAAAATTTGTCAAATGTAAGAAAGTGTTATTGTAAACGTAGAGGCTGGGCCCAAAAAACAGATTTAAAAGACGTGCAAATTCTTTTTAAAATTTTGAACAGTTTAAAAAATTGTACTGTACACACGTAATACTGTGTAGTCCATTTTGATTAATTGCCCTGTGGATACTGGACATTCCGCAATTTCTTCTGCAGTCAATTCCTCAACAAAGCCGCTATTCATGTTTATTTTAGCCCGTGCCAAACGCCCTAAAGAAGTGGTAAATATTGCACGAAGAAACGTGTGTCTGCTTGATCTTTTTTGTAATATTGCATAAACGTCACCATTGGACGTCGATAATACAATTAGTTCTCCGGTTGGCATGGGAATCAGGGCATGATATTTTGTTCTCAATCGAATTGGTGCATCTGGAGGAAATGCGTATCTTCGAAGTTCGAATATCCGATGCGGGTTGTTGTGGGGAATAAGCCGAATACATTTAAGATCTTCAAATGTATATCCAAGTACGTTTGGACCAGTTTGCTTCAAAGTGGGAGACCTGGACCTATCACGATAAGGTGTCTCTGCAGGTGCTGGAGAATTAAGAGAATTATAAGGTGTGGCAAGAGAATGAGTAGTGTCTGGACAATGTCCTCTAGGAGGAGGAGAAGAAGAAGAAGAATGTCCATAGCGAAGAAAATCAGGATTAGGGCTACCATCACGTAAACGCTTGGACTGTGAAGGTAGAGCTGAAACAAGAAATACAGGATTAGGTTTTTGTTTGATGTACCTACGCAATCGTATGTTGGTATACCACTAGTTGTAAATGACAAGAAATTTGTAGCTTCTGCCGTTTTACTAGATTTTATAGTAAATATACACACTGCGAGGGTTAATTTTTGTTGCAGGGAAATGGTATCCTGAAATTAGTCTCAGGTTCATACTTTGTGTTTTCTGTGTTATAAAAAAGTGGCTTTAAAATGTCTTAAATCGTTAAAAGTGACGAGATTATCAAAGTGTGCAACGCATCGAGAAGATACACACGTGCGAATAAACCAGCCAATTGGCTAAAACTGAACATTTTTTTTGTCTAAATTATGATTTATTGTAGATAACTATTTCGACAAAAAGCATATTCACACTGAAAAATTAAACTGCATTTTTTATCAACTTTCCCGATGATAGTTTTTTGTTCCTCGAAATACGCCAAGATCGAATAAGATTCGCGACAAACTTTACAATTTTACATTTCGCATAAATTTGAAAAATAATGCATCGAAGTTTGAAAAATTTGCATGTCCAATTACGTAAAAATAAACAAGGGGACGAATAAGGGGTATTGAAAGCTTCGTGGTCATCAAAATAATAATTTAATATTAAGTGAAGTAAAATAATTTTATAAAAACTGACCCCTTAAGTGCATAGGATGGGGGAGTTATTCAATGAACTACTTGAATTTTCTGCTAGATGAATTGATTTTTAAATCTAAAAAGATAAATTTTCAATAAAAAAAGCGAATTTTTATTTTAAAAAATGACTTTCACATATTTGTAGACATTTTTAGATTAAATGACTTTCCTACTAAAATATACATTGTACAACTTAAAACATTAATTTTAAAAAGAACCATTTTTTACACAGCAGTACAATTTGGTAAAGAAGAAATAAATCTATGACTGAATACTTGCATTTCCATGCAATAAATAAATTTGTCACAGCCAAAATTTTTGAGTGAAAAAAACAAAATTCGCAACAAGAAATCAACTTTTAGCGAAAAAAAGACGCATTTTTAAGATTGTACTGTAGGTTTTGAACAAACAATTTTGAAATAAAATTAAGAACTTTCTAGCAAGAAAATTAATATTTCATAAGCTGGTTGAAATTTTATCTAAATAGGCAAATTCTTAACTGAAAAAGATAAATTTCTAACGGAAAATGGACATTTTTTTCACAAAATATGTGAATTTTCAACTCACTGTGTGGTCTTGGTACAAGTTGCTGATAGTGGTTAGTGTGTTCTGCAGGAGTCAGATGCTTAGACGTATGGTCTCCAAAATCCCCGCCATATGACTGATCCGGAGAACCCAAATCATTTAATAGCCTTGTTATGTCATATACATTAAAACCGTCAATACTTTCAGGAGAAGGTGGGGTCCACTCGTTTTCTGGCCTTTTTGATGATTCTGTAAAAAGACCGCAGATAAATACAAAACAATTTAATCCCAACGATCTAGATGTGGATCGACAATCGACATTTGCCAAGTATTAAAGAAACTGTTTTACTCTCATTCATTTATTGGCTGCGAATTGAGATTTTAAAGTTGCGCCACCTCCAGCTCCCAGGGGTTGGGTTAAGTTTTTGCGGGGTCGCTTGTCCACCGCGTAAAAAAATAAAATTTCCACAGATATTTTTTCATAGTTTTAAAATTAAAATTCAGATCTTTTCACGTAAAGTTAGGATAAAAAGATTATATTCTTTTCTTCGTAATGTAATTATCAGAATTATTTCACTTTTATTTATATACTATTTACACGCTAGCAGAAAATATATATTTCCGTGAACTGAAGATATATTATATTATTTTATTTACCGATAGAATTCAGAATAACAGCTAAGGCTAAGAGTACAATACAGAAAATCTTCATCTTTTCCAAGTACAGAATTGAATAATCAGTGTATTAATTAAAACTGTGTTTGAGAAATGTAGCTTGTGAATATTCTACTGCTTTATCAGGCGATACAATCTATACTAAAGTCGTTATCTTTTATATGGAAGGCGTCAACTTTGTCCTTCAAAGACAGTTTCCTTGAAAACAATTTGGTTATGAATAAAATTTTCTTGTAAAGACAAAACGATCTGCAACGCAAGCCTCTAAAATAACGTATATTTTAAAATTAAAAATGTCCTATTTGGGGTTTTAGGGTCCAGCGGTCTACACTGACAAGTAATATCGATTACAAAATGTTCATTGCTCAACATGTTTGTTAACATAGTTTTAGGAGATTGAATGGAAAATAAATCAAAAAATATATAAAAAGACTTCAAACTTAGGGGACTGGGCAGTGAAGAACGTAATATCCAGAAGCTTATTTTTCTTTAAACCAGCCTTCTTGAGTCATCGATTGTGTTCTGACCAATCATAAATTCTGGTAAGAAGTTGCAAATTCACATTATGAATCAAAATTTTCAGTCACTTTAAGAGAGTTTAAAGAAATATGGTCTTATTTTTATGATTATGGTTCAGATGGGAACCGCGAGTCTTTTAAGTTAAAATACTTTTCAGTTATGTATACTTTTTAACATTTTTATTTTCGAAAAATATTTTTAAAGCTTTTATTTGGTTATTACATTCTAATCAGAAAAGTTACAGCGAAAATTCTCTATAGCCCCGGTTTCGGGGCTGACTGTGAGTGGTAACTAACTCAATATAGTCTGATCCGCTTTTGTTTGTTCACGCCTGACTGCTTGCGTGAGTGACAGCCGCAGATCCCGTGCAGCCCGCGCAGCACCTGTCACACCTGCATGCGGCGCGGCGTCAATTCTCGGAAAGGCTATAGAAGGCAGGGCTATTGCAGGTTTTTAGGGTATTAGATTTGTGTAAAGTTTGACCCCCTCCCCTCTTAATAAAAAAAAACAGGTTTTTAAGAATCTGTCTGTATGTATGCATGTATTCCTGTCTCGATGTATATCTGTCTGTATGTCTGTCTGTTTCCACATTAACTTTTGAAAAAATCAATTTATTAGATTGGCCTTTGATAGACACTTTTATTTCCCTAAATTAAAGGTCAAGTTCGTTAGTTAGCCATTTCGGATAAAAAGTCAAAAAGTGAGCGCATTTTGAATATATTTGAGACAACTTTTTAAAAAATTCAAAATATTTCTGTACGGATGTTGATAGTATTCAAAAAGTCAAACAATTTATTCTAGTTACTTTTTTCATAGCACAAAAAATTAACAAAGTTTATAGTATTTGCAATCTTCCAAAAACATACGAAAATGACCATTTTAAGCCAAGCAACGCAAGATGTAAAAAAAAGTCAAGGAAATAAAAGTATTGTTTTTTGAATGCCCTACAATATTATTATTGCAACTTTTTGAATTCGATTGAAAAATCGAAAATTTAAATTTTAACATTAAAAATAATGGAAACTCCAGAAATTACATTTTTCGGTCAAACTGTGCACAATGTGATAAAAGATGTTTAAAAAAAATATGCATTTAAAAAAGATCTACAAATTTTTTATAAATTACTTTTTGATTAGATTTGTGTAAAATTTGACACCCGCTTCAGTTTTTGTCGAATATTCACATTTTGAAACCCGCTGAATCCAAAAAAGACGTTTTTCTGGATGTATCTGTTTGTGTGTATGCCTGCCTGTGTTCATAATAACTTTTGAAAAAATTATCTATTAGATTGGCCTTTGTTGCACTCTTTTAGTGTCCTATACCAAAGGTCAAATTCGTTAGTCAGCCATTTTGGATCGAAAGTTCAAAATAATTAGCACGGACTCTGATCGGAAATCCATGGGAAATAAGTCTCGGCTAAATTCGGCTATACACTAGCGACGATCGTTCGGGTAAGTTCGGAGCAGCCACTAAATACACAGTGTCCCTTACTTATGTTTTGATGTTATATTTTGAAGCTGTGCTCGAGCTCTTTGACAAATCCATCGTCCGCAAGTGACTTTGTGTTCTTTTTGCTTTATATGTTTGACCTCGTTTTTTGTCATTTGTTAAAAAACTAAAGAAATATAGAGTTTGTCGTAAAAACAAAATAGATACAGAATGTCATTTTCTACAATAATGTATATATTAAAATTCAAAATTTAGATTTTTATTTACCAGCGACCAACTCTGCCGCGCTAGAACGAATTTACGTGTTGTTCTTTCAGGGGGATGTTTAACTATAATATAACTCATAAAATTGCGTTATTTATATTTAACCAGGCAAGTAATATCGAATAAGAAATGTTCATTGCTTAACAACTTTCGTAACATAATTTTAGAAGATTTATTGTAAAATAAATAGAAAAATATATCCATGAGCGTTTTTATACTTCCAATTTTGGGTCACTCGAGCACCGGGAATTTTTCAAGATAAAATTTTGTTTACTCATTTATTTTTTCTAACTTTCTTATCTGACAAACATTTTTTTTAGTCTTTCATTAAGTTATTCTTTTGCATATTATATATATTCACATACCAATTTTAGGTTAAATAAAATAAAAGAACCATCAAGAACCAATTTTTTACCTTATTTTCCAATATCCGGATAAGCACATTTGATTGAAGGTAAAAAATTATTAAAACATATATTAAGTATCACAAAGTTCCACATAATACAGAAAATGTCGCATTTTTTATAAACTGCAATCGGGCGCGAATCGCCAGGTAAGCGATAAGAATGTATTCGTGATAGCGAAAAGAGCACTAACAATTGGCCGTTTTAATCGAGAAAAAAAAATTGGAAGATTTTTCCTGGTCGTTAAAACTCGAAAGTTAAAATTTTAATCTTTTATAAGGTGAGCGGTTCAAATATGCCTGGTCCAAAAATATAAATCTACGCTACGCTATTATTTTTGAGGTGTAAACAAATGTAAATCTAAAAATAAAAAATCTATTCTGAACTTTAATTTTAAAAGCTGTATGCGTAAACGCGGGGCAAGTATAAAGACCGAGCTCACATGCCAGACCTGACTGAAACGTGCGTTTAAAAAGATTTAGTAACTCTATGAAGAATTTTGGTTTACACACGTGATACTCCATAATTTTTTGTAATTAGTTGCTTGGCGGATACTGGGCATTCCGCGATTTCTTCTGCGGCCAATTTCTCAACCGCACCGTTATTCACGTTTATTTTTTCCCGTACTGGTCGCTCACAAATCAGGCGCGGAACCAGAGGGGGGCCACGGCGTCTCCCCCCCCCCCAAATCCAGACTCGAATTTTTCAAATAAGATAATTAAAGTTCATTATATATAATACTGAAAAGCGAATTTTCTCCTTGAATACGGTTATAGAGAACACATCAATTCTGAGCGTGTATTTTTCAAATGTAGCGCCCATTTTATATCATGTAGTTACAATGTATTCCCGACACTGGCGCTGTCACTCTTGCGTCGTAGTCACATGCGGCAAGAGAGCTTGCCAGCTAATGTAGATTCCCAACCATGTAATTCTCGCAGCCAATTAGGGTTTCGAATTCTCTCATGGATGTATAAGACATCATTTTATTGTGAATAACCATTGAAGTTGAACAGGGAGCGAACTCAGCTGATTGCGAGATTTGCGTTTTACAACAATCAATAATGGTAAATATTTTATTTCTGTATTCTGGCTATTTTAAGGCAACTTTAGTTTTTTGAAGATAATTTCTTTCAAGATTCTTTATTTTTGGCTTCGTTATAAAAAGGAAATGTTCGCCGTTATGATACCAAAATTTCAAGCTGATACCAAGAACTGAAGAAATGCGAAAATCAACTAGTAATTGCATACATTAAAAAAAATAAGACTTAAAAATCCGAAGATTGTGCATTTAAAAAATGGTAAAATGTCAGAATTATTTAACTATATATTATTTTAATTGATTCTTTAATGAAAAATTGTTAAGACAACAAGCACGAAATATGTATTATCATTCGAGAAGAAAGAAATTAGGTTTGATTTCAATTTTTTTTTAAATGCTAAGCGTAATTGTTAACTTTTTCAATCATCAAATCATTAAGTTTACAATTTGTAATTCTAAAATGTTTTACCATAACAATTTTCGATTTCGGATTTTCATTTTTTAGGGTACATTTTCCATTTGAAGAATTTTAAAGTGCAGTTTTGAAGGCTTGCTTAATAAAAGATTAAAAGCTTTCGCGATTCAAATTTTTGGACAAAAAACGTTTTAAGTTGATAAACTGTAAACATAAATTCATTAATCATTTTTAAAATTGAACTGTAGTACGTGTATTCGAAATTGAACAATAATTAAATGATTTTATGGAGCGATTCTAAATCAGTAAAAATTAAATAATTTACAGATTTCGACGTTAAAAATTAAACTACTTCAATTCAAAAGCCTTAGGAGTTAATCAAACGTAAACTTCCGAATGTAACTTTATAAACATTCTGTTGTTTCAGTATAAAATATACTATTCTTAACCTTTTCCATTTAAACATTTTGAATTAAGAAAAAGATTAATTTTTTAATAGTCAGCAATGTTTGAGTCTTTATTTAAAATGGAATATTAAAAACTAAATAATTCGAAACTAAATAGTTTAAAACAGAAAGCCTTAAATCGTTAATATTTCAGAAAGATAAGCTCAAACTTAGAATGCCACAATGTTAATTTTATTGCTCTGTTCAAAAATAAATTTTTTTAGTGAAAATATTGAATTTTGATGTGTGAATAACAGATAAAAATGTATTCATTTAGAAAAAATGCGAGTAAGTTGAGTAAATACTTCTAATCTTTTTATTAAAATTGCGAACATTTTAAGGATTATAAAAGATTTTAATATACTAAAAAAATTGTCTTAAGATTCCTCCTAAAATTCAAAATGATTTTCTTATTTCGAAAAAT
This sequence comes from Belonocnema kinseyi, assembly GCF_010883055.1. Taxonomy (NCBI): domain Eukaryota; kingdom Metazoa; phylum Arthropoda; class Insecta; order Hymenoptera; family Cynipidae; genus Belonocnema; species Belonocnema kinseyi. The sequence continues at coordinate 169,933,579 of NC_046658.1, read as the reverse complement.
TAATTTCAGCAGAATATTTAGGAATATGAAAAAAATTTATTTTGATTCCTTACAAAATTAAAAATAATTTTTTATTCTAAAAAATAAATTTCAAGAGAATATTTAAAAATATTTTTAAAAAATTATAAAACTGTAAAAATAATAATGTAAAGATTCCAAAACATTTAAAAGAAAATGTAGATTTTTAATGATTTTAATACAAAATTTGGTAGGTTTTTAGGTATTTAAAACGATTTCGATATCATGAATTTTTTTTTGGGAGGCACCTGGAAATATTTAAAGTGATTTTTTAGTAAGAAAATATACTTTTTTTGAATGTTTTAAACGGTTAAAAAATATTTTTATGTATAAATAAAAATTAAACAATTATTCATTTGCAACGACTCAAAATTAATATAATTTATCTTCCTAATTTAAAACATGTTCGACGAAAAGTTTTAATCTTTCATTTTTTCTAGTCTTTAACTTAAAATTGCTCGAAATGATATAATTTTTGAGAATTCATAAACTTGTTGATTTATTCTTTAATTCAGGACATTGAAAATAATAGCGCTCATTTATAAATAATGCAAGTTTTGATTCGTTAAAACGAGTTCCTCATACAAATAATTTTTTAAGAACGAGAAAAAATCTGCCACAGCCCGGATTTGAACTGGGCGAAGAATAACTATTAATTTATTATTAACGTCCCCCTTGAAAGTGGAGGGGATAGGGTAATTATTGTCCCCCCAGCCATTCTCTGCATCTACGACTGCCAGAAACAGGTGTGAATATTGCTAGAAGAATTGTCTGTGTTGCATGATGTTTTTTCCAATATTACACACACGTCGTCCTTGGAATTTGATAAGACAATGTGTTATCCTGTTGGCATGGAAGTCAGGACATGATTTCTTGTCCTTAATCGAATTGTCGTGTCTTGAGGAAAAACGTACCTTCGAAGTTCGAATATCCGCTTCGGCTTGTTGTGGGGAATAAGTCGAATGAATGAAAGATCTTCAAATGTATATCCAAGTATACTTGGAAAAGTTACCTTGAGAGTACAACACTTCGAACTATCATTAAGAGTTAGTTCGGTAGGCGTTGGAGACTTGGCAGAATAATGAGGTGTGCCAAGAGAATCTGTCGTATCTGCAAAGTGTCTGCCAAGGGAAGAAGAAGGTCCACCGCGATGAACACGAGGATCAGAGTCACCATCAGGCTTTAGAACTGGTTTTCAACATTGAAAAAGTATTTAAATTTTCTCATTTATCAATAATGCTTCAAGTTATTTGAAAACAAATTTTGTTATGAACAATAATTATTTAAATAAAATTTATTTACTTTTTATTCCCACCTATCGCGAAAGTCTTGCACTGGGATTCGCATTAGGTGAGTTCCCTCAACACGTTAAAAAACCTTTATGTTTAATTTGAATGTTGAGAATATAATTAGGATAGAATATGCATAGGTTTTTGTGCTAATTTTACATACAAGTTTTAAAAAAACATTTTCGTTTGATACAAGTCGTATAGGAAAAGAAATTAAAAATTTCATAACTGTGGATAGGTATACAATCGTTTTCTTATAAATCAATTTGTACTCCATTCGAATTTTTCTAGAATGGACAGCCATTTATGAACAGGAGCTGTCTTATTAAATAGGCTAAATTCAATGTCAGAATTTCTTGAATTCAAAAACAAGCTAGTATTAAGCAATAATAAAGTAAAATTCAAATGAAAAAATCAACAAAAAATTACATCTTACATCTTGACAAATGCATTCATAAATATTTAAACCTGAAATTGTACGTTTAAAAATGAAAAATTTGTTATCTAAAAGATTTCAGAATTATGCATTATGAACTAAATGGTTTCATAATTGAAAAAGTTAGTAAGTCAGCTTGTTATAAAAAGTGTAAATCAAACTTATTTAGAATAACACAATATCAAGTCTATTATGATATTTAATGTAATTTGACAGATATTTATGAAATGTTTGCAGAATCTAGAAAAGTGTTACGGTAAATACAAAAAGTTAATCTTGACTATTAATTTTAAAAAATCTGTACATAAACGCATGGTGAACATAAAGACTGGGCACAAAGCACCCCTAAGGATTCTGGACATTCCGCGATTTCTCCTGCGGTAAAATACTCAACCAAGTCACTATTCATGCTTATTTTAGCCCATGCTAAAAGCCCAAAAGCAGTAGTAAATATTGGTCAAAGAAACGTGTCTCTGCTTGATGTTTTTTGTAATATTGCAGAGAAATCGCTATTGGACTTCGGTAATGCAATTAGTTCTCCGGTTGGCATGGGGGTCAGGTCATGATATTTTGTTCCTAATCAAATTGGTGCATCTGTAGGAAAAACGTATCTTCGGAGTTCGAATTTTCGATGCGGGCTTTTGTGGGGAATAAGTCGAATAAATTCAAGATCTTCAAATGTATATCCAAGTACGTTTGGACCAGTTTGCTTCAAAGTAGGAGACCTGGACCTATTACGAAAAGGTGTCTCTGCAGGTGCTGGAGAATTAAGAGAATTATAAGGTATGGCAAGAGAATGAATCGTGTCTGAACAATGTCGGCCAGGAGAAGATGAAGAAGAATGAGGTCCATAGCGATAGAAATCAGGATTAGGACTACCATCACGCAAACGCTTGAACTGTGAACTTAGATCTGAAACAATATATACAGGATTATATTTTTGTTTTATGTACCTACGCAATCGGATGTTGGTAAACCACCTATTTTTAATAACGTAGTAACGAAGAAGCACAATGTCATAAACGTTTATGATTTTTTCTCGTTTAATGCCTTTGGCGCATAGAAACTTTGTAAACAAATTGCATCCTTTAAATGCATATATTCTTATAGAAAACTGAATAAACATTTTTCTTGACAAGAAATGTGTAGCTTCTGCAACTTATACAATCTTAATTTTTTAATAAATTTTCTGCGAAAGGTATGAATTTGAACAACTAATCAGTAGCAATTATGAAAAAAATTACGTTTGTTCATGGAAGGAAACTACACTTTGAACAACTTTTCAGCTAAGATTTTGTCGTTTTTCGCAATACATTCAACTCTCCATGAGCTTGCAGATCTAAACTCAGGATTATTAATATATTTTAGAGCAAAATTTATAACATTTAAAAAAAACATACTTATAATTTATTCACTCTAGCAGTCGTAGGTTAGAGATGCATTCGAGCTTGATGAGACATGAAAACATCAATTTCGGGTACTGTCCCGACTGACAAGAACGACATGTTACCTCGTATCGTGATTTTAGTCGAAAATTTCGGAAAACGAGCGAGGCCGGCTAAGATTCGCGACAAACTTTACAATTTTACATATCGCGTAAATTCGAAAATTAATGCATCGAAATTTGAAAAATATGGAAGAGAAATTACATGAAAACAAACAAGGGGATGAAAAAAGAGTATTGGAAGCTTCGTGGCCATCAAAATAATAATTTAATATTAAATAAAGTAAAATATTTTTATGAAAACTGACCACTTAAGTGTGTACCACTTATGAATGCTCGGAAGATCAGTGTTCCTACGTTGACTGCTGAGAATCGACCAATGCTGGACTGTGACGTAAGTCTAGCGAGTTAGTTGTTCCGTGAATGCACCGGTAAATCTGCGAGTGTTTTAAAATATTTTTATACCCTAAGTCCCAATAGTTGACCGAAAGAAAAATACTATGGAAAGGAAAACGTGAATTTTCATCAAAATCAAATAGCTCTTCACAGGGATAACCCATCTTGATGAACCAATGTGTAAATTTTAGGTTTTTAGATGTAGAATACGAAAAAATTCCTCAAATGTGCCTTTGGATTTTACGAACCGAAAAATAAATGGAAACCGTGAAATTCCCGAAATATCGGTTTTTTCTGGGTGATATGATTTACAAAAGTTATTTTTGGGGCAAAATTACGGCTGTTTGTCTTTCATATGCATAAGTACAGTATACGCACTCAAATTCTATAATCCGCCCGCCCCTGTTCCACTCTTACACTGTTAGGTGCGCATTTTCTTAACTTTTCAGATAGAATACTAAAGAATTATTCATTTTTATGCAAATCTAATAATTTTAAATGGTTTCACATAACCTCACAAGTGTGTTTCCAATTCAAAATTGCAATTAAATATAGGTATGTTTTCTTAAACATAATTATTTCAGCTGTTTGAAAAAATGAGAAATTGACATTTATTTAAGGGTGCCCGCTCCCATTCAGGATTTCTAATTTTTGCTACTTTTTATAGGCTCATAAATGGACAAAAATAGACTTCTGAGCTTTCGAAATTTTCTTATACATGTCATTTAAAACTTAAAAAACAAGAGAAAATTTTGGTGAAGAGTTCTCTTTTTTCAGGCGGGCATGATTGCGTCAATGGAACGTATTTTTGAATTTGAAACACACTTTTGAGGTTATGTGACACTATTTAAAATGTTCATATTTTCATAAAAATGAATAATTCTTGAGTATTCTACGATTTTTTTCACTCAACGTGCTATGTTTGTGAGTATTTTTCATAAGAGCAGGGATATCTGACAAGTTAAGCAAATGTGCACCTAACAGTGAAAGAGTTTTATTTAATTTTGATAAAAATTTACGTTTTGTTTCCATAGTGCACCATCTGTCTAGAAATAGCCCTATATATTATGTGCATTATATATGTATATTTATAAGGTTGCGCTGATGAAGCTTGTAAAAGTTACGGTTTCTTTCGACGTGTTCTACACTGTTCGAACGCTCTGGATGAAACGTTTTATGTATATATCAGACGTTATCAAATAATAAAATCAATATTTGTATATTCTCATTAGGAATAAGTCTCGTAATTCAAATAAATATTTGCTTAAGTTTAACGAAATACTTATTAACACAGAAAACCTTTCTTCTGTGCTTACAGAATTTTCATTACAAAAATGTTAAAAGATGATTTTTCTTTTAACCCTAGAACGATTCACGTAGCTGGTTCATCCTCTAACCGTCCACTAGGATTGTACGCTACTGCAAACTTGTACTATGGCACAATATTTTCTATTTGTAGTATAAAAATTTTGAGGTAGGATATTTTTGCTTTTTTAATATAGAAAAGAATGCTAATAATAATATCCTGTAAATTTTTCGATAAATGTTAAATAATTTGTTAAACATGAAAAAAGACATAAAAATTCCGAAAAATGGACGTTTTTTAATCAAAAATCACGTATTTTCTCAACAATATGACCGATTTGAACAGAACAAACGGATTTCAAAAGAAGAATAGTCAAACTTCAAGAGCATACACTAAAGTCACTTTTGCTTTTTCTTTTTAAAAAACATCATTTTTAATCATAGGAAGTAGAGGAATTTAGAGGAATCGGACAAATGGCAAAAATCTTAAAAAATACTAGCAACATTGATTATTAAAATTCAGATTTATTCTAATTAATCCAAAATGTTTATAAATACTTAAAAATGATAAAATAGTACTTAAAATATGGCTATTCATTTTACAGCAAAGCAATTACAGCACAGGGCTAATTGCTCCGCTGTAGAATAAATGAGGTCGATTGCTGAATAGTTAAAGTGAATTATGGTTAGGGTTGTGCACATGCCCTTAGTCAGAAGCGTACCTTGAACCTTGAACTGACATTATGGGTAAAAAATGACCTAACACATTTTTCAGCTCGAATTAAACTCTTGTACAATTTACGTAATAAAATGAAGTGGTGCCAGCCAAGGGTTGAATTTACATGAGAATTTATATACTTTTTAAATTAAAATTAAGATTTTGTACAATGGTTATGGTTAAAAGGTTATATTTTTACATTTTCATCATAAATGGAACGTATTAGTTTGATAAAAAATTTGACTCAGTTGGTTTTCTTAAAATCTGCACGATTTGAGAGCGCCTGAGTCAGAGAAAATGATTTTACGCTGGTTTCGGTCTGTCCGTCTGTAGTAGGCAGTAGGTATTGCCTACTGCCTACTACAGATGGACAGACCGAAACCAGCGTAAAATCATTTTTTCCGTACAAAAGGGGTCAGTTTGTTTGAATTGGTTTGTAAATCTCAGTTTTTTTAAGTTGGTTATGTAGCTTACTTTCGTTTGGGTTAGATTTTGAACCTTAGTTACGTTCGTTTGGGTTGGATTGGGTGTCTTAGTTTCTTTGATTTGTGTGTTTTCATATTCTTGCCTGCGTTCGTCTCGATTAGATGTATTTGTTACTTTTATTTTAGTTCTCTTTGTTAAATGCGTTTCGTTTTATTTTGTTGTGTTAGTTGCGTGCATTAGGATTAGTCGTATCGTTCGTTGCAGTTTTGTACATTGTGTTTGTTTGGGTTGATCTTGTCGTACTGGTTAGTTTTTTTGGATTGTTTTTGATGTGCCAACCCATACTGTTAATCAAACCCAAGCGAACGTAACCAACACATGTAATCGGAACGAACGTACGCAACACAACCAATCCAAACATTTTTCGCCAATGAAGCGCCATCTGGCGCAAATCGAAAGGAAAATTTCAAATACAACTTCTCAGTTTAAAGGGTTAAGTTTTCACGGGGTCGCTTATCCACCTCGTAAATAAAAAAAAATGTCCACAGACATTTTTTCGTTCTTTTAAAATTCAAATTCAAATCATCTTTTAAAAGGTTTTGATTTAAAGATTATATTATTTCCTATATAATGTAATTATCAGTAACTGATTAACTTCAATTTATATACTATTCACATGCCTGAAGAAACTACATATTTTCGTAAATTAAAGATATATTATATTTTTTTATTTACCATTAGAATTCAGGATAACGGTTAAGGAAAAGAGTACAGTACAGAAAATCTTCATCTTTTTATTACTTGAAAATAGACAAGTGATATCAAATAAAAAATATAAAAATATATGAAAAGGTTTCAAATTTGAGCGCTAGGGTAGCAAAGAGTGTAATGTCTAGGAACGTATTTTTCTTTAAGTCAGCCTTCTTTCACCAACGATTGTGTTCTGATCCATAAAGTTATTTATGTTTTTGACTTTTTATTTTCCAAACATATTTTTTCAGTTTTTTAAATGTATTTTTTATTTTAATAATACACACGGATATTTTACGATAGTTAGCAAGAGTAAAAAAAAATATTTATCGGAAAAAAATTGTTTCTTACTAAAATACAATTATAAAAAAGATTTTATGTTTATGATTTGACGTATAGCGTAAATTTGAAAAATAATGCATCGAAATAATAATAATAAATCGAAAAAAGTAACATAATTTGATAAAAATACGAGTATATAACTTAACTTGGCCACAAGAAATTAATTTTTAGGAAAAAAGACGCATTATCAAGAATGTAGTTTAGTTTTCAACGAAAGAACTTTGAAATGAAATCAAGAACTTTCTAGCGGGAAAATAAATTTTTTATAAGCTGGTTGCAATTACATCCAAGTAGTCAAATTTGTAATTTAAAAAGATAAATTTCCAATGGGAAATTGACCATTTTTTTAACAAAGTACATGAACTTTCAACTCACCGTGTGCTTTTGGTACAAGTTGCTGATTGTGGCTAGTATGTTCTGTAGACGAACGTATATCATTCAACATCTTTGTTATTGCATGTGCATTAAAACGCACAATATTTTTAAGAGAAGGTGGGTTCTACTCATTTTCTGGCCTTCTTGATGATCCTGTGTAAAGACTGCTGATATATACAAAACTCATCTACCCTGAACCAAACGATATAGATTTTGATAGATGAACTACATCTGCCAAGTATTAAAGTAACCAATTTACTCTCATTTGTTTACTGAGATGTCCCGGTTTCGCGAGTATACATCACAGTGGGTGCAAGTACAGAATTATACGTTGAAAGTTGAGGACCTTCAATTATTTTTAAAGATTAATAGAATTAATGATTATTTTTAAGATTTCACGCTATTTTAACCACTTGACTGCCAGTGACACATATATGGCCGAAAAAAATCCTGCCACTTTGTATAATGACACATAAGTGGGCATTTCAAAAGAAAATTATTGAATGTGTTCCTATTTAACTGTACTTTAATGTGTAAAGTACTATGAAGTCGTTAAATAGAACTCTGATATTCGCTTTTCAAAATTCAAAATGGCGAATCCAATATCGCGGACATCAAATATTAACACGTTTAGAACTTGAAGAATATGGTGATACTTAGCTTTTGGTGTCGCTGATTTTAAATCTGATGTTGGACTTGTGAAATATAACATGGCGGGCATGAATTATAAATCTTCGGACCTTGTTAAAACTGATGATACTTAAGTTTTTGAATCATTAATTTCTAATCTCAGGATCGATATTTAAAAATTCAAAATGGTGTAAATATTAACAACTCGATCAAGTTCTAAAATTTTTTGATCATTTTCATTCGGCATTTTAGATCATTTAGCGAACCCAAAACCATAAATATCATCAATTATACCCAGATCCAAACATTTGTAATATTCCATGCCCGTCATATTTGATCCTTCATGTTGAATTAAAAAAATCCAACATTTAGTTTGTCAATCACACTATCTCGTTTGCGTAAACGGTCGAAAGGAAGTGGAGAATCTTAGAAGAGTCGAGATGGGTCAGAGAAAAATCGTTTGTTGCATACTCTGAAAGCTCGCCCGGTATCCCAGTCACACTGGTCACCCACCTGCAATAAAGTTTTTGGCACGGCTGTTACGCCTAACGCTTCCGGCAGCGCTTGAATTGTTGCGACTTTAATAACCACATTATTTTGTAACGGGCAGTCAACTAAGCTAAATTCAAATGATTGCAATTAAGGCTTTTCGGTGCAGTATTATTGTTTATCTCCAAGCTAGATTTATTCTGGCGGATCATGAGCTCCCGCAAGTGACGACAATGGTCTTCGCGATCTTGCTATTTCTTTATTCCGCGAATGCAGCCGTGATTCTACCTCCCGATTTAAATATTTGTATTTTTCTACCGTGTTCTCGCAATAGCCGCGCAGATTCTATCCAAGTACCCAGTAAAAAGAAAATGAAGACAAAGTGTTTTAAACATTTATTTCTACCATGTAACACATCGTTCAATAAGTCCCGAGACTAACAACGAAAACAAGATTTTTTTTTCAAAAATCATTTTTATTCATCAACATAATCTTCTTTTAGGGTGATATAATCTTTCTAACGCCTTTCCAACATTTTTATACCATGTTTATAGAAAGATTTATCCTTTGCTTCAAAATAGTCATCAGTTTCGGCAATGACCTCCTCATTCGAGCCAAATTTTTTCCCTGGAGCATTTTTTTGAGATCAGCAAAGAGCCAGTAGTCGCTAGGGGCTAAATCTGACGAATACGGGGGGTAGGGAAGCAAATCAAAGCCCAACTTGTTGATTTTTGCCATTGTTTTCATGGACTTGTGGCATGGTCCATTGAAAGCAATCGCGGCACCCACTTGGAAAAAATCTTTTTCATGCTCAATTTTTCATGAAGGATTGTAAATACGCTTCCAGATGATATCTGCGTCCTTTCTACAATCTCACGGACCTTTACTTTACGATTTTTCTTTACGATTTTTAAAACTTCACTCACATTTTCCGGTGTAACGGCTTCCAATGGCCTACCCGAACGTTCCGCATCGATTGTGTCCGTACGACCACGTTTAAACTCAGCATACCAACGACAAATCGTTGACTTGGAAGGAGAGGAGTCCGGGTAGGGTTTTTCAAGTCACTGCTGGGCTTCTAAGGTGTTTTTACCCATTAAAAAAACAATATTTAATCAATACGCGAAACTTGCTTTGTTCCATTTTTCAAACAAATTACAAAGTGACTTTACTCTAACCTCGATAACTCTGCTGTTTGTGGTCCAATCGACGTGAAATTTTTACACGTTTCATGTGAAGGTTCGCACTCTAGGAAAACGTGGTTAGTTTGGTACTACCAGCACCATCTCTAGGTTAGTCTCGGGACTTATTGAACGATGTGTTAATTGAACAATTAATTATTTCCAGATGGGCGAAGTACTCTTCCGTCTTGGGAAATGGGACTAAATAGTTGACCGAAAGAAAAATCCTTACTATTGCCGGATATTTAAAGGGTTAGAGAGCACGGTAGATCAGCTGGTGGACAAGTGCATTTTTCACGGCCCTGCACCATAGTGCAGAGATCTTCTACTGTCTCACACAGCGAACAGATATTTCACAGCATTGCGCGTACGCCGCTGACTATGGTTATAGTGGAAGAGGGGGAAAAAGCGAAGCGTAATAATGAGAATGGAAGGTGACCGTACATTGTAGATTACCGCACTCTGCCGCTTCCGGGAAGAAGCTCGGATATATCGAGGAAAAATTTACTTCCTACAATCCGTCTTATCCGACAGTAAACATGTTTTGCGTACAAGTTTGTTCGATTGTTTTTTTTTGCTTCCTTCGAACCCGACAACTTAAGTACAATAGGAGCAAATACAGTTGTTCTTGTAAAAATAACATGAAGTGCGTGTATATAACCTCACTAACCTGATATAAAAGTTTATCAAGAATACAATAAATTCTCACAAAAAGTTGCAACGACAAAACACATTGTTACTTGTAAGCCGTACGCTGCCGCAAATCTAAGAAAGTATTTGTATTTTGGTGTGGTAAAGAATGGGTACCAGTCGTTGATGTTGACGAAATCATTTGTCCTGATTTTCGGACTTGTAATTACCATTTTGAAAAAAAAGTTCTTCAAAAATTTCTTTCGTCGGATATCTAGGAACGGCGCTGTATTTTAGGTGCAT
>NC_046658.1:169891412-169922747 GCF_010883055.1 Belonocnema kinseyi | reverse complement strand
CAAGCTATCTAAGGATGGTACTATAGAACGCCACCTCAAGGTAGGCCTAGTGGCGCCATCTCTTGGTCAGGCCGGAAACTTATCAATCCACCCTCGTATTCGGTTATGCTTAACACAAAACTTATTCACACCGGAAATATTAGTTCTACGCTTATCGAATTTTCATTATAAAAATGGTAAAAGATAATTTTCCTTTTTAAAAACCTAGGTTTATCGGTTCTGGCCTTAACAACTACATCTTCAGGCATTAATGTAAAGCGCAAAAACGGTGTTTGTCGATTCCGCCCGCGTAAACTTTATCAAGAATTTGACGAATTATCAGAATTATTGCAAGTTGAAGAGAAAATACAACAAAATGTATTATTTTCTATTACGGCGTTTTGGAGTTTTTTAAACGCAAAAGGCGAAACTTTTTGATCTACAGAAAAAGCGGTGAAATTAATTCTTAACTAGAACTGTAGGTTAAAAATACCCGAACCAATTTTTGAGCTCGCATTAACGGTACTAAATTCGATAATATGTACCATGTTTCATGTAACTTTAATTAAAATAATGGCTCCAAGGCTAAAGCTAATTTTTTTAAATATCTTAAGCTACATTAGATAATTTTTCTCCCCAAATAATATTCAATACCGGCTTCGCAAAACACGTTTAAACACGTAGGGTATCAAACATACGTTGTGCTATTTACGTAATAAAAAGCAGTTGTGTCAGTTAAGTTTCATGATTATGATTAAAAGGTTATATTTTAATATCTTTATCTTAATTAGAAGGTACTGGTTTAAAATAAAATTTAACTAGTTCCGTTTTCAAAAAATCTCTTGGTTATGAGAGCTCCTGAGTAGGAAAAAATAATTTTTAAAAAGCTTTGTGTCTGTAAATCTGCACTGCCGTACAAACTAAAAAGATGCATAAGTGACATTGCCGCTTAGGTCGACTTTTTCATTACCAAGTTTAAGAGAATCACTCTAAGCGGCAATGTCACTTACGTATCTTTTTAGTTTGTGCGGCAGTGCCGTAGGCAGTAGACACGGTCACTTTAGAAAAAAATCACCTACCCGCTCAGCGGGCAAATTTTTTCTTGTACAGTCTTAGATTTGGTATCTTAGTTAGGTTTGTTTGAGTTGGATTGAGTGTCTTACTTTCTTTAGTTTGTGTTGGTTAAGCTCATTTTGGTTTGCTTTGTTAAAAGCGTTCATTTGATTTTGTTGTGTTGTTTGGGTGCATTAGAGTTGATCATATCATTTGTGTTAGTATTGTTCGTTACGTTTGTTTATTATAATTTGATCTGGTCGTTCTTAAAGGTTATGATTAAAATATTATACTCTTTCGTATATAAAATAATTATCAGATTTACTTTATTTTTATATATGTAATATTTACGCGCCTGCAGAGAATACACATTTCCCTAAACTAAAGATATATTCTATTATTTTATTTACCAATAGAATTCAGGATAAGGGCCAATGATAAGAGCATAGCACAGAAAATCTTCATCTTTCCTAAGTACAGGATAAAATGATTAATGTACTAATTAGAAATTTGTTTAGCAAATAAAACTGATGAATATTCTACTGCTTCATTAGGTGATACAATCTATACTATATTCGTTATCTTTTAGAATGAAGGTGTCAACTTTGTCCTTCCGAGATATTTACTTCTGATAAGAGTCAGGTTTATTGCATACAATGTGGTTACACATATAATTTTCTTGTAAAGATGAAAGTAATTTGAAACGCATTTCTCTGCAATAACGTACTTTTTAAAATTCAAAATTTACAATCTGGATTTTTAGTGATTTTAGCAAAACATTCTTTTTTCTAATTATGAACGATACATTTATTTCATTACTAAAAAATAGGCAAGTCATATTGAATACAAATGTTTATTACTTATTATTTTTGTTAAAATAATGTTAGTAGATTAAATGATCAAATGGGGTGGATTCTTAACACAACGGGGGTGAGATCTTTTACATCCCAAAATTTCACAATTTCGATCTAACGTCTAAAATTAGGCGCAACCTACCTCATCCCACGCGAAACAGCGTAGCGCCATCAATTAAAAACGAGCGCCTTACCGATTTTTCATCAATGCGAGTGTATTTAAATTTGATATAGTTATTATAACTTCATACTTCAGTTCATTATTAGCGGGTAACTCACTGAGTGGAAGAACATATATGTAGTTAAACACACTTTAACTAAAAGTGTCTGAGTAGAGTTATCACCTAAGATTAAGTTAACATGCAATATTTGTACTCCTGCAAGGTCAAGAGTAGAGTTGCGCGATCACCAATCGTCGCGGCCAGCAGCAGCTATAACGAAAGCAGCACGTGTGAAGTCAAAACGTATTTTTACAACACTTTTCTAACAAAACTCACCAAAAAATGTTTTTACAAATCGTATCCTGGAGAATTTCACCATACGTACGCACAAATGTAAATCTATCTTTTAAGATCGGGCGACGCTAATTGAGTCGTTTCCAAATAAAGTTCACGTTGTTAACGTTTGTAAGAAGAACTCAACTGTGGATTGGGTAGCTGTTTTAGAGACTTGTATCGCACTACCACTAGTGAAACGTGCTTGTGCATTGTTTTAACAAAACAAACATCTGGTAAGGTTTCGTCGCTGCCTTACTGTGATAATGAAGATCTAATAAACAAAACAACTCTCTCTTTCTCCTTCTTAAAAAGTAAGGTTAATGTAAGTCAATATTTTGTAACTATTTATTTACTCGACACGAGGGCTGATCAGAAGGCAGCCGTTAACTGCATTGCCTGCCAGTGGCAGCCAAGACACTAGTTCAATCTGGCCCTAATAAATCTTGTCGTTCGACTGGTGCCTAGCCCTTCATGGTCAGTATGCAGTAGACTTTAAACTCTTTGAAATAAATAAGAAGGGATTTAGGAGTCCGTCCTTTTTCTTTATTCATTGTGAATTTTAATTCGAAACTCTCCAAATTTTTCCACCTTTTTAAGGTTTTAATTTGAGGTTTAATTTGCAGAAAAATTCGATTCACTTTGTAAATGAAAAATGAAATTGGAAATGAATTGTATTGTAAATTCGAGTACAAAAGTTCAGACCGCCCGGCGTGAATGACGGCAGACGTAATTTACCGTGACCATAACCCTTCGCTCGATTCCTAAAAAAAGAGGAAACAAATAACAGTAAAACTTGGTAGCAGTCATACACTTGTCGTGGCAGCCAGCACCTGCTTGAAGTGGTGGGCCCCCCTTCTCTATACGGATTCCAATTAATTTTTTTGTAAATCTATACTTTTTCTTACTTATTTAAAAATCTTGAAACTGACACAGTTCCCGTAGAAACGATAAGTGACAACGCAGCCACAAACAAAAATAAATTGTCAGGTGTTACTGCCTTGCAAAATCATGCATTGGTCGCTCGGAGAGTATAATTGCGTGTTAAAATTGCTTCTAAATTTTGATTTTAAAGGGCTTTTGCATAAGTGCGGGTTAGCATAAAGACTGAGCTCAAATCCCAGACCTAACTAATATGCTCGTTTTTAAAAATGTATTAAGGCTGTTATAAAGTTATGATTAAGCGAGTAATACTCTGTAACTCTTTTTTATTAGTTCCTTGGTGGCTATTGAACATTCTGCTATTTCTTCTGTCCTCAATCCTTTCATCGCACCCGTAATCATTTTTATTTGAACTCGCTTCACGGTCCCGAAAATAGGTTTAAATATTGGATGCATAATGGTATGTCTGCTTGATTTTTTCAACGTTCACATACGTAGCTATTGGACGTTGTTAATACAGTTTGTTCTCCTGTTGGCATTGGATTCTGGACGTGATGTTTTGTTCTCAATTCAATTGGTTTATCTGAAGGAAAAACGTATTTTCGTAGTTCGTATATCCGATTCAGTCTGTTGTGGGGAATACGTGCAATAAATGCAATATCTTTAAATCTGTATCTAAGATTGCTTGGAAATGTTTGTTTCAGAGTAGGGGACCTAAACCTATCACGAAGAGGTATCTCGGCAGGTGAAGAAGAATTATCAGAATAATTTGGTGTGGCAAGAGAATAAATCGTGTCTAGACCTTGTCAGCCAGAAGAAAAAGAAGATCCAAAGCGATAAAAAACAGGATGAGGTCACCGTCGCGCAAACGCTCGGACTGTAAATTTGTTTCTTCTAGGGAAAACAAAATCTACATTTTTTTAAAAAGAAATTTGTAGCTTCTGCTGTTTACGCACTAATTATGTAAATTCAAATTTTTTCTTTTGCCGCAAAACTGTAAAAATTATTGTCAGCGAGTGACTTTTCATAACCCAGGTTAAAAGGAAACGATACCTTGTATCACGGTTCCGTAAATACTTTGTTTTTACTGTATTATTAAAAAGTGGTTTAGAAATGTTTTCAATTGTTGAAAGCGACAGAATACGAAAAAATTAATTTTGTTCATGAATTTCTATATAATAATGGTAACCGCATTTAAAATGAGAGCTGCTCGATATTAAAAATAAAAATAAATAAAAAAGACGATGGAAGTTTGTTGTTGCTCGTAATGCTATAAAACCATTAGATTACAAAATTGTAAAAAAATTAGAATTCTTAGGACAGCGAGAGTCTGCCATTGCGCCAGTTCAGAGACTGGCGGGGGCAAAAAATAAGTCAAGAGACTGCTGGGTTCATTAAGATTACTGGGTCATTAGAAACATATTTTAATTGGCTTTACTATGCTATAAATAATTGTTCTACTTAACTGAATTTCATTGCTTTCTGTGAAAATTTAATATTTGTTTTTTTGTTTTAGTGGTTATGAGAAATTGGACTAGTTACATTATATGTTCTACCCTTTGGGTTATAAATTTTATAACCAATGGTTTTATCAATGAATTGGTTAGATTTTGTACAATTATTATATTTAATTAATCGATTTAATACCAAATTATTACCTCGATGAGCTAGAAATTAACGAAGGTTTTTTTCCAGGGTCGGCGAAAGACCTATGTACGGTGGGCAGCACTACTAACTTAAAATTTCTAAAGGTAGTGTAATTACCCATCTGATGATTTAAACAAAACCCATATATTTTTTGCTGACAGTAAACATTTTCACGCAGTAAAATGTAAACCCTTAAGTCCACCAATATAAGGATAAAATTTAAGGTGTCATTTATAGAAGAGCACGAAACCGGGAAGTCAGCATCAACTAGAAAATTTAAAGTCAGTTCGTTTTGCTTTGCGGAAAAGACGTTCGTTATATTTTGTTGTTTAAGTCGGATTATAATGCGGAGATTCAGTCAACTTACGGCGGATATTTTGCAAAGCGAGATGATTTTACGTTCGACGTTCGCAAAACAAAATTCGAAGTCAAGTACAGCATAATAAGATAAGTAACAGGACCTAAGTAGAAAATAATATTACAAAATATTCATTTATTATTAATGCAGGCGATAAAACAGGTTAAATTTAATTTTTGCTGAAAGGATTCTAGAGTAAACCCTCGATTACTTGTAATCGACGTCACCCTACCCAACTTTCACTTACCGATTTCAATGAAACTTGGGAGAGTGGTAGAACATTAAATAATATTAGACCCGTGTTTTTTATATCTGCGCTAACTGATTTTTAGGGAGGAAATCACCCCTACCAAACCACAAGCAGGTTAACCAACCTAGTCCTGAGAATAGTGAGTTGAACCGGTATTTTTTTTTAAAGTAATTTAATTCTACTTCATAAAATTGCTCATGTAATTATCTACCCCTAACCAATCTTATAAATTTAAAAACATATCCCCGACCCTCTAGCCCCTGTAAACCGCCCCTAGCAATCGTAGCCTGCTTGTGGTGTGGTGGGGGTGTTTTCTAGCGTTTACGTAAATAAGGAGATAGGTGGGTAAATAGTTCACCTGTTAATGGTGTGAAATGCAATCATTTTATGAAAAATTGACCATTAAATTCGTTGTTCACAGGCTTAGATGAGTTAGCCTGGTTGTAGTTTGGTAGGGGTGGTTTCAATCCCAAGTTTAGTTGTAATCGGTGGTAAGCAGCTGGGTAGGGTTAGTATAAGACGAATCTTTGTATTACAGAAACTATGCGATCGTCGCAAGAATATAGAAAGCCACAATATGCACTGTCATTTCAGCGACAACACGATTATTTTACTCAAACTTACTTATTTTCGTACCCTTCATTTTCGCTCAAACGAGAATAAAGTGTATTGTGAAATAACGGCGTACTTTCGCAGGAACGTCTTTATGCACATAGAGTATTCGAGCCAAAAAATTAATTATCATACATTTTATCCAGATCCAAACATGTGTTCTATTTAATGTAAACCATAGTTCGTTAGTTTTAGGCAGGACAGGAAGCCGTTGATAAGCTTCTCCTGCGCTCAAGCTATAAAGCCTATTGTGCCACACCCTTAACTGTTCGCTCTAAACATTCGATCACAGACTTCTTGGTGAAGCCTAGTTTGTCAATCACTGATCGGATTGTGATTTCGTCAGGTTCCATAAAATCGGCCACAACGATTTTCTGCCTGAACCTAGCTAATCCGTCCATCTGTACGTATAGCCCAGAATAGTTTTTGCTTGTCGGAAACCCCGGATTTTATTCCAGTAATCCTAGTATTTCCAGCATACAGGCCCTACTGGATCTGCCATTTTAAATTTAGAAAATTCGTCTTCAGATTTGAATTCACCGTTCAATAATTTAGTCACAAATATTATTTAAAATTGTAATTGTAGCACTTTTATAGCGATCACTGCACCTAACACTGCTCTTTCAATATGCCGATTCACATTAAAGAGTGTTTATGAACTGCTCTACCGAAAATTTTGAACAGAAATGAAATGTTACCAAGAATCTGCATAAGAGGCCATGATCTAAGAATACGTGGTCCAGCCATGCGCAATTTAAGAAAAAAGTTTACCAATTGGAAGCAGCTCCACCACAGCCTGCTATATTAGATAAGTGGGCGCGCGAAAATGAAATAGATTTAAAATGAAATAAATTCCATGAGCAAATATTTCAACTTTCAATCCTTTTCGCGCTGACATTTCTCATTGAATAGTATTCATTAACTCTTATATGTGTTTTTGAAACCCGACACGACCAGCAAAACCTTTGCTTCGCCTGGAAATCCAACTTTCTGGCCGTGGGTCGCAACATAATTTTCTTTATTTTATTTTAATAATTTATTTAAAAAACTAGAGGGGCCTCTGGTTGTGAGCGCTAGCTGACATGGAGGACATTGCATTAGTTGTAAAATGGGCTCAGAATTGTGGGCTGGCACTGAATTCGACAAAATTTAAAGCAAATATTATCGGGCCGACTTCTGTCCCGACTTCAAAAGCTTTAAAGAACTATCCTTTACTGAAAATTGATAGCATTGAAATTGGATTTGTTTAAGTTTTGAGGGATTTGGGCCATGTGCTTAATCGCACTCTATTCTGGAAGGAGAAGGTAGTGGGTATTTTGAGAAATATGAACACATAACTCCATATTGCTTAAGGGCTGAACTTCTGAATGTGGCCAAGAGAAGACAATTTTTATGGGCAACTAAATTTTCAATCTTTTTCACAGTAAAAGGCCCCAGCATCTTTCAGATCTATTTCTGATCAGAGATAAGAATCAACGCTCTTAGTCTAGGCTTCGAGAAAGAAAAATGGTACTCAACTTCAATCTTATAATCTAGGATAATATGTTTTGATCATTTGCTCAATAGAGGCACTCCTACACTTAAAATCACTAATTGGCAGGTTCTAATAATTATGTATGCTACTTATTTTTTCTGTTGTTTTATCATTCTTAATGACCACTTAATCAGTTTTGCATTGAGAACTATAATCTTCAAACAGTAAAAAGAATAGTTTCCAATATACTTTTTACATTTCACTCTTAACTTCACTGTATACAATATTATCTAACAATCACTTATCTTACATCAACCAAAATTTATAAATAGCTATAGTTCTAGTACATGTATCATTGTTACTGAGAAGGCTGTTGTTTAGCCCTAGGGACTTAATATATAAATGACAAATTACAAATTACATGGTTTGAAAATGTATGAAATACTCCTATATTGCACATAGCGTGAGTGTGCTTTGCTCAAAAGACCAGAGAGCAAACATAAATTTTTGTTTGACACAGCGAACAAAACTTTCACAGCATTTCGCGTGTGCCGCCAAATATGCTGGTGATGGAAAAGCTGATCAAACTTGAAAAAATTACGGTTTCTATCAAAGTGTTATGCACTGTCGGTACGCTCTGGATGAAACGTTTTATGCATCTATCAGACTTTATCGAATAGAAAAATCGATAGTTGTTTTAGGCATTAACTTCAAGCGTAAGACCGTTTTTTGCTGGTGCCGTCTGCATAAACTCTATTAGAAATTTGAACAATTATCCGAATTATTCCGAGTTGAAAAAAAAAACTTCTTAATTTGGAATTCTGTATAAAGGGGTTTTAGAGTTTTTTTTAATAGCAGAAGGCTTGATTTTTTCTCTGCTATAAAACCGATTTCACTTTTTAAAAAATAGCTACTTGCACAAACCGTCTAAGCCTGCAACATAAGAGGCACAAGGTGTGCCTTATGTTTCTAAGGTCACTGAATCCGAATCCGGTGTCCGTTTGATGCCATCAGGTCAGTATCAATGTCAGTTGAAGGTCAAACCTACAAAATTCATCACTAACCAACTAAATCAGGGTACTTTTAAGTTCAAGTGGACATCTTGAGATGAAGGTTGAGAGGATTTAATGGTCAAATGGGGAAAAACCTTAAGAGTTTCTATGTGGATTCTGTACTTTTCAGAATTTTTAACCTTATCAGCATTTAAGAATGCTATAGTATCAGCTACTTTTTCAATAAATTAATTTTAAACTCGCTCAATACAGCGTGGGAAACGCTTTAAATTCAGTCGAAGTGGTTTCAGCGTTACCCACTCTCAATCACGTCGAGGTACCACTTCTTGCAGAACTTACCCCTTACAGAAACAGGGCCGCCAATGCCAGGTTTATGTGATGTTTAAATTATGATGCTACAATTAAATAAAAATGTGATGCTTGTTTAAAACGAATAATTTTTTGATTATTTTTGTAGGTTGTTTATGATTTCCTAAAAAGTTAAATCAAACTTGCCTAAAGCTTTGACATGCTTCTTTTTCATCGCTAGATAATCTCCGCCCAAATTCATCATAGTTTAGCAGAGGTCTAATTTGCGGACCGTTAAATACTCCCTCTTTTATTTTAGCATCGGAAAGTTTAGAAAACTTCTTAAAAACATAATTATAATTATTACTTTCTATTTTTCTCATTACCTTAACAAATTTCTTCACTAAGCCAAGTGTTGCATGTAATGGTGGTAACAGCACTTTTATTGGATTAACTAAATTTTTATTTATAACACTAAATGATTCCAGATTAAGGTTTTATTGAAGAATCCAATTTTTTTATATAATGCTTTTCACGAGCTCGGCTGTCCCATTCGCATATAAAACACTAGTGTTCGGTTAATTCACTTTCTAGTCTCAGCATTATTGTTATGATTTTTAAATCTCCACAGAGCTGCCATTTGAGGCTATTTTAATTCAACCTTATAAAGTTCTTGTAGACAAATCTATGAAAAGTTGCCACTTATTAACATAAAAAGGTATGCTTTTTAATTTTTCAACTAATCTCTTCACATTATTGCAACATAATGAGTCTCCTACATAAGAAAACAATTTTCTGAAACGTCCATCTTGATTACGGACTCGAATTCAGCGACTACTTCAACCTAAATTTAGTTGGTTAGCGATGAACTTTAAAGGTTTGACCTTGAACTGACCTTGATACTGATCTCATAGCGTCAAATGGATACCGGATTCGAATTCAGCGACCACTTAAACCTGAAGGTACTCTAATTTGGTTGGTAAGCGATGAATTTTTTAGGTTTTACGTACCTGAACTTGATACTAACCTGATGGCGTCAAACGAACACCGGATTAGAATTCAGCGGCCACTTAACCAGAAGGCACCCCAATTTGGTTAGTTAGCGCTGAATTTTGTAGGTTTGACCTTGGACTGTCCTTGATGGTGAACTGATAGCGTCAAACGGGCACCGGATTTGAATTCAGCGACCGCTTAAACCAGAAGGTTTAGTTTGGTTAGTATGTGATGAATTTTGACGGTTTCACTTTGAGCTGACCTTCATACTGACCTGGTAGCGTCAAGAGAATACCGGATTTGAATTAAATGGCCACATAAACCAGTAGGTACCCTAATTTAGTTAGTAATCGATGAATTTGGTAGGTTTGACCTTGAACTGACCTTGATAATGACCTGATGGCGTCAAACGGAAACCGGATTCGAATTCAGCAACCACTTAAAACTGAAGGTGACCTAATTTCGTTGGTGAAAGATGATTTGTGTAGCTTTCACCTTGCACTGACCTTGATACTGACCTGATAGCGTTGAACGGACATAGGATTTGAATTCAGCGACCACTTAAACCAGGAGGTATGCTAATTTAGTTGGTTGGCGATGAATTTGGTAGGTTTGACCTTAAACTGACCTGATGGCGTCAAACGGACACCGCATTTGGATTCAGCTACCACAAAAACATAAGGTACACCTATTCCCTCTTATGTTGCAATATTAGACGGTTTGTGGTCCTGTGTTATTTATCACACTTTTATTTTAACCTTTTTTCAAGAAATTCAAGAAATTCCAAGAAAGCCTTGATTTTAATAAATTCCGTTAATTCCGTTAATTATATGAAATCCGTGAATCCCCTAAATTTCTTGAATTCCATCAATTTCAGAAATTCTACAATTGCTTCGAATTTTATGATTTCCGTGAATTCCGCAAATACCATGAATTTCATGGAACCCGGAATTCTGAAAACTACACGAATACCACAAATTGCGCGAGCGTCACAAATTCAATTGGCCGAAAAGAAAACTTATCGGATCTCGTCTGATATTGCCCGTATTCGAGATATTTTGATATCGAGAATTTTTATTTTTCAATTGTTTAGTATCATCCGGTCCCGACTTGCATATGCAAGAAAAGTCCTTCAAGATTCTCGATGGAATGTACAGTTTTAGTAACCAAATTATTTATAGCATAATCGAGCAAATCAAAATATGTTGCTAATGAGCTAGTAATCCTAATTATCCCAATAACCGTGATTCTTCGTTATAGTTTGAAGGTACTGTAAGGCCCTATAATATTGCTCCCCTTTATAACCATTCCAACAATTGACAACACGCCGCAGGTATGTGTAACAGAACCTCTCGGGGTGCGCTCCTTGTGCTTTTGTCACTCATGCGAGTACTCAAGCGTGAACAAACAGAACTTTATTTCGGCTAAATCAGCAGTATCTTGAGTTATTTCCTCACCACCGCCAACCTTAAAACAGGCGCAATAGAATATTTATGCTGTATTTTCAAAAGTTATGTTAAAAGTAACATTTAATAATGAAAACAATTTATTTTTTATCATGAAATATAAGCAAATTAAATTGCAATATATTTAAATTGAATGAAAAGCAAGCAAATTGGCGTCCTGTCCTAAATTGTCGATTTTCTGTCCTTATAATTTTAACTTTGCCTACAATTTTATAATCTAATGGTGTTATAGATTAAGTGCTCAGTTTATAAGAAATTATTTTTCTTCAGTTAATATCAAGCTATTATTTTCATAAACACGAAGCTCTCAATACTCTATTTGGCATCCTTGGTTGTTTCCATGAAATTCCACGCTTTTTGAAATTTTCGACCAAAATCATGAAATATGAGACAACTTCTCAATCTCATCAATCGGGATTGTCCCGAAATCGATGTTTTCTTATCTCATATCGCTCGAATCCATTTCTTATCTATAACTGTTAGAGGATACCAAATATAAATTTTTTGGTTTATACAAATTTTTTTATTTTCACCTGAGACATTGCATGGATCATGCATTCATATCTGTAAGCTCATGGGGAGTCGAAAGTATTTTGAGCAACCAAAAACTTTCATCGGGAACTTTGTTCAAGAGAGTATTTTATTTTTTGTGTGAATATGCTTTCTACCGAAATAATTATTTAAAAGAAATCATAATTAACAAATGAAGGTTTAATTACAACCGTGCGGCTGGTTTATTTGCACGTATATATGATCTCGATGCGTTCCAAACTGTGACAAAAAGCACTGTTTTTGGAAGAAAAATGACCGGAGAATTTGATTTTTAACTTATTTAGATGTATTTTTATTTCCACTAATTTTGATTTTTCATTTTCATGCAGCTCTTATTGTAAAAGATTGCAGCTAAAGCAAACTTTTTTTCTAAATAATAAAATCCATGAATTTTTTTACTTTTTTATGTGCCACTGTTCTAAAGCTTCAAAAATAAAATAAAATATGTGTTCAATCACTACAATAACTATGTGCGGATCTGGTAACAAGACACACGTATTCCTATGGATTTTGGGTCACTGAATTCAAATTCGGTATCAAAAATCACCCATCCGGTCATGGTTGAGCCATAACCTCAAAAAATTACGAAAAATCATGCACTGAGGCAAATAAATTTCAAAATAATGCCAGTGATGCAAATTTTCACTTCAAAAACATGTCGACAACTGTGAAGGATCACCCCTTGCCTGATATCAACTTATTTAACATAACTTTACCCAACAGAACCTTAACTCGCCTAACCTGAATTAAAAGATTATTGAACTACATGTAAAGCTCTGGAAGCATATTTTACCAGTAGCAAATGTCTGCTACATCGACTGGGTCAACTCGAGCCTAACCTAGAAATAAATCTAACCTAGCCTAAACTAACCTAACCTCACGAAACATAATTAAATTGATTGTGTTGTCCCGTTGTGTTTGTGGTACCG
Source organism: Belonocnema kinseyi (assembly GCF_010883055.1). Taxonomy (NCBI): domain Eukaryota; kingdom Metazoa; phylum Arthropoda; class Insecta; order Hymenoptera; family Cynipidae; genus Belonocnema; species Belonocnema kinseyi. The sequence goes on along the minus strand of NC_046658.1, from coordinate 169,909,903 downwards.
TTTCATTCAGCTTCGGCTGAACCTACATAGAGGTTTAACCTATCCTAACCTAACAAAACCTGATCTACCCTAACCGATTACGCTGGCAACCCTGTTCTTACATTTTAATTGATACAAACATTGTCAGGTTAATTGAAATGGGGTCAATTCTACTTGTAAGTTTTAAGTTTCTTCAAATCAGTAATGTGCGTCTAAATTTTTAACCACCTGTAGCACAATGAAATGAATTTTATTGTGTTATAACGGGAAGACTTAAGTTAAGTTGTGTTGCGATAAGCAAAATTTCGTTAGGTTCTGTTAAGTTAGATTCATGTGTAGGTTAAGTTCGAGTTATCCTATTAAATATAGCACACATTTAAGACTGAGAACCGTACGCTTACATAGCTACACGTGTGGTTGAATTTCATTCGGCTAGGTTAGGTTAGGTCAGGTTTTGTTAGGTTAGGATAGGTTAAACCTCTATGTAGGTTAAGCCGAAGCTGAATGAAACGGTACCGCAAACACAACGGGACAACACAATGAGTTTAATTGTGTTACGTGAAGTTAAGTTAGGTTAGGTCAGGTTTTTTAGGTTAGGATAGGTTTGACCTCTTTGAAGGTTAAGCCCAAGCTGACTCAAACGGTACCGCAAGCACAACGGAACAACACAATCAGTTTAATTGTTTCGTAAGGTTAGGTTAGATTAGGTTAGGCTCGGTTAGATTTATTTCTAGGTTAGGTTCGAGTTGGCCCATTCGATGTAGCACACATTTGCTATTGGGAAAATATGCTTCCAGAGCTTTACGTGTAGTTTAATAAATTTCTGTTAATTCAGGTTAGGTGAGGTCAGGTTCTGTTGGGTAAGGTTATGTTAAATAAGTTGATATCAGGCAAGGGTTGATCCTTCACAGTTGTCGACATGTTTTTGAAGCGAAAATTTGCACCACTGGCATTATTTTGAAATTGATTTGCTTCAGTGCATGAGTTTTCGTCATTTTTTGAGGTTATGGCTCAACCATGACGTGGTGGGTGATTTTTGATACCGAATTTGAATACAACGCCCCAAAATCCATAGGAATACGTGTGTCTTGTTACCAGATCCGCAAACTTTTTTTTGTGTGGCTGTGTTATTTTTACAGTTTGGTGGCAAAAGCAAAAAATTTTATTTTTATAATTACTACAAAAACGGCAGAAGTTTCAAATTTCTTGTCAAAAAAAATGTACATTTTGTTTTTCTAGAAGAATATATACTTTTAAAGGATGCAATTTGTTTCAAAAGTGTTCATGAACCAAAAGCATTACACGAGAATTAATCATATACGTTTATGGACTTGTACCTATCAATTACAACGTCATTTACAACAAGTGATTTACAAACATATAATTGTATAGTTTCCATCGCTGTGGATATCCTTCTTCTTCTTCTTCTTCTGGCAGACATTGTTCACACACGATTCATTCTCTTTCCACTCCTAATTATTCTGCTAATTCCCCACCAACTGCCGAGGCACCTCTGCCTTGTACTCTAAAGCCAACTTTTCCCATCTTAATCGTATACAGACCATTCAGTCCTTACCATTCAGTTTATTTATACATTTCGTGTTTTTAAATAATCGGGCTAACCGTAACTAATCTGGTAATTAACGAAACGCGATCTGAACACATCCGAACTGACCCAAACGTAGAGACCATTTTCGGAGAATTTTCTAAGATTTGGCTCAATTAGGGTGACTTGAAGTATGGCCAAGGGCAACAGCTTTAAGTACTCAGAGAACCCTTTTTCTCTAGAGGTACCGGTCCCTCGACTCTCTGGAGAAGAAGAACTCACTTTCCAGGCGGGAATCGAACCCGCAAGCCGACGGAGTGGGTCCGAAGCTTACGCCTTAGCCCCCACAACCGACGTCCCACTGATCCACGACTCGCTCGCCCTTAAACGAGTCAGTGTGCCAACGCGGGCAGCGCGCGGGCTCTGCAGGCTTAAGTCTCGCTCGAGCGCGACCCCCCCTCCACGCCACTTCCGGACGATATGAAATCCTTGGAGCTCTAGCCACTCGAGTATGGGCATGGAGTGGCGGTTCATGGTTTCTCGGAATCGAACTCTGATATGGCCCGAAAACGGCACTACTCATAGGTTTACCTCTGCTTCCAGCAATTGTTGCCGGATAAAAAATATGCTACCATACTTTTCCTGTATGAATTTGACATGTACTATTTTGTTATTCTGGCTAACGCAGCTAAGATAAAGATTTTATAATCGATAGTTAGACAGAGATGGAAGATAATGATCGCAGGACAGCAAAGAATGCTGCTTTCGCGGTACACGAACAAGAAAATGCTTTCGCCTCTTAAAATAAGAATGCTTTATGGTCACTGGTGCCATCCTAAATAAGTTTTATTTCAAATTATTTCTGTTTAATGCACTTCTTAACTTTTTCAAAACCATTTAGTTAATAATACAAAATTATACATTAATTTGATATCAATATTTTCTATTTTAAGCATCTAGTAAAAAAAATTAATCGTTTAATTTATTATTTTTCGAATTTGATTTATTTATATTTTGTTTTAGAGCACCGAATATAACAGTACAGCGTAGGTTTATACTTCTTCACCACTAATATTAAAACTGTTTAATGTAAAAAAAATTAGCATTACAATTTTTGTAGTTTAAGGGACGGGAAAAACCTTGGAATTGTTTTTCTCGCTTAAAATGGTCACCCTGTATTTTCTTAAGCTCTGTTGACTTTCTCAAATATATTCTAATCGCTCGTTTAGAGCTGCGAAATCGATTGAAATGTGTAAAAAATGCAACATTTTCTATATTATGCTGAGCTTCATTATATGAAATGTATGCTTTTATTATTTTTACCTTGAAGCGAAAAAAACCATATAAAAAATAACGATATAAGAACTGATATAATATTTTTGTTTAGATCTAAAGGTTAAAAATAAGTCACTAACACATCTTATACCTTGAAAAAACTCTCGGTTTTCGCGTAAACCACAATTGTAAAAATAAGACGAAATTCCTTTAAAGTGGCTTGAATTAACTGAAAATTTTGTTACATAATGTACATTTACAACTTTTTATTCCAATCTTTAATGGGTCAGAACACAATTCTTCAAGAATATAAAATTCTTCAAAATCTGGCTAGTCAGTCTGGCTAGTCTGACGTTAATCATTCTGGCGCGGCGGTGTTGACCACTAGCCACTAAAAACCCAGATTCTAAATTTTGAATTATAAAATATACATTATTGTAGAGAACTACGTTTAAAATTTTTTTTTGACTTCACAAGAAAATCGTATTTGTAACCACATTGTATTCAAGAAACCTGACTCTTATCAGATGTAAATATCTCAGGACAAACTTGACGCCTTCCATCCAAAAGATAACGACCATGGTATAGATTGCATAACCTAATATAGAAGTAGAATATTCGCCAACTATCTTGGTTATAGAAACTTCTAATTAGTGCATTAATAATTTTATCCTGTAATTACAAAAGATGAAGATTTTCTGTAGTGTGATCTTATCATTGGCCGTTAACCTGAAATCTATTGGTAAATAAAATATTATAATATGTCTTTAGTTTGGGGAAATACATATTTTATGCAAACGTGTAAGTTAGACGCGTGCAAAAAAATTCGATCCAAATTCGAACCGACATTGTACGCGCTTTGATTGTCGAAAAACTGAATTCGATCCGCGCCACTTTTTGGTTTGAATTTTTCGATTCGATCAGAACCTCGCTCGAATGTTGAAAACCGAAATTCAACGCCCACTGTCGTCGGTTCGAATTTTTCAATTCGATCGGCCCCTCGCTGGAATTTCCAAAACCGAACTTCGACGCGTGCTGTCATCGATTCGGATCTTTCAATTCGATAGGCCTGTCGCTCGAATTTCCAAAACCGAACTTCGACGCGTGTCATCGTCGGTTCAAATTTTTCGATTCGATCAGACCCTCGCTCGAATATTGAAAACCGAAATTCGACGCCCACTGTCGTCGGTTCGAATTTTTCAATTCGATCGGCCCGTCGCTCAAATTTCCAAAACCGAAGTTGGACGCGTGCTATCGTCGGTTCGAATGTTTCAACTCGATCAGACCCTCGCTTGAATGTTGAAAACCGAACTTCGAGGTGTGATATCGTCGGTTCGAATTTTTCGATTCGAGCTGACCCTTGGTTTTCTAGATTCGAATAGCTCGTCGATTAAATGTCGAAAATTCAATATGCGACTGACAAACGGCATCTTAAGTTTCTAATTCATAATTACGATTCCAAAATCTAAACCGATGCATATAGAATACAGATTCAAGATCCAAAGAGACGCGAAGACACTGTGTCAATGTGCGATAAATAGTAACTAGTAATAATAAATCCTTATATGTTATTCATGTTAAAATTTTACAATGTTTTTTACAGTTTTTTTTAATGAGTTGTGTATAATTAAATTAAAATTTGTATCCATTGCATCATATAATAGTTTTGTACAATAATGTAAAAAGAAAAGTAAAGCCGATTTTGAGTGACTGTAATTAAAAGTTATTTGCAGACGACATTTTCTTTTTAATTACAGCTGTTCGGCATCTTAAAATTAATTTAAGAATAAATTTACAATAACTTATCTTCATAAATTATAATAATAGTATAAATTTCCTTCCTCTTATAGTTTTTAATTAGTCGCTTACAAACTCAAACTTGTTAATATTGAGGCCTTACCATTCATATTTTTAGTTTAAGTTTGTGTTCAAACTGTTAAAGCTCCAGATTTCATAATTTTAAGTATGCAATACTCAACTTCAACCAAAAACAGGAAAATTAAACTTCTTTCAATTAAAAAATTTTCAACACTTCCACATTATAACTTCTAATTCTAATTGCTGCTAATTCTAATTTCAATATGTCTTCTAATTTCAATACGTTGTATTTTAAAGGTTTAAAAATAAGCACTATCTTAAATTAAAACATTCAAAATGTTAAAGTATTAAGTTTACAAACTTTAATTGTACAAATGAAATGACAAGGGCTGAAAAAGGTCCCTAGATTTGATTATTTATTAACCAGCCAAAACAAAATTCCCCGTTTAAACGTTTTTTTTTTCAAATTTATTTAATTATCATGAAAATTGATATTAATAAATAATTTGTTTTACTTATTTCTAATGAAAAATGAAATTGTAGACAATTGAATTAAATATGAAATGGAATTTTCAACAGTTTATTTTTGAACAACTTAGTGAGAAGAAAGAGCAAGCTTTTCAAGACTATGACAACACACCCGTGAAGTGTGTCATACTTATAAAATAAGGTAAATACAATTGTATAATAAAAACAAAGTAGGCATGTAAAGTTTCATGAAACTTTAGCCTGATAAAAAGTTTGATGAAACATTAGGTGTTTCGTGAAACATTGTAATGTTTCAAATATAGCGGAGGGAAAATTTAAACTGATAAAATAAAATCCTAGCCTGATCCTAGAGACCAAACCGATCTGCGCATGCCCAAATTAATTTTTCTTCTCATCCCTATGTTTCATAAAACATGAAACATCTTCACGTGAAAAGATTCCACCCCTATGAATCTAAAAACAAAATGGTGATCCCTTACTGTGCTAAGTTGATTAGTTCCTTATATCTCCAGCGCGGCGTTAGTTGTCCCACCACTCCCTGCTTTTTTGCATTGTAGAGCAGGGAACTAGACCACTTTTTAAAAGTTTCACAATAAATAAAATTTTATTTTCATGAAAACCCCTATCGAAATTAAATCAATTTTATTTTATTTATTCAAATGCACTTATACAGAAAAATGTACTTTTTACGAAGATATTAGCAAAATAGAGAAAAATTAACAGATTCGTATGCATTTGGTCAATTTTTATGCCGTTAGCATTCAATGAAGTGAAGCTAGATAGTGATTGAATTGAACATACGTAATGATATATGTAGGCGGTCATGACTTTATCTATACATCCCGGCTATAGTTTAAATGTTGACGGCCATGACTAACCTAATACTTGGAGGTTGGATTAGGAAGTTGATTTATTTAGTCAAATACCGCGAAGCGAATAGTTGCTTTGACATGTGTTCAGTTGCAACTATTCTTAGTTGCTTTGGAGTGAGCCAAATTCAGTCTCCAAATGATACTTTCCCCTAGATGCCCAGATGTGCACCTACTTTAAGAGAAACACATTTGAGACTGAAAATTCTCTAAAATGCTCACTGGGAGACCAATGCAATTTGAGTTGCAACAAATTTAATTCCTAATGCAACTTGCAAATCTTAGGTAAGTGATAGCCGTCAACATTTAAACTAAAAAGCCGGGACGTATAGAAAAAGTCATGACCATCTACATACACAATTAGGTACTTTCACTTCAACCACCAGATAACTTTACTTCGTTGAATGAAGAAAATAGAGAGGAAATTTCTTCAAACGGGCCCAGGTATCAATTTCGGTTCAGACGGTCACGAATCAGTTTTTATACCCCGACTTGAGTGGTTTGAATATCATGTCAGTTTTGACTATGGTAAGATTTGGAAATAAGACTACGTAAAGCATAATTTTTATTTCAAGACACTGACACTCACTGACAAATGGGAGGAAATTAAAAGTTAGGTAATTATTATAGAAACTTATCTGATTATCAACATCTATTTGACCCAAATAAAGCCTGATAAAATCATCTTGACGGATGACTGACAGTGTGAAGACAATACGTCACGTTGCTCCAGATGAGAAAAAACAGTCTCTTAATGAGGAATTTCTCCTAAATTCTCATAATGAATCTGTGTGGCTCAAATTTCTTGCAACTCATTTGAATATCGATTTTAGTTTACTATGGAGGATCGGTGATTTTCTGTTCTTTCGATCCCTTGATATAACTTCAAAATATGACCTTCGTAATGACTCTATAGAAATTCATATGAAAAATAAGGGTTATCTATTCCTTAAGTGATATTGTAATTCACACACCTTATGCAGGCCTCTTCTTATTATGAGTTTAAATGAGTGTCGGCTTAACTCTGTCTAATTTTCATATGTAGTACTGCGCCAGCACAGACTGCCAGTATTGTCTGACAGCATTAGCGCAGTCGTGAAAGCCAGTACTGAACATAGTTATTATCTTAAGGGTCTGCCAGCACTTCGCCAGTAATGGCGGTAAGCATTGGGCCGACGCTGTTAGTGCTAGCGCAGTACGGTGCCAGTAGTCAACTTCCTATTGCGTAATATATTTACATCGAGCTGCGCACTTGGTTATTGTACTTCTCCCACATTTTTGCATAGGACTTTCAGAATTAACGGTCAAATTTATTTATCTGTAATTTAACATTTCATGGCATTACATCATATAATGAAATGATACTCAAAACATTCTTAGCTCTTTTTCGTGTGAATAACATTTGCCTTTATGTTTCTTTTATAGCTTGTGTCGTTTCTAATAAAAAATTGAATTCTTATTTCTAATTTTGTTTTTTACAAATGAAACAAAAATAACACGTTTTGTCAAAAACTTATTATTAAAAAATTTGTAAATATTTATCGGTGCACTAATTCTTGTTTTTTCATCATATTTTGTATCTTGCATATTTTGTCTTTGAGGTGGACTTTTTCATTTTTTGTGCGAGGAAAATTTGGATTTTCAATTTTTCAACAAAATGCAAATGTTGTAACTGCGATCATTTTGTTGTTAACAAAGAAATTCAAGAAGATTAATTGGCTTCGGGAATGCGTGATAAGTTAGAATTTTACATCAATAAAATGGCCCTAAAACATTTTTGCAAAATTTTCATTTTTTTAGTCATTATGGTTATTTAACTTTTTTTAGCATTGTTCTCGTAATTCATTGTTTTTCCCCTGATCGGTACAAACAATCCCCATAATTTACGAATAATGTACGTTTAATTGCGAAGATTTTCGTTAAAAAAATTTGGGAACTCGCATGTCATCAAAAGTTGTGCATGTTTTCGTGTTGACGTTTCGCGCTCTATGCCGCGCGAGGTACGATATTCACGACGTAGAAGTTTGCCATATCTGTATATGAATTTCAGAGTTGTGTAATCAATATAAAAAAAATTAAGAGTCATATCAAAAAAGTAAAAACACCTCTGCATTCGTCTCGGAAATATCTAGATGTGCATTTTTATTTTTTTGTAAACCCATTTTTAAACAATTGGAGCATTTGCTGTTCAGCGCACTGTTGCTCCGTGCCCGTAGATAAGGATTTCAAAGTAAAAAAACATGATTCTTATTTTTTTTACTTTGAAATCCATATCTACGGGCATGCGACAACAGTGCATTGAACAGCAAATGCTCTAATTGTTTAAAAAATACGCTTGCAACAACACAAAAAAATGCGTATCTAGATATGTTTGTGAGGAATCTAATGGTGCATTTGGTTTTTCGATCCGATGCATACTTTGTTTATAAACATTACAGAAAGATAACAAATAGCGTAATTGTTTAACAAATTATTTAAACAAAAAAATGTTCACCGAGATATTTCTGAGACGAAGACAGAGGTGTCTTTACTTTCTTGATATGACTCTTAGATTTTTTTTAAAATTAATCACACAACTTTGAAATCCATATCTGTGGCAAACTTAAACACCGCTAATATCGTACGTCGCGCGGCATAGAGAACGGAACGTCAACAGAAAGAAATCTATTTGTTTATACAAATTGTTGCTAATTTCATCAATATTTATGCAACAATAGTAAAATGATTTTCATTTTATAAAATGAACATATTTAAAAAAATATGATAAAAATTATGGCGATTGTTTGTACCAATCAGGAGAAAAAAATTAATTAGGAGAACAACAATAAAAAAGTTAAATAACAATAACGACTCAAAAAATGTTAACTTTGCAAAAATGTTTTAAGGCCATTTTATTTATGTAAAACTCTAACTCATAGCGCATTCCTGAAGAAAAGTCACAACCTATACAAAAAAAAGTGGCCCACTTGACAATTTCTGACACTAGTCTAATTTGATTTTATATTCGAAATTGATCGTTCCTACAAACCATCACTACTACTACAACTACAGACAGGCAGACGCCTTTGTAGCAAGTGTTTTTTTTTGACACAGGTGGTCTTTAAACGTGAAAGTACAAAGAAAACCGAACAAGTCAAATTTTACCTGAAATTAATACTTTCTCTTTAGGATGAGAATGTAAAATCACTCAAAATTATATCATTGTTTATTTTACACATACAACATAGCAGATTTTATGTTCAAAATTAAATTTTTTAAATGAAAACATATGAAATTAATCAATATTCGATTTGAAATCTTAAAAATGGTTAAAATCGAATAATTATTAAGTTTAAGCTTTCAAAATTACATACTTGTCAAATGTATATATTGAAAATTAAATCATTTAAAATGTAACATTTATATAATCCAACCATTTTCAATTGCAACTCTTTAAAATTGTAGAAATTTTAAATATTTAAAATTAAAGAGTTTTTTATTTGAAAATCTACAATTAACAATTATGTATGTATTAAGTTTCACGATGGGATATTAAGTATTTCTGATGGCTTATATTAACAATTTTTTACTTTCTTACATTTAGAATTAAAATGTTTTGACTTTTGATCTTCCAAATCAGCAAAATTTAAGAATTTTTATACACATTCAATATTGAAAAACCTTCAATATATTCCAAATTTCGTGACAAACAACTATAAAAATGATAAATAATCTAAATTAAACAAGTCGCAGACAAATATTAAAATTGCATTCAGGCGGATTCAGATATTTTAGTCTTTATTCTAAATTATAATTATTATTTATTATATTTGATAGTACTTCAAAAAGCACGTATGCATTTTAATCTGTTAATTAGAACACTAAAATAAGGAAAATGTTATAAGCTTGCATAGTACAATAATACAAAATTACAAGTAAGCACTCTCAGAGAAATTTTCTCTTTACGTCGAAAGGATGCTTTTTGACACAAATGGAAGTTACTCTTATATTCAAGGTTGAGAGGATTTTCATTCGTAAAAAAACGATCTATTTGTAGAGAATATGAGAAAATATGAGAACGATTATCACGTGGTTCGAAACGAAACAGTCAAGAGGTCGATGCTTTTGTTTCAAGACAACTTTTTCCCTTAGATTATAAAGGAAATAATAATTATTCATCGCTGAAACTTTTATTTTATTAACTTTGGCACTTGTGAAAATAATATGTATAAGAGTTTGGAGAATATGTATTACAAATTAAACAATTCTCCATTTTGTATACACATACATTTTTTGAATTAAAAAAGTTTTTTGATAAAAGAGACATTATGTTTTAAAATTATTTAAGCTGTTTTCCTATTTTTATAGTTGATTAATTTATTAATGGGATATACCGACTGCTTTCGGTTTAATGATGGACTATGCATATCTAATTGAAAGAAAGTATGTTAAAAAGAAAATCACTGATACACCGTAGCACGGATCGAATGTCGGGTTTTCGACATTCGATGGACGGGCCAATCGAATCGAAAAATGCAATGTGACGAATGCACGCGTCGAAGTTCGGTTTTCGACATTCGAGCGAGAGTCCGATCGAAAAATTCGAACCGACGATAGCGCGCGTGGAAGTTCGGTTTTGGATGTTCGAGCGACGGGTCGATCGAATTAAAAAATTCGAACCGACGATAGCGCACGTCGAAGTTCGGTTTTGGAAATTTGAGCGACAGGCTGATCGAATTGAAAAATTCGAACCGACGACAGTGGGCGTCGAATTTCGGTTTTTAACATTCGAGCGAGGGTCGTCTTGAATCGAAAAATTCGAAGCGACGATAGCACGCGTCGAAGTTCGGTTTCGGACATTCGAACGACGGGCCGATCGAATCGAAAAATTCGAACTGACGACAGCGCTCGTCGAAGTTCGTTTTTCGACATTCAAGCGATGGACCGCTCGAATCGAATAAACTGATCTGAAAATGAAAGCACGTCTAATCGAAAATTCTATATCAATCAATCAATCAATTTATTCATTATGTATACCCTAAAGGATTTTTACATTTTGGTGCCGTTATGCAAATATACACGAAAAAGGTACTTATTCTATGAACATAACAGGCAAAGATCCATTTCCTACTCCAGTAGTTTACATTTTGGATCGCCACTTATTCACACTTTTCGTTCTGCTGCTCCCACCCACCCCCATCGAAAATTCTATATTTGATCCGACAAAATGAACACGTTTAGTGTAAATAATACAAATCGACGCCTGAATAGAATAAGGTGTGCATTCTGAATCTGCTTCAAAAAGGTGATGGTTCCCAGTTTGTTCCAAGAAGGTGTTCGTTCCGAATCTGCTCAAAAAAGTTGTTGGTTCCAAGTTCGTTAAATGAAATATAGATTTGCAAAATATAATTGAATATTATATTATTTAGAATAAACATGTCTATATCAGCGAAAAAAGCCGTCCAGGATAATTATAGATTCTGAAACTTAAAAGTATTAAGGGGAGTCGGTTATTCCTAACCTATAAGAATTTTTAAATACTCGAACACATCATGTAACATCAATGGAAACAATCTTTATTCTACAACGTATATCCCGGTACACTTCGACGAATTTACTATTCCTGTGTTATTGCAAGATGTTCCCTAATGTAACTGTCAGCTTTCTGAATCGTGATCGGTTTCCTAAAAGGCAGACTACAAGTTAATACTGACCACCAGGTGCGACGCGACACAATAAAATCGTATTTCCGTTAACAAATGAGATTCGGCGACAAAATGACCACTAACAAGCAAGGCAAAGAAATTTGCAATTTGCGTTGTGGCGGTACCTTTTATTTCTAATGAGCTTCTAATAGGCCGCTAAAACCCTCCACCAGAATACAAAATTTGCTTGCTACTTAGTAAAATAATTCTCTGCGGCTCGCTTGGTAGTCCCTCGCTGTTGCGCCAATCAAAACGTAGCACCGCTTGGCTCGACGTTATCCACCAATTGTTGACTCCATTATTCTCGGCGACCGCCATCTTGCAGGGAGGGGGAAGAGGACCGTTTTAGCGGAAAAATGTAAAGAAGGTCTCGTTAATAAAATAATTTGGTGGATTTGAGTGGAACGTTTTTTCAAAACAATTACTACCACTCGCAACCCACCGAAAAAGATAGAAATACTTATCCGTTTGCCATGGGATTGGCCCAGAGTAGGGCCTGGGCTTAGGCGCGCCCTCCTTGAGCCACTCTTAGCGCTCATCGAATTGGTGACGGGCTATGGAGGGCAGAGCCACCACTTGGACGCGATTGAAGTGATCAGCGAGAAAGGCAGGTGGGGACATCCCCTTGAGTTTCCGGACGATCCAGGAGGGTTTCTGGGTCGGTGGGCCCGTTGGTCAATGGGCTAGCTTCCGGCTGGCTGGGCCCAAGAGCCGCTTTAAAACAATGTCAAGTAAACAAAGCTTCCCTTATCTGTGTCGAGTCCTGATTCTAAGGAGGGGGATGGGGGGCGGGTAAAAGCGGTTAGAAACTAGTTGGGCGCCATTTTGTAATAAGATTCTCCTGCCCGTTGAAAAGTCTCATTACTGTTATTTTGAATTTGAGATTGGTAAACGGCCTGAGATAGTTCACAAGAAAAAAGAAAATAATTAAAATTGAAAGTTAAACTAATTCCTAATAATCTTCTGCTCTGATCCTGAAATCTAAAAGTATTAAGGAGAGTGGGTTATTCCTAACGTAAAAGAATTTTTAAATATTCGAACACATCATGTAACATCAATGGAAACAATCTTTATTTTACAACGTATATCTCGGTATACTTCGACGAATTTACTATTCTTGTATTATTGAAAGATGTTCTCTAACGTACGCCATCTCAACATACAGTGTTGAACGCGAATTAGAGTCTAAAATACCGGAACCTAATGATTTATGAATTTAAAAGAATAAAAAAGTAAAGAACCCTAATCTTACCAGATTTATGAATCGTGATCGGTCCACAAAAGGCAAACCACAAGTTAATACTGACCACGAGGCGCGACGCGATACAATTAAATCCTATTTCCGGTAAAAAATGAAATTCCGCGACAAAATGACCACTAGCAAGCAAGGTAAAAACATTTTTAATTCGCGACATTTTTACCGATAAATTACAAAAAAAAAGAAAACACAATGATATTTAAGCATCCTAACTAGGGAAATACAAAAAAAAATACAAATAAAACCCGAACACTCCGTGAACTTAGAAAGCTGGCCAAGCGTTTTGTCGGTGCATTTTATTTCTAATAAGCTCCTAATAGAACGCCAAAACCCTCTGCCAGAATACAAAATTTGCTTACCCCTTGGTAAAATAATTCTCTCCGGATGATTTCTGCTCTATTTTTCATTATTACAATCGGTAATGAATCAGTATTAAATACAAATTTATTTTTTTCCTCACCATGAGGTTCCTTTTCGGAAGTCCAGAAAAAGAGTATTGTAGCGCGCTTAATATAATGGGCAGGCTTGCTTGGTAGTCCCTCGCTGTTGCGCCAATCAAAACGCAGCACCGCTTGGCTCCACGTTATCCACTAATCGTTGACTCCATTATCCTCGGCGACCACCATCTTGCAGGGAGGGGGAAGAGGACCGTTCTGTCAGCAAAATGTAAAGAAGGTATATTTCTGAAAGGTGGCCATTTCGTTTGTGGTTCCCTTTCCCTTCGTGATTTCAGTGGTTCCACAGTCCAACATGGCGATTTGCAAGCGAAGTTCATGGGGCAGAAAGAGAAAACTGATTTTCCCTAGCAACCCGTCTCTTTCTACTTTTTGATACTCTTCTTTTCCCTTTGGTTTGGTCCGTCGATGGGATAGAGTAGGATAGACTAATTACGCCATTCTTCGTTCGCTTTCTAGCCTGCGGATGGAATCGCCTCGTGGATAACGACTTGTAGTTGTTTTGGTGGTTAGATCATCAAGTGTGACTCTCGTTTCGGACCCGCAAGTGAAGCGATGGAGGTGAATTGTACCGGCAAGGTGAGGGAGGTTTATGTCACCTCTCATTCAAAAAGTGACAGGTAAAATTCACCCTGTCACAAAATGCATTAACATAATTTATTGAAGAACAATAATATTAATTTAATCAAAGAAATTGAGGAGACTTATATTGTATATTAGGCTTAATACTATATAACATATTTGTAGAATCTTTGCATATTATTGTTTTCAAAGAAAATTATGTATATATTTTTTGAATAAATATTAACATCGAAAAAAGTAATTATTTTAAACATAAGTAATAAATCACTCCATAATTTTATTATAAAATGAGTGATACTCTAGAGGAATAACCCTGCGTGATCACATCAATTGTAAATCCTTCTTTTTTCCGTATCCAATTAAATTTTCTTTCGGTACAGTTCTTTTAGCGGCTACCTCTTCTCGATAGATTTTTTCATGTCAATGACAGCAGAAAGATATTCTCCGGTGTACTGATATTTAAAATATATTCATGCATCGTTAGGATTTACTTTTATTTTACGTGAACTCATCATTTCGCTTAAGTCATCGTTCGGTTTGATTAAATCTGACTTAATTTCTTAGGTACACAGGAAATTTATTTTATTAAAAAAGGGAAACTAGTTGTGAAAGAGTTCAAAATCCTGCTTCAGCGGCACCACTATATAATTTTAAGTTTAAATTTTTTTGATGAAAATTCAATCAAATCAAAATTCAATTCATGCAGTCATTTATTGCTTATGTTTGAAATGTTTTAGTAAATGAATATTATTGTTTTTCAATAAATTATGTTAATGCATTTGATAATGTACGAGAACTATGAATATCCTGGACATCATTTTTTCGCTGATATAGGCAGGTTTATTATAAATAATATAATGTTAAATTCTCTGCTGCAAAACATTATTTTATTCAATACTCATCACGCTGCAAGGCATACTATAATTAATTCATAATATAGTGATTTCAAAATAAATGTAAAAAGTTGTGTCGTATTGTCTTAGTTTTATATAATTATCCAAAATAGTATGAATTAAAAACTGAAATAAAAGAAGGAACATTTATGTTAGAAAACTTCGATCCCCAGCGTCAGTGGTACCACTACAAAATTTCAAGAATGAAATACTTAAGCAAACGAACACCTTTTTCCATCAAGTTCGGAACCAAAATCTTTTTCAAACAGATTCGGAACTAACAAGAGGTAGCGTAACAAAGAAACTAGGATTCCCAATCCAACCCAAATGAATGTGAGCAGCATAACGAACCTATACAAATCAGCCTATACTAAACAATAGAAATTAACTGGTAGTTTGTCTTTTTGATCTCTCATTTGGAAGTGCAAAAATGTTTGCATGGTCGTTTTTTTTTCTCGAAAAGAAAAAGTTTTATAACAGACATTCTTTTCGTTACATGCCTATTTCCTAAGATATTTGCATGTCACAAGATAAAAGAAACAGGCTGTACAACAGAAAATCTGCCCGCTGGACGAATAGATACTTTTTTTTCGCAAGTGATCGTGTCTACTGCCAACTACAGATAGTCTGAGACAAACCTTCTTAAAAATCATTTTTTTCCTAATCTGGGGCTCTCAAAACGAGGAGATTTAAAGAAAACCGACTCAATCAATGTTTACTGTGTTTAAACCTGTTTTTCGCAGCCAGCATTTTATATTTTTCTACATGAAAATTATCTAATATAGCTTAAGATGTTTTCTTTTAAGTGAAATCTATTTAATAGCCCTTACTTTAATTTAAGGTACATGGCACATGATATATATAATCGAATTTAGTACGGGTTATACAAGCTAAAAAATTTGTTGAGGCATTTTTTACCCATAGTGCTAGTTAAGAATTAACCGCGCCTCTTTTTTCTACAGATAAAACAGTTGTACACTCTGCGATTTAAAAAAATCTTTAAAACTCCGTTATACATTATACTACATTTTGTTGTATTTTTGTTTTGTTTTACTTGAACTTGCAATAATTCTGATAGTTCTTCAAATTTTATATGAAATTTATGTGGTCGGAACCAGCAAAGAACGTTCGTACGCTTCAAGATAATACCTGAAGATGTGAATAAGTTCTGAATTAGACTTAACCGAATATTTATTTGAATCACGAAAGTTGTTCATAATTAGAATAAACAACTATAAATTTTATTTTGTGAAGTCTGATATATACATAAAACTAGAATAAACAAGAAACTTCAGTGCAAAATGTAATAAAACTTTAAATCTTCGACCAGGACAATCTTGGATCAGCCTAAAAAAGACATGAGGACACTGGTTCAGATACTTAAAGGGCACGTCCACTTAAACTATCATATGCACATAATGGGTTATAAGCCCATGGCAGAATGATAAAATTGATGATAGTCAGTTTTTTTTGGGTCTCTGATTTCAAATCTGATTTTTTATTTTCAAAATTAAAAATGAAGTAACCAATATGGCTGGAATGAAAAATAAACAATGTTTTGATCTGAATAAAATTAATGGTACTTAGTGTTTCGAGGTTGCTAAATGATCCAATATGCCGAACCAACATGATCAACAATTTTTAGAACTTGATCGGGTTTTTCATATTCACGCCATTTTGATTCAAAAAAATCTAACCGTAGATTTGAAATCAGCGACCCCAAAAACCTAAGTATCATCAATTTGATCTAGGTCCGAAAAATTGTAATTCATGACCGCCCTATTGGATCCCCCATTTTGAAATTAATAATTCCAGGATCAGATTTAAAACCAGCGACCCCAACATCCTAAGTATCACAAAATTCATCAAGTTCTAAACATTTGTAATAGTTTATTTCCGCCATATCGAATCCCTTATTTTGAATTAAAAAAAACTAATATTAGATTTTGATTCAACGTCTGCAAAATACCCAACACACTCAAAAATAATTAAAACGGATCGCAATAAATAATTTTCTTTTGAAATGGCCACTTATATGTTATTATCATATATTTTATCACCCCTTTAAAATAATTGAGGGTCCTAAAATCGCAATGTATAAATATTTACTCACACCCACTGTGCCGTACGGTCGCATAACCTGGAAATGTCAATAAAAGATTGAGAGTGAAATAGTTTCTTTAATAATTGGCAAATATAGACCGTCGATCAACATCCAGATCGCTTGGATTAGATAAGATGAGTTTTGTATATATCAGCACTCTTTTTACAGAATCATCCGGAACGCGAGAAAGCGAGTGGACTCCACCTTCTCCTGAAAATATTGAGGGTTTTAATGCACATGAAATAACACGTCTATTAAATCATTTGAGTCCTTCGGAACCTTCATATAGCAAGGATTCTGGACAACATATTTCCATGCATCCGACCCCTGCAGAACATACTAGCTACGATCAGCAAGTCGTATTAAGACCACACGGTAAGTGAAAAATTCATGTATTATGTTGAAATTGAAATAAATGTAAGCAGATTGTTTAGCTGAAAACAAGACTAAATTTTTAAATATTCGTTTTTTTAAATTAAAAATTGGTTTTTAGATTAAAAACTTAACTGTTTCCTTTTTAATGGAAATTTTTTTTTCAAGTAAAAAAAGATTACTTTTTTTATATAAAAATGAAGATCTTTGCTTCAAAATACACCTTTTCGTTTGAAAATTTAAATAGTTTGTGTGCAATTTTTTCTTTTAAATGGTGGAGGTTACAATTTTTTTTTGCTTGGAAATTCACGATTTAAGGTATAAATGTATCCTATCGGTTAAAAATTTAACTGTTTTTCAAATAAAATTTTTTGTTTTTTAATTCACGTTTTATGTTTCAAATTGGTCTCTCTTAGTGGAAAAGTAATTTAATCTAAAATTATGTTATTTGGTTACAAAATAATCCACTTAGCATAAAACTCAACAAATACGTGAATGATAATTGCTTAAATGAAACATTGAGCCTTTTAGATTAAAAAATCAATTAATTTGGTACAAAACTCAAATATTCGATTGAAAATAAATTTTATGACCCTGTCACAGTGAGGGGAAAAAGAACATATCATTCCAAAATATTTTTGAGAAAAAACACTATGTCCTGTCTAGGATTTTACTATAAAAAATACTAAGACTTCGTATTACCAATAGGAAAGTTTCAAATAAAAATAGCATAGCTCACGACTACTGTATTAAAATATACGAATTATCGCCTTGGTCCCTCTATTATAACATAATTTAGTAATTTTTCCATTACCAAGTTTCTTAGTGTGTAAGTTGAACGTAAGTAATAAAAAAAGTCTCAAAATAAGCGTTAGCATGAAGTCAGTTTAAACAAATGTTAAAGTTCTAAACATTTTCGATCGTTCTGCTCCGCCATATTGGATGCGTCATTTTTAATTATCAAAACTCAATACCTGATTTACATTCAGCAACCCCAGACACCTAGGTATCACCAATTTTACTAAGGTCCAGACATTTTCAATAATAAAGCTCGAAAAAAATTTGTCAGCCACAGAAACGGAATCACACTTACCATACGTTTTTAAAGTCGCTCAATCCGAATCCAGAGCCGGTTTGGTTCTATCATGTCACATTTAGTCCATAACC
>NC_046658.1:169859775-169891312 GCF_010883055.1 Belonocnema kinseyi | reverse complement strand
GTTTCTTGTAACCGTAACAGTATAAACTGCTCTTAATAAGAGGGTGAAAATGTCAAAATCACTTAGCATTTCGTAAATTTCACAATGAAATTAAGGTTGGTTCAACGGTTATCCTTCAGTAAGATAAATTTCTATTCCCTCGTATTAGATAATGTACGGCATGTAAAATCCAATGAACCGAGATTAAAATAGTGGTGCAGTGTACATTACCGAAAGATCGGTATATGCTTCTGATTAGATTGGGTTATTTAGCTCGCCCTAAAGTCGTAACGCAACCTATCCGCGAGGAGCACCGGGTGAATTTACGACGCAATCGGAAATGAATGGATTGCATCACCTAAAAAACATTCCTTTTTGACATTTTCGTGACAGTCGTCACATTACTCCATATTTCCACTAAGCAAGGCAGGGGTTTTAAAAATGTAATACAATTTTCAATACACGACTTATTCAGAGATCGCGTACGCTTGAGAGTTTACTGGAGGAACACGTGCTTTTCTTCATTGACAGTTTCAGCTGACATATATTTATGAGGTAAAGGCGAGAATTGTTGTTTTGTGCCTCCTACTAGTGGGTCCGGCGAGAGTCTTAGTGCCATCTTTGAATATAAAACAGGACATGCTGAAGCAGTTTGCATTAGCATTTCAAAAACAGGTAGCTGTTCTATTTAGCCTTAAGGACATTTCCCAGAACTATCGGATTCAAAACTAAGGGCAGGAATATTTGATGAATCTCAAATTCGGAAAAGGTATAGGAATTGTAAGTGCGTTACAACTGTGAACGAAGTGCAAACAACAGCTTGGATGAGCTTTAAGATAGTTGTTACAAACTTTTTAGGAAGTCACATGTGTGATAATCGCAAAAAAAAGATGAGATATATGATACAAATCCTCGGTAAAATGGGATGTAATATGAGCTTCAAATATCATGTATAAAATTTTCATATTGACTATTTTGCAATGGATTTCAGGAATAACGGTCAAGAGTATGGAGAAAGATTTCATCAATATATTAAGGAGATGTTAATTCTCTATTAAGGGAGGTGGGATGTAAATATGATGGCTCAGGAACCTACAAAACATATGATACCAATTTGCTTTAAAAATATGTTTTCCTTAAAGTTACTGATTCGCCACATATTTTTGTGATTAGAGCCGAATACAGAAACCTACAGAAATCTGCAAAAAGGAACCTAGCTCAAGAAGCGCGAAGCGCTCCGTGCATTATAGGCAGAACGACTGACAAGTATGCGAATCGACTGAAAAACAAACCAACAATTAACTATCACCCTCTAATCCTATGTCGCAGAATCCCTACAGAAACCAAAGTAGCTCACGGAGCGCGAAGTGCTATGTGCGTTATAGACAGAACAATTGACAAGTATGCGAATCGAGTCAAAAACAAACAAACAAAAAACTACTACCCCCAATCCTAATCGAGTCCAAAA
Organism: Belonocnema kinseyi; assembly: GCF_010883055.1. Lineage (NCBI taxonomy): Eukaryota > Metazoa > Arthropoda > Insecta > Hymenoptera > Cynipidae > Belonocnema > Belonocnema kinseyi. Next base: position 169,889,865 of record NC_046658.1, on the reverse strand, counting down.
CAAACAAACAAAAAACTACTACCCCCCAATCCTAATCGAGTCAAAAACAAACAAACAAAAAACTACTACCCCCCAATCCTATACCGCAGAACACCTACAGAAAAGCACCGCGCTCCGTGCTTCGCGCTCCGTACGAATTAGGCAGAGAGTCTGCCAATCTGTAAGTCGAGTGAGAAACAGATCAACAAACAACTATCACCAAATATCAATCCTCTTCAGAACAATCAAAGCAACAGCAGGAGAGCAAGTAAGCAAGTAAACCAGTAAACAAAACAATCAAGAAACAGAAAGCAATCATCTGCAGACATCACTACAAAGTAGCATGAACAGCAAGAAGGGAGAAGGTGTTTCGTCCTGGGTTAATTCATTTAGGACTCATCAGTAAGGCATTGTGAGTCAGCTTATGCCTTAGACACGAACCAAACAACTGAAACCATCATCACACCTCACCCCACTACATCCAACCAGAAAAATTGGTTTATAGTCAAGGTAAGAGAGTGCAGCAAGCAGAAGGAAAGAAAAATCAGATAAGCAAAAATTCTGTCACTCCTCTCCTTACTGAATCCAACCTGAAAAAGTGGCTCCCATACAGAGGCGGAAGGGAAAAGAGGAAAAGAAGAAGTTGCGAGTAGGAGAAAGAAACAAAAAAGGAGATGAAAGCATATTCACAGCAAGATATAAACTGCAAGGAGAACATGGAACATAAAGTGCTCTCAGGTTAACGTCGAGTATTCTCTTCTGAACACCATTGTGTTTACCTCTCATGTTAGTACCATTGGCTGATAATGATTTAAGGTTAAAAGAACGTAAAATCCGCGAGAAATAGCAGAAAGCATGTTAGAAGGTAGAGGAATTTAATTTAAGGCTGGCGGAACTCGCTCGAATACTATGTGCGCATGACAGCATGTGTGCTTAAATGCAGCGTTAATTCACAATACAGTTAACATTCGTTAAAGCGAATCTAAATTAACCGGAAATGTGGGATTTTTAGTGAAAAAAAATCGTGTTGTCACTAGAATGACAGTGCATATTCAGGCTCTGTATACTCCTTCTAAAATCGCACAGTTTCTGAAATGCAAGAGTTTGTCTTAGTCGAACAAGCGTAACCTAGAATGTACTCTAGAATTCTTGCACCAAAAATTATGTGGACTGTTTTATCGCCTGCATTGTTATAGATGAGAATCTCCACATTATAATCTGACTTGACGAACAAAATATGATCGACGTCTTTTCTACGAAGCACAGCGAGCAGTCTTTAAAATGTCCAGCTGTTGCTGGCTTTCTGCGGTCGTGTTCTTCTATAAACCATACCATAAATTTCGTCCTTATTTTAGGGTCTCGATCCTCGATAGTATTTACAGTTAGAGTTTGAAATTTCGCGTAAGTCTAAAAAAAAAGTTTCGCGAAATTCGTATATTATCGAAGTGGAATCACAAAGAATAAGAAGTCCGAAAAGAACAGGGCCAGAGAAACGCGTTAAGCCTAGATGGGTTGTTTTGGTGGCCGCTGGATCGAGCAGGGGGACCTGGAAAATAACCAGAGCTCAGCAATGTAATGATTTGATACTAAATTCAGTAATTAAGTATAATAATTTTAGAAAATCTAGCCACTTCATTGATAAAACATGAGGTTAGAAAATTTTAAACAAACTTAAAACTCAAAGGGTAGAAAATAAAAAGGAACCAGTCCAATTTTTCATAACCACTAAAAGAAGAAAATTAATTTAAGTATAAAACAGTGAGACACTTCAATAGCTCTCCCTCCTATAGTCATTTCAAGAATTTATGCCACACCGCAGGTTAGTGTAACAGAGATGTGCAGGATGCACAGGATCTGCGGTTGTCACTCATGCAAAAACTCGAGCCTAAACAAACAAAAGCGTTTTCAGCCGAAGCAATTGTATCTTGAGTCATTCCTCTACTACCACCACAGAGTGGGTTTAAGGACTCATAGAATACAATTAATTTGCTAATTAATCCATTTATTTGTTATGAACTAATTTACAAAACAAATTAGCAAATAGTCTTATTATCGGTGAAAAAAATTCTGTTTACTTAAAGTGATTCATATTAATGTAGAAATAATGTATAATTACAAGAATAATTTAAAAGTTTATAATAACCATTGCTATAAACAATTCTTATGGCAAAATATTAAAATTTCAGATTTTTTCAAATTACAATTTCCTTCAATCGCCAGAAAGACTTCAGGTATTTCATAAAATAATAAATATTTGGTAACATTTTATATTACACCATTAGGCCATTTCCCTTTCGGGGTAGGCGTCACTCACTCGGTAGGAGAAAGGAGTAGTTTGAGGAAGGGATAGAGATTTTTCAGATTGATCTAGAATTCTCGTGCTATGAAAGTATATAAATTATAAAAATTTACGAAATTTAAATTAGACCAAAATTTAAATTAAAAATCCCAGTTAACGTCCAATAATCAAATTGATGCAAAATCCTGTTATACAAAACAAGAATCCAGCGACCAAATTTGGACCACAACGAACAAATTTGGTCATTGGATTCTTGTTTTGTATAACAGGATTTTGCATTGCATTGATAAATTATAACAATTTAAATTTTTATAAACAAATTAGATAAACAAATTCAAAATATTGGCCCTTTCGCATAGAAATATATTTGTGTTTGCACTGGAAATGTTTTAAGCTATTGGATGAATGACTGCTAGTCACAAAAATATCAAAAAAGTTAACAATAGCAATTGTTATAAATAATTATTGTGATAAAATCTTTAAATTTAAGGTTTAATAAAATTTGATAAATCCTTAAATTTGAATATTTTATCAAAAGAGCTATTTATAACAATTGACCTGAAATCGCTATGGTGATTGAAGGAAATTATAATTTGAAAAAATCTAAAATTTTAGTATTTTGTCATAAGAATTGTTTATAACAGTGGTTATTATAAACTTTTAAATTATTTTTATAATTATTTATCATTCCTACATTAATTTAAAGCACTTTCAGTGAACCCAAAATTTTTTTTTACCGATAATAAGACTATTTGCTAATTTGTTCATAAAATGGGTTAGTAACAAATTAATGGACTAATAAGCAAACTATTTGTATTCTATGAGTCCCTAAACATTCATTTTAGACAATATAAAGTTTACCTAATCAGTTATTAAAGCGTAAGAAATTGTTATGTAAGAAATTTCAGTTTTTCAGCATTTTATAGAAAAAATATAAATTGCAATGCTTTTTAAAAGAATAAAAAGCAAGCAAATTGGCGCCATGATCACTAGGGCGTTTAAAATTAAAGAAATTTAAATGAGATTAAAATCAGATTTGAAATCTTAATGAACGTCAAATAATCAAGTTAATGAGCAGAATTCCTGCAAGTAGAATTAAGAATCCATCAACCAAATTTGGACAACCAGCATACAATTTTCCCATTGTAATCTAAAAAAAAATTTTCCTTTCTTCCCAAAAAAAGTAAGAAAAAAAAACCCTTTCCTTTGGACAAACACGAAAAAGAGGAAAGAAAAATGAAAAGGCAACCAACCAAATCCCCTTCCTTCTCGCTATTTTTTGTTTTTTTTCTTTTTTTGTTTTTCCATATTTGAATAATTTATTTTCTATTTCTTTCGCCTTTTTGTTTTTATCATCAAACCATACAAAAAATTTCAAAGTATAATCACCAACGCATTTTTGAAATTTGAAAAAAGGGGTCATAAAAATATTCAAAGTGCGTTTACTTTATGAATTTACATCCAAAATGGCTGCTTAACGAACTTGACCTTTGTTTAAAAATACGAAAAGAGTGTACCAAAGGCCAATCTAATAGATTAATTTTTTCAAAAGTTCTTGTGCTCACATACATACAGAAATACAAACATACAAATCACTTTTTTCAAGATTCAATATTTTTCTGTACGGTTATTCGTAGTACTTGAGAAAATGCAGATTATCTCCTAATGCTTTTTTTCGACACAAAATACTTACAGTTTGAAGTCCCTACATGATGATTAAAACTTTATAGTTTTTTCGAACAATTCAAAATTCTAGTTTTGACGGCATAAAAAATAATTAAAACTAAAAAATTCCATTCTGTGCTCAAACAATGCAACATTCGAAAAAGGATGAAAAGATCAAAATAGGGTACCTAAAAATGATCTACAAAGCGGTTATCATTCACTTTTTCATACGACGCCTAGTTTTGATTTTGTTCGTGAAAAACATCATTAAAAATAGAAAAAGGAAATTTTTCGACAAACTAAACAAGCTAAGAAAAAAATAAAGAGGCTGAATTTATCAGCACAAATGATTGTGCATTTAAAAAAGATCTACGTAGTAATAATAGCATTAACTTATAATAATACAAGCTGCAATAACAGGTTAAATAATACAATTTTAGCCTAAATTACATCTACAAATTTTCTTTGAGATACTTTTCTCTAGAATGCGTATTTTCGGTTTAAATCGTAAGAGATAACTTTTTTTATTTTAAAAACAAGCGAATGAGCAAATTAGACCAAATTCGAGTTCTCTGTCACTTATTTCATCAACATTCAAATTATAAATAAATAATTTTAAAGTGGTGGGGGAACTGAGCTAACGCGAATCCCAGTGCGAGACTTTCTGGATGGGTAGGATTGTACTTTAAGTAATTTTGGTTCACGATAAAATTTATTTCTGAATATCTTTAAAGATTATTGATAAAGGCGAAAATTTGAATTGCAAATGATTTTTCTAACTTGGGGATCAGTTCAAAAAACGGTCGATACCTGCAACATGATATATGGAAAAATTTGTCATGAATTAAGTTTCACTCTAATTTAAATCAATTTTAAGTTTTTAGGACATCAAAATATGTCTCGAAAGGCTGAAAGGCCGTTGGTAAATTTTTTCAATTTAACACGAATGAAAGATTTTTGAAAATTTATTTTGAATTTTTTTGAAAATTATTGATTTTTATTGAATTCTAGCAAATTTTTTAGGATTATAGGCCTATATGTAATTTGTCCCCAAAATTAAAACCTCATTTACAACTCATTCTGTTTCAACTTTTGATTATGTAGGTACTTAAAGAAAATGTAATCCAGTATTTCTTGTTTTAGAACTAATTTCAGAGTACATTAGTTTATCTGATGATGGCCCTAATCCTGGTTCTCATCGCTGTAGACCTTCTTCTTCTGCTTCTTCTCCCAGAAGACATTGTCCAAACACGAATCATTCTCTTGTTACACCTCATTATTCTGCCATGCCGCCACCACCTGTCGAACCACCTCTTCGTGACAGGTCAAGGTCTCCTCCTCTTACGCAACGTTTTTCAAGTGTGCTTGGATATAAATTTAAAGATCTTGCACTAATTCGGCTTATTCCCCACAAGAATCCGAATCGGATGTTCGAACTCCGAAGATACGTTTTTCCTCCCGATAAACCAATTCAATTGAGAACCAAACATCGTGCCCTGATCTCCGTGCCAACCGGAGAACAAATTGTGTTATCAACATCCAATGGCGACGTCTATGCAATGTTACAAAAAACATCAAACCGTTGCACGATTCTTCGTTCAATTTTTACCTCTGTTTCTAGACCGTCAGTACGAGCTAAAATAAACATGAATAGCGGCGCCGTTGAAGAAATGACCACAGAAGAAATCACGGAATGTCCAGTATACTCATCGCAAATAATCAAAACGGATTACAGAGTAATACGTATGCACACCACAATTTTTCGAACCATTTCTAATTTTGTTTAAATGCCTACGTCTGTCAAATCCGGTGGTTTGGGCTCGGTCTTTATATTTACCTCGCTTTTATGCACAGACTTTTCGCAACTAATATTCAAGAATAACATTTACGCATTACTCTTTTTTACACTTCACTAAAGATTGAAGAAAAGCTGTCAAATTACATTAAATATCAACATATTACTTGATAATGTGATATATAAAATAACTCTGATTTCAAGCTTTTTTATGTCAATTCACTTACTAACTTTTCAAATTATGAAACCAGTCGGTTCACAATGCCGAGTTCTAAAATCATTTAAATGAAAAATTTTCCGTTTTTAAACGTACACTCTCAGTTTTAAACAATTTTAAATACAGTTAGTGAGACTTACGATATACGATGAGTAATTATTTGAATAATTTTTTTAATTTAAATATTTTCTTTCCGTACCTTTTGTATCTAAAATAATTCAAAAAAAAATATTGAATTTTATTGAATTGAGGACGTTTTTCAAGACCAAAATTGTCTGCAACTCTATTCTTACTACTTTTAAATTAGCAAATAATTTTCAAATATAGTAATTTGTTTAAAAAAAATGCTTTCTCAAGCGATTACGATTGTGCAGGTACTTAAAACAAAAGTATGATCCTTTATTTCTTGTTTCAGAATTAGGTTCACAGTCTGATCGTTTGCCTGGTGGTGAGCCTAATCCTTGTGTTCATCTCGGCAGACGTTCTTCCTCTTCTCCTGGCAGGAATTGTTCAGATACGACTCATTTTCTTGCCACACCTCGTTGTTCCGCCACACCTCGTAATTCTGCCAGTTCTCTACCACCAGCTAAATCAACTCTTCTTGACAGGTCAAACTCTTCTAATCTCAGGCAAAATTTTCCCAGCGTACTTGGATTTAGATTGGAAGAGCTTGAATTTATTCGACTTATTCCCTACAACAATCCAAATCGAATATTCGAACTCCGAAGATACATTTTTCCAACAGATAAACGAATTGGTCTGAGATCAAGAAATTACGTTCTAAATCCAATTCCAAGCGGAGAACAAATAGTCTTATCAACATCTGATGGCGACGTCTGTGCAATATTAGGAAAGTCATTAAGCAGAAACACGAATCTTCGTCCAATATATTCAAATATTTATGGGGTGTTAGCACGGGTGAAAATAAACATGAATAGCGGTGCGGTTCAGAAGTTAAGCACAAAAGAAATGGCGGAATGCCCAGTAACCGACAGGGAACTAATGACTAAGAATTACAGAGTATCACACGTATAAACGATAACTTTATTATAGAGTTCAGTCTTTATGATTACCCGCGTTTGTTTATAAACCCTTCGAAATTGAAGTTCAGAAATGATTTTTCACATTCACAATTACATTTTCCTAATTTCAAAAGTGTTTAAAAGAAATATATAAAATTACTTGAAATATCACAAATTTCATATAATTGGATATTGTGCCATATGAAATACGTTTGATTTCACCTTTTTTATTTTCAGTTGAATCGTCAAATTTTTCAAAACAATTTAGTTTTAAAACTTTGCTTAAACCCGAACATGATAGCGTAGCATGGATTTATATTTTTTGACCAGGAATATTTAAACGGTTCAATTGATGAAAGATTAAAATTTAATCTTTTGTAGTTTAACAGTCGTGAAAAACTTTGGAATTTCCTCCTCGATTAAAACAGTATTAAAACAATAAAATTGATGAAAACAATATGTGACCAAATTATATTCAATGAAACTGACTCTTATTCAAGTCCGTGGCCCGGAGGAGGTGATCAAGCGGGTGTGATCCCCTCCCCGAAATTCATGAACCATGCTCATAAGAGAATATTCATCAGCTACATTATTAATAAAATTTGTAAATTATACATCAATTATTTTGTTCTTTACTTAGAAAAGATGAAAATTGTAAGAAATCTCGAGAAATGCGCATCTAACGGAAAGATTTCTGTAATAAATACTTTTCATTTTTGAGGGGAAAAAATGCAGCCCAAACTCAACACCCTGGAGGCGTAAGCTGATTCACTTTAGATGAAAAAGGCGAACGGTAAGTTTATTTGATTTGGTCAGTACAGGTTGGTTTAGGTTCTTTATTTTGCTTACGTTTGCTTGGGTAGAGTTTAGTATTATTAGTCACGTTCTTTTATGTGGGATTGTGTTGCTTAGTTTCTTTGAGTTTAATGATCGCTACGTTTATTTGGGTTTAATTAACAGTACTGGTTAGCAAAACCAAACCACTTCAAGCATTGCTAATGAGCACTGCCAGCTTAACCCAAACATACGTAACCAGCAAAACTAACACAAAACAAATGCAACTAGTACGAATAATTGTATACGAAGAACGTAATTAAAATACCAAATACAACGACAAACGAATGTAAGCAACAAGAAAAATGTAGGAAAACCAACCTGTACGAACCAACCCAAAGAAGCAGACCTTTTGTCTTTTTCATATTTCATTAAGAGCCTGTCGTCCCCAGGGGTCATGGTAAATTTTTGCGGGGTGCCTTTTGCTTCTCAAAAATAAAAATTTTTCACTATTTACATTGTTAGATTCTAGAAAATTCAAATCATAAAAAAAAACGAACGCTTATAAAATCTAACTTTTAATTATATCGCAGAGAGCCCTGGAGAGAGTCTACGGGGGGAACCCGCGCGCTACAGAAAATGGCGGCCGAAGACACTTGCGCCATGCTCTTACGACCTCCAGTGTCTTTAGAATTCTCGTAACGCTTAGCCTATTGGAGTAATACGTTTGCCTCAACTTACTGTTGTCGGATCTTGAGCCGAACGCTTCTTCAAGACGCGAGCCGCAAAGCGGTGTCCACCGGTTCACGCACTAATACCCTTTTTTAAGAAAGAAACTTCGGACACAATTCTGAATTTTCACGCGTGCATCAGACGTCGAACCTAACCATTGCCCACGATCCTCAAGCCAACTCTCTTGACCGATGATTGGTCGCCTCCCATCGCGATGACACAGAGTTCATTCGGTGTACCCGATGGTCCGCCTGGTTCTGTCCCTCGTCTTTCACCGCAAAACTACTCCGCCGTGCTGCTTGTGCTTGACCGGTGCTTCTAGTAGCCCCTTCTCTGGGTTGAACATTTCCGACGGCCGTGATGGTGTCTGATTGACGCTACCTCTCATAGTTTCGCGGACATTCGCGCTGTTCCGCTATTTACCGGCCCTTCAACCTATGGTTTTTGGGCGAAAGGCTGCTTTATGGTGTTGTCTGCTCGATTTTTATGAACTGTCAAACAGTTCCCAACATCATTGTTTTCGTCGTGCGTGCATTCTGGGGGTTCCTAATCTTCGCCGCCACCAGTGTGTTGCCCTGGTCCTCCTCTGGCACCTTTCCCGACGACTTCGACCCCTTAAAATTATAAATAGTCCTTATTTATTACTTTAAACTAGGTTATCTATATTTACTTAAAGTAGTTTAACATCTAATAGGCGGAATTGACTCGAGAGTGGTTTACTGGTCATGTACGCGTGTCTTTAACCGTCTATGGTTTGGGCTTAACAAAGTTTAAGGTATGATCCATAGAAGAACACGAGAACGGGAAGTTATCATCGACTGGAAAATTTGAAGTCTACTCGCGTTCCTTTGCAGAAAAGACATCCCTCATATTTTGTTCGTAAAATCATATTATAATGTAGCGGATAAAACGGTCCATATAATTTTTTCTGCAAGAATTCTACAGTAAACCCTCGTTTACTCACATTCGACTAAAAATAACCCTTTCATTGCAGAAACTGTGCAATTCTTACAGTAATATAAAGAACCTGAATATACACTTTTATTTTAGCGAAAACACGTAAACTATGTTATAAATTAACATCACACTTGCGCAGAAGACGACTTTACGTACATAGAATATTCAAGTGAGTTCCGTCAGGATTCTTGCGGATTTTACGTTACCTTTTAACTTAAATCATTATCAGGCAGAGATATACTGACTTGATGTTTCCCTCAATTTCATATCATCAATATGAAAAAACATCCCGATAATACCAGGGGAGGCCAATTTTTTCCCTATAATAATTGTACAATATAACATATGGGTATGATCACAGTTTAATCATCTAGCGACAAATATTATTTAAAATCATATATGCTTTTGAAACCCGGCTTCGCCAGAAAAACGTTTGTTTTGCCTTAGTTTTGCAAAAGTCAGACGGGCGACCGAATCCCATGCATCCGCTCAGCTAACCGAGAGCCACAGCAAGAGCAAAACAAATCAGACAGCGTTGAGGGAGGTGGCCGGGAGGGCGCTATGTGACACCCTAAAGATTTGGAAAGCTCGCCCGATCAGGTGCTCGACGTAAGTATGAAGTCCTCCGTGTCCTGCATGGCCTGAGAACATCTTTTTCCTAATCCAGATTGCCCGGTGCAGGTGGTGATTGATGTAGGGAGGTCAGGCTCAAGCAATTAGTATCGAGCTAAACTGCAATCTCTCCTGAATGCGCAGGTAGTGGGCATTTCAAGAAAGATTTTTCTGGTGTTGCGACAGCTTAAAAGAAACAAGGAAAATATGCCGCCGGCTAGAAGGATTCTTCTGGTAAAGAGCATTCTCTTCATTTGTCATCTTTTCCGCAGTCAAACGCACATTAATTTGCTGATCTGTTTTTAATTAGAGATAACAATTAAGTCACTTAGTCTAGGCTTCGCAAAAGAAAAATGCTCTTCACAGTTCCAAAACATAAAACCTGTAAGTTGCAAAGATGCTTCATAGTTAGGGAAGCAAGTCTGTGGAACAAGGCACCTAGTACGATCAGAGATGCACCTTAAATATTTCAGGTAAGGAAACTTTTTTTTGATTATTTGCTCAATATAGACAATCCTACACTTGAAATCATTTATTGGAAGGTCATGGAAATTCTGTATGCTACGTATTTTTTCTGTTGTTTTTTTATTCATAATGACCACTTGGTCAGTTTTTCATCAAAAACTATATTCCACAAACAGTACCTTGAATATTTACCAATATTATTCGTACGTTTTCCATATAACTTTACTGTATACAATATTATCTAACCATCATTGTTATCTTACATCGACCAAATTTTTTAAATAGCAATAATTCTATTACATGTATCACTTGTTCTTTAGGTCACTCTTTAGCCCTAGGGACTTAATAAATAAATTACAAATCACAAATTATATGGTCTGCCGCTTCAGGCAAGAAATTATGGTATTTTTAGAGGAAATTTATTTTCTACAATGTGTTTTCTTTGACAGTAAAAAGGTTTTGTATACAACTTTATCGTTAGTTTTTTCGACTACCAGCAAACCAGACCAAGTGATTACAATAAAAGCGAATACAGTTTTCATTGTAAAAGTATATGAAGAGCGTGTATATAAATTCACTAACCTGATATGAATATTAACAACAACAAAAATTAATTACAAAAATAATTTGCAGCAATCACGAAAAATGTAACTCGTAAACCCTAAGCAGGTGGAAATTTGAATAAATATTTTTATTTGGAACCATGAAGAATGGTTACAAATTTCTTAGGTTGACGAAAATGTTTGTCCTGATATATTTTTGGAAGCAAGTAAATAATTTTCTGGATATAATTATTATATATGTCTTTACACTGCACCCGGACATCGAATGTTTTGGAACGATCCTGTATATTATGTGCATTGTATATGTATATGTATAATGATGCGCTGATTAAACTTTAAAAAATTAAGGTTTCTTTCAAAGTGTTATACACTGTCGATACGCTCTGGATGAACCGCTTGATTTATATATCAGACTTTATCGTATAATAAAATCGATAGCTGTTTATTATAATTATAAAAAATTAACTTAATTCAAATAAATATTCGGTAATGTTTAACAAAGTACTTATTTAAACCGAAAATATTTGTTCTACGCGTAAGACCGTTCTTGGCAGCGGCGTGCGGGTAAACTTCATTAATAATTTAAAAAATTATCAGAATTATTTAGAGTAGATGTAAGAGAATACATCTAAATTTGGTATTCTGTATAACAAGGTTTTCAATTTTGTTTTCAATTGCAAAAAGCGCCATTTTTTCTCTAAAGGCAAATCAGGTGTTATTAACCCTTAACTGGCACTATGGGTAAAAAATGCCCCCACACATTTTTGAAATAGGTTTAACCGTACTAAATTCGATGAAATGGAACATGTTTTATGTAACCTTAATAAAACTGAAGGCTATAAATTCGATTCCACTTTTTAAAAAAGACCTACTTGTGATACAAGTGCGCAAAATAGGCGATTGCAGAAAGTTAGCGTACGAGCGAATTCATTCCATGAATATCTGGGATTCTATTGATTAGCTGAATTCCATAAATTCCGCGAATGAGAAGAATTCCAAGAATTCCACGAATCCCATAAATTCAATGACTTCAATGAACTCAGCGAATTGCAAGAACTCCATGAATTCCACCAATTCCAAGTATTCAATGCATTCCACGAATACAACCATTCCAACTTGATCGAACGTGAGCAGCAAAACCAAATCATTCAAATCCAAATAACTAAGGCCAACAATTCAACCAAAAAGAACGTATCTAATAATGCCAAAATCTACCCAACAAGGGTAAGCATGAGAAAGAAACTAAACAAACCAACCTGTACTGGCTCAATCCAATAAACTGACCGCTAGCCTTCTTTATCTTTATTTTGGAAGTACATTTCTTGAAAATTCAACAATGTCACTTTTCAGGAATGCAACACCATCTAGCGATAGATGAAAAAAATGGTAAATAAAATTTTTTTGATGTCGCTTTTTCTCCTTGAAAATGAAAAGTATTTATTACAGACATTTTTTTCTTTATATGCGCATTCCATGAGCCTCAAGACAGGCAAAAACAAGCATAACAAGGGCGAGTTCCATAAAAGGTGCTGCACAACCCAAAACCAGCAGTTGAATTTTGCGAGGAAACTCTTAAAGATTCCTTAAAAGAGCGTCTCTATCTTCTAAGACGAAATCCCAGTGGACTTAGGAGCAATCCTATCTCCACTATTTTTGATAAAAGAGGTTCTCTTGAGGAGAAGACAGGTGTAAGCTTGACATGAAACGTCAAATTCAATTGTTCTTAGTATCTCAAGGTGTCGTACCCATAAATTATTCACGACAAAGTGAAAAAATTGTCTCTGTAACTTCAGACGAAACTACCAGGATAAATTTCCTGTGCTCGAGGCCAAGAAGGTGTGCAGTTAAAATTTTATAACCTGTCACTCACCTTAGCTTCTTAGGGGTTAATTAGTGTAAATTCGCTCGAAACTTGTACAAAAAGCAGCTAAGTCTGCGTGCCAGGTAGAGAGAATAATTCTCGGTTGATGTTAAGGCCTACGGAAAAGGTCTCCTTTTAATATTTTTTAAAAAATCTTCTCCTTGAAGAATGGGTACTTTCTCGCTCTCGTTAGAGTGCTATTTTTGTCCCCCTTTGAAAGAGGATCAGCACACCTGGAGTCCGAGGGCGCCTTGACTCAGGCCTGCTACCGCGAGTCCGGTGCATTACCATTTTATGGCGACACCTTGTTTACGTAAGAGTAGTAACTATTTCTAGGGCTTACAAACTATTGTATTTCCTAAAGTGCGAACAGATTAGCGATTGTCAAAATAAATCACCGGTAGTGGTAAAATCCTTACTAGGTCAGTAATTCAGAATATATTTGAGGTCATTGACCATTGATAGATTTTACTGTTTGATATTGAATGAAATCGCCACGCAAAGTGACTTTTTGTTGAATATCTCTTTTGAGTTTGATAAAGAATACTCGTAGATTTTGAGGAAACTTAGAGCTCTTGCAGAGTTTCGTTTTATAAAAGTTAGCATTACATGAAATAAAAATTGTATCGAGACAAAGATTAAAGGTTGGGTATTCTATGCATAAGGTGTAAGAACCGAAGATTTTAGGGTGATTACCCTTTTTCGAAGACGCGCATAATAAGCGTTAGTCAGGGTTATTTAACAAATGTAAAAAACCGGGAAAATCATTCCTCTCTTAGTTAACAACTGACTAAAACCTCCTGCGATAATGTACCAGGTATACAATTACGAGCGGCCACGAGCGTTGGAGGTGACGACAGTCACCTCTGGATGCTTTCTTAGAGCCACCATCTGCCACTCCACGGGTTTTTAGTCGCTCGCTTCCTGATGATCAAGAAAGTTTCTTACAATGCGACAGGTGTTTAATAAACCGCCTTCTGAGCTATTACTAATACTCTACTGACACCTAAATGTTCAAGATGTTCAGTGCATCTTGCGTGCACATCTCCTGTAGCCGAAATCACAATGGGATGAATAGATGCATGATTCACATGCCTCTATATGGTCTTTACTTCATGCCTTAACTCGCTATACTTGTGGATCTTAGTTGTATAGGTTGACTGTAAATTTCGGTTAAGCGGACAAGCAATGTCGATGATGTAGACTCTTCCACCTTCTTTTCTCGCATCACGATGTCAGGTCGGTTGGCTCGGATGTGATGATCCGTTTGGATAGTAGCATGCCAATATAAGATGTAATCTTCGCTTTCTAAAATGGGCATTGGAATGTATCTATAGAAGGGCATCCATTCTTTTAAGAGTCCTAGCTTACGGGAAAGTTGTTGATGTATGATGCCTGCTACATGATTATGTCTGTGCGTATATTCTCTCAGAGCGATTATGCGACAGCCATCAATAATATACTCGATACATTCGTTGGTATCTCCACAAAATCGGCAGCGGTCAACCAGGTCTTGATGTAACACGTGTTTGCGATAATTTCTGGCGCTGACAACCTTGTCCTCTATTGCAATGACGATTATTTATTATTATTATTATCATTATTATTATATTCACCAATAGCATTCAGTATAATGGCCAAGAAAGAATGAATTATTAATGTAAAACTATGTGGGTTTGAGCAAGAGTTGAAGACAAAAATCTAGTTAAAAAATGACTTAGGAAAATCCTCATTTTTTGCAATTTGTTAAAAAAAGCTAAGAAAGATGCGATTTCTTTGTAAAGACAAATAAATTGGATTTTTAGCCGCAAACGGCCAACTCTGCAACTCTAGAATGAATCTACGCTTTGTCCTTGCATGGGCATGCCTAATTATACTACACTGTTAGAAAAATTTGTATGAGGTTTAATATACATGTGTGTGAAGCAAATAGGCTCTACCGCTACTGAAATTTAACATAAATTGGTGTAGTGAATTTAATATACATGTGTATCAAATTTAATATACAGGTCAGTATAGAAATATGCGTGAAAACTCAACCTGCTTTCATTTCTTTGAATCTTGTCAAACATTCTCAATAAAATTAATAATTTAAAATTTGTAGACTCAGTTGTTATTTATAATGAAAGTGCAATTTACGGGTAAACTTTTTCCTAATTTTGCTCTAAATGGTCAAAACTTGTAGGTTAAGTCTGTTATTCATTTGCCTAATTGAACTTTTTGACTTGTAATCCAATATTATTTTTGTTTACCAGGAAAAATGTATTATGTTTTATTAGTGAGAATCGAAAATTACAGCTAAACTTATTTTAAAGTTGTGAAAAATGAAATTATATGATTTTTCTTGTAAGCGATTAAGATGAATGTATATGAAATTTAATATACGCGCTCTTAAGGGCGATTTCATATACTTCATATATTAATTTTAACACACATGGGTATATTGAATTTAATATTATTTTTAACAGTGTATGATTAATAAAATGTCATGTTTTAAATAAAACGAAACGTCAAAAAAGCAGGGTTGCTGTTTTAATAGAGAAAAAATTCCAAAGTTTTTATTGTCCATTTAACCACAAAAGTTTAAATTTTGATATATTATAAATTGAACGGTTCAAATATTCCTGGTCAACAAATATAAATCTACGCTACGCAATAATATTCAGTATATCTTAAAAAACCACTTCCATAGTAGCTAGCCTTCAAGCGCACAGTGAGATGAAATGGAAAAACGGGGTTTCAAATAACTTTTAGGGCGCAATTCATAATCGATTTCTTAATCTTTGTTTATTTAAACTTTTATTTTAATGCAAAAAGAGGAATAAATGTCTATTTTATTGGATTTAGTTTTTATTTTCTTGATGCACAACGGTACATGAATTGAAAAAATTGTGGACCTGTTAAGTTAATTGTTAGAAACAAATTAGATTAACAAATAGCCAAAATCAGAAATAGTTTGTTAGCAAAGTATAATTGTGCTAAAAAACTATTTGGCTTTAGCGTGAAAATGCGATCATATTCGATTTACAGAAAGGTTTTGGAACTGAAAGGTTTCGAAAAAATTGACAAGTGAACTAAAAATAAAAAAAGTTGAAATCAAACGCATTTTATATGAAACAATGTCCAGTGGTATGAAATTTGTGTAAATTAAACTGATCTAATACTCGTTTCAAATTATTTTTTAAATAAAAAATATATAATTGTTAATGTAAAAAGAATTTCTGAACTTTAGTTTTAAAGGGTTTAGGCATAAACATTGTAGGCGGGTTAGCATAAAGGCTGAGCTCAAACGCAAGAATTGACTGACATGTTCATTTTCAAACATTAATTAACACGGTGATAAAGTTGTAGTTTATACGCGTAATACTCTGTAAATATTGCTGATTAGTTTCCCGGAGATTACAGGACATTCCGTTATTTCTTTTGTGGTATGGGATACAGGACATCATTTCTAGTTCTCAATAAAATTTGTTTATGGGGAGGAAAAACCTATCTTCGGAGTTTGAATAACGGATGCGGATAACACAGGATTTCATTTTTGTTTTAAGTATATACAAAATCTTATGTCGGTACAGGACGAGTTGTAAATGTGGTTGTTATCGTGGGGACCAATTCCATAAACACCTATAATTTTATCTCGTTTAACTGTTTAAGAATACAGTTTTTTATTTTTCACTATCAATTATTTCACTATTTTTAATTATTTACTTACTAAATAAAATAGCAACAGTAGTGTCGTAGAGATTTCTGTCCAAAAAAATAGGTAATAGAATTCAATAAAATTCAATAATTTTAAAAAAATTGATAAGAAGGTATACGAAGAAAAGATTCAATTAAAAATTAACATTATTAAAATAATTAATCTGCGTAAGTTTTGAACTTCCACACGGTAACTACCTCAACGAATTTGTGTATTTTCTTCATAATTTATAAAACTCTATGGAGGCTTAAGAAGTTTAGTCTAAATGTTTAAAAATCATTTATTCGTGAACAATTAAAAAAAGTTTCTCGGAGCTTTCCAGCCTTTATTCGACATATTTTGATGCCCTAAAAACTTAAAATACGAGGTGTGTTCAAAAAGTAAGATGACTTTTCAATTTTCGCGGGCTACATACATTCAAGTTTTAACTTTTTTGTTTTGTTGTGTTGGTACACTCGTCACGATCATATGTTCACAGTTTTGACTATATAGCTCGTGTTGTTTTTTTGGCAGAGGCGTAAAAGGTTAGAAGGGTTTGGTGTGCTCGGCGATTTTCTTCTTTCGAAAAAAATGGAGCAAAGAGTTTGCTTTACATTTTGTGTGAAAAATGGAATCCAGTGCTCTAAAACTCTTGAAATGTTGACACTTGCATCCGGTGAGTCTACTTTGAGTAAGAAAAATGTGTGTAGGGGGTTCAAGCTGTTCCAAGAAGGCCGAGAGGATGTCGAAGACGAACCTCGCCCTGGACGTCCCAGCACGTCAACAACAGATGAAAACGTTCAAGCACTGGAAGAAATGTTGTTGAAAAATCACCGAATTACCATCAGAGAAGTTGCTGAAGATGTTGGCATATCGGTTGACTCATGCCAGGCTATCTTTTCGGACGTTTTGGACATGAGACGTGTGTCAGCGATCATGCACGATGATGCACCTGCTCATTCATCGTTGCTTGTGAAAGATTTTCTGATCAAAAACAGCACCGCAGTCATGCCTCAGCCTCCATATTCACCGGATTTAGCCCCCAGTGACTTTTTTCTTTTCCCAAAACTGAAGAGACCCATGAAAGGACATCGATTTTCAACGATTGAGGAGATCAAAACTGCATCACTGAAAGAACTCAAGGCTATACCACAAAATGATAATCAGAAGTGCTTCGTTGATTGGAAAAAGCGTTGGCACAAGTGTATTATATATGAGAGGGATTACTTTGAAGGGCACAACATAAATATTGAGGAATAAATAAATTTTTTTTTAGAAAACCTTAAATTTACCTTATTTTTTGAACATACCTCGTAGATATAAAATAAAATAAAACCTAATTCATTTCTAATTATCGCAGATATTTTACTGTAGGTTTCAAACGTTTTTTGAACTTGTCACCAGGATTAAAAAATCATTTACAATTCAATTTTGTTCCTTTATCAATAACGCTTAAGTTCATTCAGAAAGAAATTATATCAAAAAAAACTACTCATAGTGCCCTCCTAACTATCACAAAAGCGTTCTGTTAAAGCTCCTTCGGCTTTAAGGAACACATTCTCATCACGTATCTCGTGCTTCGCACTCGATTTTTTTTTACAATGTGAACTTTTTTACACTATATTTAACGCTATTATATTAAATGTATATGCATTTAGGGTGGTGAGTCTGGTTATAACAACAGAACGTACAAACTTTGATTTATAAAGAAGAGCTGTCTAACGAACCTGACCTTCATTTTTAAACACTAAAAAGGTTCACCAAAGGCCAATCTAACCTGTTAATTCTTTCGAACGTTATTGTGCTAACAAACTTAGTACATGTACTCAAAGTAAAAAAGTTAAAATCCAACTTATTTAAAATGGCACAATATCAAGTGATATGTTGATATTAAATGCAATTTTACAGATTTTAATTAACATTTGTGAAATAGAAAAAATTGTTATGGTAAATGTAAAAAGTTATTCTTAAATATTAATTTTAAAACGTATGTGCATAAACGCGGGGTAAACATAAAGAGCAAGCCTAAAGTACCAGATTTGACAGAAGTGCGCCTTTTTAAGCATTATAAACGGTTTAAAAAAATTTGGTATACTCACGCAATACTCTGTAATCCATTATGATTATTTGTGAGAAGGTTGCTGGACATTTTGCTCAACCGCGCCGCTATTCACGTTTATTTTGGCCTGCACTGATCGTCCAAAAATAGGTGTAACTATTGCACGAAGAATCGCGTGCCTTCTTGGTGATTTTTGTAGTATCGCACAGACGTCGCTATTGGACGTTGATATGACAATTTGTTCTCCGTTTGGCATAGGATTCATGACGTGATTTCTCGTTCTCAAACAAATTGGGGATATCCTATGAACCATAATACACTGCCATACCGTCGCCATGTCATTATCACCGTTTGGTCTATGAGAAAATTCTGGTTGTGGTACTCGATTACCCCTCGTAACATTTAATGTGGAATTCTTCGTCATTATCACATTGCTTGTCTTGCACGTAAGAAGGTGCGAGTCTTACAAGATAACCCCTAACTACGAGTTTTTTTAAAGAAATTTAAAGATCATGATTGGAAAATCTAATAATTAGCTCACATCTAAATGAACCCATCGTTGGGCGTTCCTTGTCTCAAGGTTTCCTGCCTCAACTAGCCCTTGTTGGACATTCGGTACCTTGAATTTTGCAAGTGATTCATTGGCCACTCTGACATCAGCTTCTTTTGATGATAATTAAAGGATGACATATGTAATTACAGCTCCAGCTATCCCACAAAAATCGGCTATATTAGGAACGTGTTGTATTTGTACGACTTGCTGAAAGAATTGAAAATCGATTTTATGTGTTCATTGCTGGTCTAAACGATTCACCTAGACTTTTTCAGTAGGCGCGATTCGGTATCATATTCTGTTATACGTTGATTCTGTTGTGGCGGAAGAAGAGCTGGAATTATGCACTTAATACCCAAACGCGTCACAAAATTAGTACCATCGCGGTATCCCCTATCAATATAGACAATATCTTCTTCTTGAAATACATTCTGAATTTCGAGAATCAACTATGAGTTGCAACTTTTGAAACAGGTTTGACTAAGTGTCGTCCTTTGTAAACACAATATGATTGTCGTAGAGTCCTAAAGAATATTAGTAACTTGTTGCTAATATTTAGCCAATAAAGAAGAGATATTAAGAGGAAATCAATAGATAGTCCATAAAGGTAAGATATGAGCATGAAACAGATGCCTAGCGGTGGAGTGTGAATTTAGTCAACCACGCTAAAAAAAAATAAATGCCTGCTTTACGTCCTGACCGAACGCAATGTAGTGGCAGGCATTTGTTTTTCTCTAGCGTAGTTGAATAAATGCACATGTCACATGTTCGTCCTGACCGATCGCGGAGTGGCAGCATACATTGCTTTTTCTTTAGTGTGATTGAGTAAATTTAAATCCATTACGAGGCATTTGTTTTTCTGATATTCACGCTTAGTTCCGGCCTCATTACGCGAGATGCACTAGAAGCGTCACATATCAGATAGTTCAACACTCAATTACTGTCACTATTTTGATAAAAATGTTGTTAACTGAGATAAATTGTGGGTTCTTCAGGGGGCGATCATACATATTACCGTTACAGTGGCCCAGTGCGCTACATTCGTTTTTGCTACTCTTTAGATCGTCAAGAAGGGTGCATATCAAATGAGCATCATTCTTGACACAGCGGCGGTGAGATCTGTTATATCCAGAAATTTCACAATTTCAATGTAACGCCTAAAACTAGACGCAAGCTAGCTTATGCTATACGAAACGGTGTAGCGCTTATGATTAAAAATGAGCGCATTACCGATTTGCTCTGAAGTTGTTCTTAACTACGGTAATTGTGGTATGATCGACATTATAGAAATCACAAGATAATTGCAATGTTACCATGGCGGCATAATAATTCAGAGAATACTTATAAAATAAGTAATGCTCGATCATTGGGACTATAATTGCAAATTATCCCATTATAGGATAACTGTAATTATAACTATCATCAATACGAGTGTATTTATATTTTATATATTTTAACACCATAAGAAAGCTAAAATCAATCTTGCGAAGTGTAAACACATACCCTTATATAGATTAAGTAATAATATTGCAAATAACTTCATACTTCAGTTTATCATTAAGGGGTCATTCCCAAAATACGTAATGGGTACCCCACTTAGTGGAAGAAAGATAGACACACAGTAACCGAAAGTGTCTAACTAGAGCTATCACCCATGATTAAGATAACATGCAATATTTGTACTCCTGAAAGGTCAAGAGTAGAGATGTGCGATCGCCGATCGCCACGGCCAACAGCAGCTATTACTCATCATATGACACAGCTAGGTTTACGAGTATCAAATCACACATAGTTAAACAAAACGAAGATGTGAGCGAACACCAAGAGTTTCAGTTGATATAAATATTCTTTATCCGAGAAAATTTAAATGTAATTCTATAAGTAAATCAGCATGTTTTAAGACAATTTTATTTTTACAAAACATATCTTGAAAAAACTGATCAAAACATGTTTTTACAAATTATATCTTGTGAGACTTGATAATACGTGCTCACGAATTTAAATCTATCTTTTATCATGGGGACGTAGAACCATATAAAATTCAATTCTTTCCTGTATCTTTGTCTTTATTATCGCCAGCTGAGACTTTCCGTCAACGTTAATAGAATCGTGTCCGAATAAAGTCCGCGGTGTTAACGTTCGTAAAAATAACTCAGGTGTGGATTGGCAGCTAATTTAGAGCCTTGTATCGCACTACCACTAAGTTAAACGTGCTTGTGCGTTTTTTTTACCAACTAAACATCCGGTAGGGTTCTATCGCTACCTTACGATAACGACAGGGATCCAATCGACAAAAGAACTCGCCCTTGACCTTCCTTAAACAGAAAGGCTTATTGAAGCCAACATTTTGTAGATGTTTATCTACTCTACAACCTTTATAATACGTCTTTTGTGTATCTGCCTATCTCTTACTCATTTAAAAAAATTGAAACACATACAGTTCCCTTAGAACTGATTAGTGACAACGTACCCACAAACAGAAATAAATTTGCAGGCCTTACCACCCTGACATAATCAGCACACTGGTCACTTCCGTTCAAATTCAGTGTTTCTTTAAACAATCTAGCTTCAGTGTAGTATTTAGATAAATATTTTATCGGCACTTGAGAGTATAAGTACTTCTTAGATACGTTTCACGGTCACCTTAGGCGCAAGACAAAGTTTGAAGTGCACAATAGGCCTTGGTATACTTTGTGTGTTCGCAAGCTCTGCCATCGTTAATAACTCTACGAAATACCCTCAATTAATCTTGTATGTAATCTTTGTAGAAAGAGTGTACATGTGAAGGGTTAAAAACAACGTCATCAAAGCTCATTAATCAACAATCTCGTTCAAGGTCGTTTCCGCGATACGAAAATTTCAAATCAAAATTAGTTTCAAAATTAATTATTTGAACTCGAAATTGTACGAATAAACCACAACAGTCTGAAAATTTCGAGTTAAAGAGAATAACAGCGGTATAACCTAATAATTCGGAAAACTTAGGCCCTTTTTGGATTTAAATCCCTTCATTTGGTTTTAATAAATTCTCAAAATGTAAATTAATGCAATGCTTCAGTCTATTCAAAGTGAAACATGAAGACAAGCTACAATACGCCACACATTTTAATTTCCTTTATCATTAAGTTGCATAAGATTCTAGAAAAACAAGTTAATTCCATTGTAGGTATCTTTCTTTTAAAAATTGATCACCATATACATTAAACGAGTCCAGCCACGAATCCAGCCGATATATTAGGCCGATTTCATTCAACTTTTTTTTTAATGTTTGGAAAAGACTTGGTTATCCTATGACCTTCGTTCATGAATTTCCATTAATAATTAATAACAATTTAACACAGTAAATGTTGAAAAAACGGAGAAAAAATGATTTTTTTTAAATTACCATTTGTTTATTTATCAATATATATTAATCATTTAGGGTCATGCGATAGCCAATTATGGACTCTTTAAGAATCAATTGAGTTTTTGTGTTTCAGATGATCCGAATTTAAGAAATCATGGCGACTGTTTTTTCATATGGCTTTTTCAGATCACCTATATTTCGGCCGGATGTTAATAAAAAAAGATTTTTTTTTCGTTAGTCAACATGATGCCCTACAATACAATAAATAATTGCGAATGTCAGATAAAAATTAATGCAAAGTAAATTATTGAAAAAAGTTCCATGAACACGTATTATTCCCTGAATTTTGATAGAGACCCTAAACCCTAGAATTCACTTGAAAACCGGGAAGACGGGAACCTCGAAATGGACCCTCAAGCCCCAAAGTTATAGGGTGAGCGGATGAGAAAACTGCAAATCATGAAAGACTCGGTGAGTCATTTCACCCACTGCCTACGAAATTTCGCGTTTGTCCCATAAATTAATTGGTAAGGTACATATTCACGATCTAAAGCCCTTTATAACATCTGACGAGGAGTTTGTTTCTGACCCCTAGGTATGACCCCGATTGAATCCTTTTAGCCGCCATTATGGAGGGCACAGACCCGGAAGAGTACCTGATTCGGGATCAGAACGAGAGCCTGATCCTAGCGAGAGAGAGGATCGCTAATCTAGAAGGAAGGTTAGAGAGGTATCGGCAGGAAAATTTAAGGCTCAACCAAGAGAAGGAGCAATACTGTCCTGCCTTAAGCGAATACGTCGAGATAGACAGGGAAAGCAACCGATTGAATGGAGAATGGACGGCAGAAGATCAGGCTAGGAGTAAAGTTAACCCGGGTGGCGATACACGAAGCCCAATTCTGTTATACTACAGTAGCTTGAAAGGATGCATCCTTGAATTCTGGAGGTAATAAAAGTACGGCTCTGGAAATTGAGGACAAGAGGGCGGAAAGCCTCAAGTTGGCGAGAAAGGCTACTAAATTGGCACGAGTGACCTACCAAGTCACCGACGTGTGTTTCCCGGAGGAACTCAATTCTTACTTCCTTCAGCAGTATCTTCCCACCTGAAGAGAGTTTGGGCTACAAGTGGACATCGTCATCCAAGAATATCATTCAATTAAAAAGTAAATTTCCTGTTGCCTGCCCCTCCAAACTTTTACAAAATAGCATACGCTCTTTAATGTCCCCTTTGCCAATAAAACGAACGAATCCCAACGGTTGTTCCACATTGCTAACATCTGTTGTGCCGTCCACTTAAATGCAAAGATTGCAGTAAAATTCAACTCACTTTTAAGTTGACTCCGCATACTGATTCCCCGTTTCGTGATTCGCCTATAAATTGTTCGCGGACCACTTTCTTGCATGCGGAAACCGTACTTCAAATAGTCCGACATTTCTCACGTCTTCAAGCCTTTGACTTTTAGACAGAACTGACTTTAAATTGCCATTTGACTCCTGAAAATATCAGAAAAGAGTAAAAGTGGGGACTTAAGAATTTAGCATATCTTCCAAATTTTACGACAATCACTTCATAATTAAAAATTTCGCATGTACAGTTCCAGCAGAATAGAAATTGTAACTGAGCAAAATCACATTAAGTGGACCCCCCATTTTCCACTCGATCATGAAACTTAAATCCAAGCAGTGTTTTATTAAGTAGTCCCGATCAAAATTTAATCCCCGCAACAGTTTTTCAAAATTTTCAATCTAACAACATTTTTTTCACAATGAATATTTTGATTACTTTTAATTAAAAAAGTGATTTCTAATCAGTTATCCAAGATCAACCAAAGAAATGCTCAGGATTTATTGTTAAATGTCTATATTTTCATAAAACATTAAAAACTTAAACTGATTTATTTATTAACATATTGTTTGTTAACTTTTAAGTAAACAAATGCAATTTCCATTGACTTCTCGGTCCAAGCATAATATAAGGAACAATGAAATAAAATAATTTTTTATTATGAAACTCTGAGAGAGGAAATTAAAAAATAATTAAATACAAATTGTACAAAACTGTGTAATTTATATTTCATGTTTCTTTATAATTTCGTAAGCTATTATTTTTTAATTTAATAAGAAGAGCACCATCTTGAGAAATATTGCGGATTACACTAGCTGTGATGTTAATAATTTGCGTTAAGTTATTTTATCTGTTGATATTATAATTTTTATTTGAATTCATAATATTGCTATTCATCTAAAATGGGCCGGGTGAATGAATGTTGCAATCTTTTAAATAAAAAAAAATCATAAATACGTTATTAAAAATTTAGTTTTAATTATAGTCAATCGAGCTAGTGATTTAAAATATTTTATCGACTGTTAAATGTGCAATAATTGTGTAAGGAATCCATAATAACTTCATTGAGAAAATTAAGTGATAATGATCCAAACAATAACACAAATCCCTATGAAGTCCTTATGAATAATTTTAAGTTAGCTTTTGATAAAAAAACTAATAAATTCGAAAAAATCCAAGTTCTTACCACTCTTCCGTTCGATTGATCAAATAAAATTGAAACGACGTGAGTTTAAAGTCGCGAAAAGGTTGGTACAGGCCACTAATCACAAAAAAAATCAGGAATTGCGTTACAATCTGAAACTAAAAAGGAAAATACTTGGATAACTTGATACTTGATCGCGTTTTTGTATTTATCAGGCGATGTTTGTCGCGTAATGCTTGGAATCAAAGACTATTTTTCGGTTGTAGAAGACGATAACAAGTCCAAAAACAAAAAAGACTATTATTATTTAATGAACATGATTTATAAAAGAAATTTAAAATAGCTTTCCCTGATGAAAAAATTAGTTAGACCAAATTTTAAATTTTACGACCATGGGAATGTATATCCGCTGGAAAAAATGGAACACATAATGTGTGTGTATGTGTGTGAAAAATACACCAAAATATAAAATAACAAATATTTGGATCAAAAAACAAACTGAAAAAAATTATTTTCTCTGAAAGCTCAAATGATTTAATTAAAAGCTCTGTTTGCAATGAACCAACATCATCATGTTTTTTCCTACGTGTGATAAGTGTCCAGAAGTTGATTTCGTTATTGAAAAGTTAAGATTATTACTCAATAGCCATGAAATAAAGCAAATATTGGTTAGTCAATGAAAAATTACTGATAGTTAAGAAAAAAACTAAATTTATACAAATTACTCATATAATCATTGATTTTAGTTCACATTTTGAAAGAATAACTTGTTAATTTGATAATTGAACAATTTCTATTTGTTCAGTGATTGCTAGAAGTGAAAATTCATTTAATTAATATTGTCTTATATAAAAGTATTGAGCTCCATTCTTTCAATTTCTGCATTTATTAATTTTAGCCACTTTTTACGCAACCTACGATTTTGTTTCTAAATCTCAAGCGTCTTATTTTTCCAAACAAAAAGAGTCTGTTGAAGCTGGAGAGTTTACAGTATATCTTGATTTTTCTGAAAATTATTCCTTTTTTGTGCAAGACTCTATCCAGAAATGAAGCATGCAAATTTTGTAGTGATTTCGGAAAAAGTTAGTCACGACATAAGTTCGGTTTATATTTTTAATTTAAAATTGATTGAATTTTTGAAAAATAAATTTGGTGCTAATAACGTTGAAAAAATAATATACTTTTTGGACGGAGCGGCTTCACAATATAAAAATAAATATAACTTTGCCACCTTGATAATTCACAAGAATTATTTTACTGCTGAAGCGGATTGGAACTTCTTCGCCACATCCCATGGCAAAAGAGCCTATGATAGGTTGGCAGGAGTGTGCTGACAGTTCTTTAAAAAAAATTAATTTTGCTTTTTCCTTACAAGAGGATCATGATTTAAATAAACAAAAAAAATGCAGATAAAGCGTTTCCAAAAAAATTGGATTTAAATAGTTTTTTAAATTTCTCTATCATAGTTTAATAATAAAAATTATTTTATTTCATTGATCCTTATATTATGTTAAAAAATCAAAATTTATTAAATATTATTTTCAATTGTAATTCTTTATTACGACCGAGCAGAGTTGGGGAAACTCTGAGAAACTTGGCCGCGCGCTGTACCGACAGCTCCCGGCCCGTGCTGATTAGTAAATTAATCTTGTTCAAATGAATTAGGAACAGTGAAATTTTTTCCGGAATCATGAACTTAAATGTATAACGCACATAACCACAGAAATAAATTCCATTTTTTGAACGAAAAGTCATTAGAATTTGCATTTGTTTACTGAAAAGTTAACTAACAATAGGCTAATAAATAATTTTAAGTTTTTAATATTTTATCAAAATAAAGATAGTTAACAATAAATCCTGAAGATTTCATTAATTGATATTTGATGGCTGATTAGAAATTAACTTTTCAATTAAAAGCACTCCAAATTTTTATTGTAATGAAGATTATTAAGAAGATAAAGAAATAAGGATTTAGGTATTCAGGATATCTTCTACTTACATTTTCCAACTTTATAGGCAAATTGCATATCGTTTTGTTAAAAGTTCGTTTTTAACCGAAAATTTAACCCTTCCACTTTTGGATCCAAGTTTATATTTATTAGTTGAAAATTCAAATATTATATGGCTTACAACTGAACTATTTCGTTGAATTTTTTTCAAATGAAGATTCATCTTTTCACTTAAAAATTCATTTGTTGTCAAATTAAGGTTGGGTCTGAATAAAACGTACTTTTATGGTTTTGCCAAACCAAGGGATTCCGAACCCACCGTACGTTACATCTTATTAATGGGTGTAAAACACCATGTGTGATATTATGTTGTCACTGAGAGAGACGAAAGGGGTTGAGATACACCAAGAACATTGAACTGTCAAATGTGTACGAGACAGCGGCAGCAGATGTGCAGCAGAGAGCGGCTACGCAACGGACTAAGAAGATGAGTTAGCTCAGCACATGTGTAGTGGAAGTGAGTCCCGTGTATTCAAGAATGCTGGGGAATAGAGGACTAAGAGGCTTGAGAGCACCGGAGCGTCAGTGCGTCCGCGCAAAGCTCAGAGCAATACCGAGTGGCGAAACACGGATGTAGACCGTGGGCCACCAGGCAGCGGAATTACCGAACTGGCAGTCTGTCTCGTTCCCTCGGCCGTGTTCCTTCTCACTCTATCTTATAATTTCAATCTTCTGTCAATAGTGGCATTCCAAGTCTCGCACGAGGCGAAGTACGAGGACGCTGCTCTGTGATGTTTCTCTAGCCTTGCTTGAAAAAATAACTTCTTGTTTCAACGTCGTGTGCTGAAAGGGTAAGTACATGTCGCTGAAACTAGGTAATTGCTGACCTTGGTTAAGGTCAAACTGTAATTCGTAGAATCAGTGTTTGATACTAATCAACAATAAAGGTTTTGAGTCTGAGTGACATTCTTCAGCTACGCGCAATTAAAAAAAAAGTTAACAAATAGGAAGCAACTTCACCGCAGCCAGTCATATTTGATAATCCACGCGCGACAATGAAATATATTGGACGTCACATAAATACCATGAGCAAAAATTGCAAATTTGCCTGACAAGCAAAAACTTAGCTTTGCCTTAGCTTTGCAAAAGTCATGCGGGCGAACGAATCCCGTGCATCCGCTCGGCGAACCGGCAGCAGCGAAAGCAGAACAGATCAAGCAACGTTACGCGAGGTGGCCGGGAGGACGCTATTGCAGGGAACAAGAGAAAAAGCACAGTAATAGATATAGCCGAGCATGAGCTAGCAGCCAAAAACGCATTTTATTCATTATATTTAACTATTAAACGTAATTTCGGCTCGGGATGAAAAAAAAGTATACGACACATGGCCGGAAATATAGGATGCAGTCGCATGCGTGGTATAAGGCCTCGGCTTCGCCTCGGCCTTCATATCACGCATTCCCGGAAACCCAACTTTCCGGCTTTGGATCGTGATATAGTGTTCTTAAATTAAGTTTAATAAATCATTTTAATAAACTGGATTTCGCAGGGAACAAGTGTTAATCTGAAAAAATAAACCCTCTTCCAGCGAAATTGCGATAAAATTTTTCCCGTGACCACACCTAATGCCGCGGGATAGGTGGTTAAAGTCTGTCATTGGCTCAATACGGTTCTCCAGCAGAACTGTCGTGCACCCTGTACACCCGGAGCGACCGAAAGACTTGCGTTCTACATTTTCTGCATCTTCCCCGTGTCTCCGCGTTTTGTTGGCACACAGGAATCCTTTTGAGGCTATTATCCCCCACAGGCTTGGCACCTCCGGAAGCGCCAATAATAGCGACGATCAGCTTAACATAATATTCTGGATATAGCCATCGCAACTCCCTTACAAGGTCTTTATACCTATCCTTATTTTTATTTTCCTTGGCTATGATGTCATTGTCACCTGGTGCTGAATATTCGATAAGAAACATGGTTCATTTCTCGAAGTCAAGTAGAACTATGTCAGACAAGGAGTGCGCAACAGAATCAGATAAGTTTTCCATTTTTACATTCTCATAATTTATGATTGAGAAAGTATTAGCATTGTCGGAAATTTGACATCACACTTTTTCAACGGAAACATTTCTTTTTGAAAGCCCTGCAAGATCATCATAACAAATTTTTGGATTTTCTTAAAAAATCGAAAATTCACATTTTTATTGCAAAAAAATGATGAAAAATAAAAAATTCCATTTTGTGGACAAACAGTGTAGGATACAAAAAAAAGATGAATTAACAAAAATTGTTATCCTAAAAAAGATCTACAATTTCGTTAAGAATCACTTTTTGATAGGACGCGAAGCGCGAGGTTCAACCGTTGCGCGCCCTAGGCCTCGTACCCACCGCGGCGATTTGTTCCCATTACTCACTAAAACGAAAATGAAAACAAGGTGATTTAAAAATTGATCGTTGCGTTCATTTCGACTAGATGTGTCGGTTACGTTCGTTTCGATTTCCTTGATTGATTGCATTCATTTGATTTTGTTCTGTTAGTTGTACGCACTTGAATTAGTCGTATTAGTTGCATTCGTTTGTGTTTGTGTTGTTAGTAAGGAATACAACAAATCCAACCAGAGCGAACGTAAGCAGCACAACAAAATCAACGTCATCTGGCTCCAATTGAAAAACAAAATTTCAAATAAAACTTTCATACTTTTTTATGTACAATCTGAATCCGTAGGAGAAAATAAAGGTTTCCATGTGTAACCTTAAAGTTACACACTTCCGCCTCAAGGGTGTGTGGTGTAAGCTACATTTTTTCGCGCTCGCTTTTTCCTCTATAAAATGAAAAACATTTATTACAGACATTTTTTTCGTTAAATTCGCATTTCTTGAGATATAGATACATAGATGCATAATACAATAATATAATTATTTTTTTTATTAAAATAATATTTAAAGACATGTAAAAATATATATTTACCCAAATTTTTAATATACGAGGGTAGTTCAATAAGTCCTTAGAATGACCAACAGATGGCGCGCGAATCGCTCCAAATCATCTGTTTTCAGTCAGCACCACTCCCGACTAG
>NC_046658.1:169796059-169859675 GCF_010883055.1 Belonocnema kinseyi | reverse complement strand
CCCCCCCCCCCCCCAACGACGGACTTGAATAAGAGTCAGTTTATTTGAGACCAATTTGGTTACACATTTCTTTGAAATTTATGTCATAGAAATCATCTTTATACTTTTTTGAACAACTTCTCCTTATTACAAATAAAAATTTATGCTTAAATAACATAAATTTGAGCACGAATTGAAGACGTAGATTGAATTAAAATGGACTTTTAAAAAACCTCGTTTTTGGCGATTTGTTAAAAAAATAAAAATATATGCGATATCTTTGTAAAGACAAAAAATTTAAGATCATTCATTCATTTTTTTAAAAAAACAGGGTGGCTATTTTAATAGAGAAAAAATTTCAAAGTTTTTCCATGCCGTTAAAAGACAACAGTTTAAATTTTAATGTTTTATAAACTGAACAGTTCAATTACTCCTTGTCAAATAATATACATCTACGCTATTCTATTATATTTGGTTTAAAGCACATTTTAAAGACTGAAATGTTTTGAAAAAGTTGAAGAGTGAACTGAACATAAAACAAGTTGAAATTAAACGTATTTTAAATAGAACAATATCCAGTGACATGGAATTTGTGACATTTAATTTAATTTTATATATTTGTTTTTAGCATTTTTGAAATGTGAACAAATGTAATTTCAAGTGTTAAAAATAATTTCTGAAACTTTAATTTTTAAGAGATAACGCATAATTCGGGTTACCATAAAGACTGACCTCAAATAACAGACCTAAATGACATGCGGGTTTAAAAGAATGTATTGACACTGTTGTAAAAGCGTGGTTTACACGTGTAATACTCTATACCTCTTAGCCAATTTATCCCTAGAGGTTACTGGACATTCCGCTATTTCTTCTGTGGTCAATTCCTCAACCACGCCGCTATTCATGTTGATTTTTACCCGTGCTGACAGCTCATAAACATGTGAATATATCGGACGAAGAATCGTGATTCTCTTTGACGACTTTCCTAATATCGCACAGACGTCGCCATTGGATGTTGACAAGACAATTTGTTCTTCAGTTGGCATGGGATTTAGGACATTATTTCTTGTTTTCAAACCAATTGGTTTACCTGTTTGAAAAGTGTATCTTCGTAGTTCGAATATCCGATTTGGATAGTTGTGGGGAATAAGTCGAATAAATGCAAGGTCTTCAAATCTAAATCCAAGTACGCTGTAAAAAGTTTGCCTAAGAGTAGGAGCCTTCGACCTGTGGTGAAGAGGTGGCTCGGAATGTGGTGGAGACCTGGCAGAATAATGACGTAAGGCTAGAAAAGAAGTCGTGTCTCGACAATTTCTGCCAGTAGAAGAGGAAGAAGGTCCACAATGATGAACGGAAGGATCATAGTCACCATCAGACAACCCCTCAGATTGTGAACTTAATACTGAAACAAGAAAAACAGGATTACATTTTTGTTTTAAGTCGCTTAACAACAGCTTGAGAGAACATTTATTGAACAAATAACTATTTTTAAAGATTATTTACTTATTTCAAAGATTGCAACAGTATAGTTGTGGCCAATTTTTTTTTTCTAGAAAATGTCCTAGGATTCAATAAAAATCAATCATGTTTAAAAATTAGTGAGAAGATACGGAAAGAAAAAATTTTAATAAAAAAACATTATTTTAATAATTTATCATCTAAAGTTTTAAACTTCCACCCGACAACTAACTTAAGAAAGAACCTCGCACGATTTACATTGAAGGTTGGTCCTGGTCAAATTGGCTGAAATTGCAATATAATATAGTTCAAAGGCTCCTGATAAAAAAATCCTAATGGGCACTAGTCCAAAAAATCAAAATTTTTCGAGATAGGTGGGGCTAAACGCGAAAAATAGGACCACAAGCGAATCTCATATCCTGCTTGAAACTTGAAGATAAGATGCACATTTTTCAATAAACTATGATCAGCACAATGACTGAAAATACTAGAACCACTGGTAAGACCAATCCAGCTAATAAAGGCAACAAAATGGCGCTGTCCTGAACCGATAACATCTTCCCTTTGTTGGCTGGACTGACCTATAGTCTTGTATCGATTATCTGGACTACAAAATATCTTAGGTAGTCCAGAATTTCTTTTGCCTTCATTATTTTGAAAAATGTTCACATTGCCAGGGCAGTCCAATAGCATTTCCTTTAGTAGCTGGACTGGCTTTTTCTTTGATAAATGGACTGATCTGCAGTCTTGTATTTATTGACTGAACTGTGTTCCACCTTTAATATTTCCAACAGTATTTACATTGCCAGGACAGCGTCACGTTTTCACCTATTAATACCAGGACAACGACATTTTGTTGCCCTTATTAGCTGGACTGATCTCACCAGTGTTTCTAGCATTGTCAGTGATTTTTCTGATCACAGTTTATTGAAAAATCTGCACCTCACCTTCAAGTTTAAGCAGGACATTAGATTCGCTTGTGGTGATATTTTTCACGTTCAGCCCCACCTATCTCGAAAACTTAAAATTTTTTGGGCTAGTAAAAATTAGGATTTTTTAACAGGAGCCTTTAAACTATATTATATTGCAATTTCAGCCCATTTGACCGGGGACGGATTTTAATGTAAATTGTACCGCGCACATTTCTTAAGGGAAAGTGGTTTTGGGTAATTTGGTTAAATTTGCTATATGTTTTGTTGCGTAGCTTGGCATATTAAACAAATGTCTCCTTGGGCACAAATCACAAAACCTCCAGGGGTCCGAGATTAGGCTCGTTGGAGTCAGTATCGCCAGGTATTAGCTCTCTTAAAAATTAAAGTTTATGGTAAATTTTTTTATATAATGCTTGTGTTCAACTTAATTTAACGGTAAAGGCATTGATTTTTTACTTATAATCTAATTATACCTTTAAAAACAACTCGAGATTCTTGTATCTTGGCACTAAGAGAAATGCTCTTTTGAAGTAGCTCCATAAATAATTGGAAGTTTGTACAAAAAAATATAGTAGCTTAGTTTTTTTTAGCATAAGTATAAATACTTTCTTTATGAACCTATTTCTTAATATCTCAGCACCACCACGTAGAAATTGTTAAGACAGAAAGACGTTCCTGAGTTTCTCCGATTAGATCCTCAATATTTGAATCAACTGACCATCAGCCCATATCAATTTGAGTTAGCTCCTTCATATGTTTAGGGTAAATTCGTACATGAGAGTACCGATATCTTTGAACTTGACAGAAACCGAGATAAAAAAACTTGAAATCAAACTTATTTTAAATAGCACAGTATCAAGTCATATGTTGATATTTAATGTAATTTAACGGATATGCTTGGAAGTTTCGTGAAATGTAAAAAAGAGTTATGGTGAATGTAAAAAGTTCATGTCAAATATTAATTTTAAAAAGTATGTGCATAAACGCAGGGTAAACATAAAGAGCAAGCCCAAAGCACATTACTTGATAGAATTGCACGTTTTTCTTCTAATTATGAACGTTTCAAAAAATTTCAGTGTACTCACGTAATACTCTGTAATTCATTTTGATTGTTTGTGAGGAGGATATTGGACATTCTGCAATTTCTTCTGCGGTCATTTCCTTAACCGTGCCGCTATTCATGTTTAGTTTGGCCCGTGCTGACGGCCCAAAATCAGATGCAAATATTGCACAAAGGGTCGTGTGCCTGCTTGATGATTTTTGTAGTATTGCACAGACGTCCCCATTAGACGTTGATAAGACAATTTGTTCTTCGGTTGGCATATGATTCAGGACTTGATTTTTCCTTCTCAATCGAATTGGTTTGTTGGAAGAAAAAACGTATCTTCGGAGTTCGAATATCCGATTGGGATTTTTATAGGGAATAAGTCGGATCAATGCAAGATCTTCGAATCTACATCCAAGAACAATTGGGAAAGTTTGACTGAGATCAGATAAAATTTTGGACTGTGAAGTTATTTCTGAAACAAGAAATACATTATAACATTTTTGTTTTAAGTATCCACATAACTGTATGTTGTTAAACCAATAGTTATAAAGGCACAGAAAAAAACTGAGGTTCCCATTGAAATCTATGTTTGGTTCCAAAGAAGCTGCGGCAAAAATGAACCCCACTTGCTGAAAAGTAACCCAAAACGTTAAATGAGCTATAAATGATACCACACTTGGGCTTCTAAAGGATCTCAATTGTAATCGAGCCTATTTCTAAAGAAACAATTTTTCTATTTTCCCACTTGAATATTAAATTTAATTAATAACACAATATTTACCCTACAGCATACGTGTATTAAAAATAGATATAGTGACTTGATAAATATTATTTGCAGGTTATGTAGCAAAGTTGTCGATATAAAAGCATATTCATAAGCAAGAAACTTTTCGTCTCAAGTCATCGGTCGATAACTGTTTATCGATTCCTAAGTAGCCGGCCTTGATTTGCAAGCGTTTGGTATGTGAACGCGTCTTCGTTTTATAATCAAAAGCGCTCTAAACAAACCGTTTTGACTCTCTAAAGGTATCTATTGCAGCTAAAGTTTTAAATGATACCAACTTTAATTTGCGTTGACACTTTAGTGAACCCCCAGTTTTTTCTGTGCGACGTTGTAATTGAGGGGCGCAATTCTATAAATGTCAATGACTTTTTCTCACTTAATTCCTTTGGCCCATAGAAAATTGTGAAATTAATTGAATTCTTTAAAAGTGTATATTCTTAGAGAAAGAAAATCTACATCTTTTTTGTTGTTGAAATTTTTGGCTTCTGCCGTTTTCGCAGTTTTCGTAATAATTTTATCAATACAAATTTTTTCTTTTGTGTCGAGATGATACACACTTGCGAATAACCTAGGCTTTCGACTGAAAATAAACATTCTTGATTTGTTAATGTTTTATTTAAAGAAATTATTTCGGTAGAAAGCATGTTTACACTGAAAAAGTAAGCTACCTTTTTGAACAACATTACCGTTGGAAGTTTTTTCTTGCTCAAAATATTTCGAAAACCATCCCGACTGACAGAAACGAGATGTTTTCTCTTATCTCGTGATTTTGGTCGAAAATTCAGAAAACAAGCAAATTTGGCTAAGATTTTCGATAAAGTTTACAATTCACATATCGCGCAAATTATAAAATAATCCATCAGAATACAGTAAACATGGAAGTGCACTTACATAAATACAAACTAGGAGACTAAAAAATAGCATTGAGAGCTTTCTGGTGAAAAATATAATAATTTAATTTATAGCTGAAGTGAAATAATTTTATAAAAACTAACCACTTAATTTGATAACACCATGAGGCTGAAAAATTTTAAACAAAAGTGGGATTCGTAGGACAGAAAATAAAAAAAATCTAATTCGAATGCAAATGGGGTGTTATTTCTCAAGTGACACACTCAATTTTCAACTCTTCTAATAGCGATGACAAAAATTTTGCTTGTACAGTTTCGATAGGACGTTTCGCACCCTTTTGATTAGTCCAACGCATTTTTGCAAAAAATATATATGTGGATTCAAATGTTTGATTTATAAAAATAAGTGTTGAGTTTTCCGGTACGCGCATGCCGCTGGCTTTCATATCTCGCGGCGTATCGTAGTGCCTCAATAGTAATTTGGTTATTTTGAATTCTCTTTTGTTAAAGCTCCTTCGGTTTTAACAAACACATTTTCATCAGGTACCTCGTGCTTCGCACTCGAGTTTATCTCTGAAATTGTGTATGATTATCATAAAAGTATATTATTATAATTCATAACCTGTATTGGTATTATAATTGACTTAGCTTTATTGTCTTTCTTGACAAAAATGCGCATTATTTGTACAAAATTTTGTTATTAAACATTTTACTGCAACTTTTGTCGCTTTTCCACAATCTCAATTTTCTCATTCCCAATGTTATTTGTATGAATTAAACTTTACACATACGGTGTAGGACTTCAAAGATTTAAATAAATTTGCGCATATTTTTTTGGAATTCATTTTGAATTCACCCTGAATTATTATTAATTTATCCTCAATTCTTTTAAATTCTTCTGAACTCACTCCATTCTATTCATTCCATAGATTTGTTTAAATTTTTTGTTTCATTCATCCTTACCTCTTTAAAAATCATCCTAAATTTGGAGGTATGATCAAATTCATTTGAATACTCTTTAATTTTTTCCCAAATAATTTTTTCAAATATTATATTTATGTTTGAAGATATTACCTTAAAACTATCCAACTTCTATATTTAAATTTTTTTAAAGAATGGTTGCCTATCAGATTCCTCAATTCAGAAAGTCTGTTTTTGATACTTAAATTTACAATTTGTTTAGTTTTCGTGTTAAGAATTTGAAAAATATAAATGAGAAAGAAGTATTTTTGGAGACTAAGAGGAAAACTGGTCAAATTTTGTATGCGTAAAGTTAAAAAAAGGCCTGTCATATGAAAAAAGTAGGTGAAGGAAATTTTGTAGCTGCGTTTTGGAAAATGCGCCTTGATAAACATCTTAATTTATCTTGTGTCGTTTTTCCAAACATTGAATTCCATTATTTTTTATGTTATTATTTACGATTAAAACGAAAACCACGCATTTTATCAAAAAAATATTCAAAAAGAATTTTTAGGCTTTTTTGGGTTGAATAACTTTGTGAATTAATTCTCTCGTATCTTGTGTTATTTTACCAAAAATTATATATTTTTATTTTTAGTGTTATTTTTCATGATTTAAATAGAAACTACCAATCATATTTTAAACGAAACCATTAATGACAATTTTTTTGCTCAATTTTCGGTAAAACAATTTTATCCATTTATGTTTTCTTAGCTTGTGTCCAGTGTCGAAAAATTTAATTTTTGTATTTTTAATGTCTATTTTTTTGTAAATTAAATAAAAACTACATGTTCTATAAAAAAATGAGGAATAACAAATTTGTAGATATTTTATGGGTGCATAATGTGTGTCTCATCATTTCTTTTCTTATCCCTTATAGTTTGACCCCAAAATGCAATTTTTTATTATTTTTTGTGTGGTCGAAAATTTGAATTTTCATTTTTCGAAAAGTTGTTATGATAATCTTGTAGGGCTAACGAAAAGTAACATTTTTCTTTTCAAGTACTACAAACAAGTGTACAGAGAATTTTAAAATCATAAAAAATGTGGCCTCAACAATTTTCAAAATGCGCTCACTTCTGGAATTTTCATCCAAAATGGCTGACTAACAAACTTGTCATTAAGCTTAGGACACTAAGAGAGTGCATCAAAGGTCAATCTAATCGATTAATTTTTTCAAAATTTATCGTGCTCACAGATAGACACATTCGTAAAAACCGGTTTTTCGGATTCAGGGGGTTTCGAAACGTGGACATTTGACAACAACTGGGGTGGTCAAATTTTATTCAAATCTAACACCTCTGATGAGATTGTAAAAGTAATAATATATGCTAATATATATGATCGCTCTCTGTATTTTACAGGATTGAGACTGCTATTATTTAAATTTCTGCATTAAGTACACTGATAAATTTTGGAAGAATTTCTGAATTTTGGAAAATCAAATTATCAAATAAGAGGTCAGGTTAAAAGGGTGGTTTAATGGATCAAGTAAAATTGAAGCTCGGAGATTTTTTATGCTGATGTATGGTCTTCTATCTGCCTTTCTTTTCGCATTTCGTTTCCTCATTTAAGTTCTTATTATGATTCTTCTTGGAAGTATTCAAGTATTTGTTAGTGCATTTTCTTTGATTATTTCCATCTTTTAAGAGGCCGTAGTCAGTAAAACATTGGTTGAAAAAAGCAAATGGTAGGTATGGTAGCGGAAATTCGAAAACTGTCTTTTTTTCAAATACTCCTTTATCTTAAAATTAGTTTTTTATTTAAATTTAAAATGCCCAAGCTACACTTAACGCAGAATATATGGCGATACTTGTGCGCCGTATATTTTTGTTTTCACTTTTGATAAGTTTCACCGCTTTGCTATCTAGCGAATGAAATTTGAAATTCATCTCTCTGATGGCCACGGTCTTTGTTTGTTTTCAATAGTAATCTGAAGAGAAACAAATGTAGAACAAGTGACTTCCGAAAGTACATATACGTTCATTTTTTAAGCAGGCTTCTGAATTAAATCTCTTTAATTTATCAACAAATTTCATGTGGCCAATGTTCATTTACATAAGCATAATTATTTTTTGTAAAAGCAATACAAGTTGAGTTGTAACACGTTCTGCTACGAGCGGAGCTTGGGAGCCAGCGTCATGAGCGTACCGAAGTACTCAACGCTTATTTTCATAACTTAAGAATTTGAATCTCTCTTTCTAATCTGCATTGTCATTAAAAGAGTTAAAAATCTCTGAAACAGACAATATCCACGAAAATCCCGAAACTTTAACTCCAGCCCCCTTTCGGTCATTATTTAACCGAATGTCAAAATTTTTCCCCTATAAATTTCTATCCAATAGCACAATACTTTTAGTATATTATGTTCTTTTGACGTCAACTAAAACACAGGCATTTTGTTGTAAGTATCGTTTGCGATATACAGTAAA
Organism: Belonocnema kinseyi; assembly: GCF_010883055.1. Classification (NCBI taxonomy): domain Eukaryota; kingdom Metazoa; phylum Arthropoda; class Insecta; order Hymenoptera; family Cynipidae; genus Belonocnema; species Belonocnema kinseyi. The sequence continues at coordinate 169,851,231 of NC_046658.1, read as the reverse complement.
ACCATTATCAGCTACACATTGGTCAAGTCGAACATATACCGTCCAATAATTTCGTTATTAAATAGGGTAAATTTATTATGCGTAATAAAAATAAAATAAAAGTCAGCAAGACCTCTCTGCCCGCCATTATTCACAGTATTTAACTAGTAAAATCAAAAGCTTACAATTTGTATCCTTAGTAATCATTTGGCACAAATAATCATCAAATGTCCGCGAACTAATTCTGATATCACATCAGGCGAACCTCGATGTAACAAAATGTAATGCATTAATAAATGCGTAAGTCATTACTTGCCGGAAGGCTAGCACTCTCAGGAAATTTTTTGATGAAGTTTACAGAAAAAAATGTTGTATGATATAATACGAATATGGGCCAAAACTAATTTTGCCATTTTTGCATCATGATATATAAGAAGGTAGGCATAAATTTTTAGAAATTTCGAACCTTGATGAAATTGGTGGTACTTGGCATTTTAGAAGCGCAGATTACAAGTTTCAGGTTGGATTTTTGAAATTCAAAATGGTGGATTTAATGTGGCGGACATGAATTTCAAAGCTGCACAAAAAAATTGTCAGCCCCATAAACTAGAATAGTCTTACGCTACATATTTGAGGTAGCTGAATTTGAATCAAGAGCCAGTTTCACTCCATCACGTCAAATTTTGTCCCTAACCTCAAAAATCATGGAAAATCGGTGATTTTAGGTGAAACAGGATTTCCGTCTATAAAAAGTTGTCATATTCAATGTTTTCGAGCTCACTGACTACGGATTTGGTATCATTGTGGAACTATGACTTCACACTTCATCCCCAGCCTCAAAGAAAAAACGTGAAAAATTGGCACATTTATCAACCACCGGCACGGGAGCAAAAACATTCGTATTGTAAAGCAATACAGCTTTTAACCTACTCTTACAGGAATCTATTAATAGTCTCCATTGTATGGCTATGGAAATCTATGGTTCCTATTCATTCATCAATCCATTAATAGCATGGCAGTAAACTAATGAAGACTATGTTTCTATTGTGCAATGTTTTCTGAAACCTCTTTCTCTATTCCTATAGTCAGTTGCTTCCACATTTTTTTGAAAAAGATTTTCTTTTTGAGTATAGAAATCAAGAACTGCCTTATTCCTTTGGATGGTTATAAATGGCTCATGAGATTGTTGTATTTTTATTTTGAAAAATTGTGGTTTCTTTTCTCTACTCCCTACATATTCGTAGTCAATGTCAGATTCATTGGGGAATTCTTCTCTAGCGTCTTCTTGGATCCCTGAACTTCCCCCAAAATAGATACATCCGATTCCCTCAATACCTTGCTCATCTGCATTGTACATATTGATGGATCTTATTACTGTCAAAACATCGACGTCAGCAACGCTTCTTTTAATTTTTCTTAATTCAGTTATATCATTCTTGCAGAAATATCAATTCTCTGGACAAGTGGTTTCTGTCCATAAAGTCAGACTTTTTAATTTTAGAGCTTTAACATTTTTACTTTTCTGCCAAATAGTTAATTTTGAACGACGATAATCATATATTTTATATGGTACACATTCTTAATCCTGATCAGCAATTGTAAGATCATAAAAATCTTCGTAAATCGTTCTGATCTGTTCTGAAATTGTCCTACGTGTATGTGATCGATAGAATTCACTGGATACGTGGCATGATGAATCAGACTCTCATGAACCAGACGCTGGTGCCCTTATGAAAGTTATTACGCTCCTACTGGCTCCGATACTCAAACAGATAGTGATACGAATCATTCTACAAATTCCCTTTTAGGGCAGTTGTGATCGTTCATAGAATCTGTCGGAGTAGTAGGATTTCGTTACCCTTTCAAGCAATAAGATCATACCGAGAGAAAATTTCGTCCAGCATTATTAAAATAACAAAGATGCATGCATCACTAATATCATTGTGGGATCAAACATACAATTATGCAGTGCGTAAACGTTCGAAATGCCAGTACGCACGGTTGTTATCAGCATTATGCTGCCGCCGGCATTAACTGATTTTCTTCAAGCTTTTAATTTCCGCTAAGCGATAAATTAGACGAGGGGAGTCTGGTCTGTCGAAGACATAGAACTTTACCACTTTGCATTTAAAAAATGCATGTTTTACATAAAATTAACAAATTGCTACGTTTTTTGGTTACGGACAAAGTATGACGTCGCAGAAGCACAGCGACTCCTGATTCGTACTCAGCAGCTTCGAAAACACAGAATATTACCACTTTTCTATTCTTGTCTCTGTGGCTGACAAATTTTTTTTGTGTGGAGTGTGTCATGAAGAATGTTCGAAGCTTTATAAAATAAGTGATACTTTTATCAAAATCTGGTGTTGGATTGTTAAAATTCAAACTAGCAGACATGAATTATTAAAAATCCTTGCACTTTTATAAGATTGGTGATACCTATGCCTCTTGGGGTTTTAAATGTTAATGAGATATAGAGGTTTGAATTATGTTTGGTGTAAACTAAAGGTAAGCAATACTAAAATTAAAAATCAGTAGAAATAAGCGCTAAGACCAAACGGATGATAAAATTCTAAATATTTTTTATAATTTTGTTCGCATATACTATAACCGCCATTTTTAATTTTGAAAATAAAACACCAGATTTATACTTCTATTAAGATCTAAATATTTGGACTATTCCAGGTATGCCATATTTGATCATATTTGTAGAATTTTGGAAATCCGTGTTCAGACTTGGTTTTCGCGACCCCAAAAACATTGACTCTGCAAATATCACGTGATTCTATAGTTTTTTTTCCGAAAACATTTTTGGCATGACATGTTCTTTTTCGCCTGACTGTAAAGGGATAAAAAAAACTAATTTTTTCTCAAATATTTATATTTTGTACCAAATAATTTATTTTTTAATCCAAAAGAACGATCTTTTAATAAAAAAATTGAATATCACGTATTTGTTGAATTTTTTAGGACGAAGATTATTTTGTAACCAAACAATAATATTCCGAATAAATTACTCTTCCACTAAGAAAGATTAATTTCTAACATAAAACGATAATTAAAATACCAACCATTTTTTACAAAACAGTTACATTTTTAACCGAAGAGATGAATTCATAACTAAACTGATGAATTTCATACGCAAAAATTGAATTAGTAAGAGCCATCATTTTTAACAGCAAAAAAACTAAATTTGCAAAAAGAAAAGGTTTATTTTGAAAAAAATCTCAATTTTTCTACAAAACATAAATAATTTTCTTTTAACTTCAAAAACAAAATTTTCACCAAAAAGGAAACAGTTACGCTTTAAATTTAAGAAGTAAATTTTTAATTTAAAAACGAATTTTTAAGAATGTGATGAGTTTTTCAACAAAACAATTATGTACTGAAATCAAAAACTTTGTGACAGGGAAATATATTTTTCAAACGCTAGTGGGAATTTCATCCCATTAGTTGAATTTTTAATTTAAAAAGATATATGTTTATTGAAAAATGGAATAGCTGGATTTTCAGTTGAAAATTAATGCTTAAACGAAGAAAAGAATTATCTGCCAAAATTGATCTAATTTTTCAACAAAATAAATTAAATTTCAACTCACCGTGTGGTCTTGGTACAAGTTGCTGATCGTTGCTAGTATGTTCTGCGGAAGTCGGATGCATATACGTATGTTGTGCAGAATCCCCCCCATGTGTATGTTCCGGAGAACCTAAATCATTTAATAGCCTCCTTATTTCATGTGCATTAAAACCCTCAATATTTTCAGGAGAAGGTGGGGTCCACTCGTTTTCTTGCCTTCTTGATGATTCTGTAAGAAGAATGCTGATATATGCAAAGCTCATCTTCTCTAATCCAAAAAATCTAGTTGTTGATAGACGTTCTACATCTGCCAGATATTAAAAAAAACTCTTTTACTCTTATTATTTTATTGACATGTCCTCATTTTGCGAACTTATGGCACACTGGGTGCAAGTACAGAATTATACTCAGCAATTTCAGCACCTTTAATTATTTTAAATGATTATGATTGTGGGTATAAATTATTAAAAAATGTTCAGAACTTGATCATATTTTTGATACCTAGATTTTTGGGGTCGCTGATTTTAAATCGCAAGATCGATTTTTAAAATTAAAAACGGCATAAATATGAACAAGCAGATCAAGTTTTATAAATTGTTTATCATTTTGGTTCAGCATATTGAATCATTCAGCGACTCAAAAACTCTTAGTATCATTAATTTTATCCAGATCTACAGATGTTTGATTATTATGTCCACCGTATTAAATTCTTCATTTTCAATTTTGAAAATCCAACATCAATTTTGAAATCAGAAACTCCCAAAATCGAACTATCATCAATTTTCTCCAGATTCTAAGATGTTTCCTATTTAATGTCAGCCGTAGTTAGTTTTAGAACGGGTAAAGCATAGTATTTCAATTGCTAACCACCTTGTGATTTCTTCAGGTTCCATAAAATGGACCACAACGGTTTTCTGGCTGATATCGAGCACTGGCATAGTACATACAGGAAGAATCTTTACTATCTTACTAATCTTTTTAGCAAAAATTTGAAGTATCATTACTTTTTGTACTTAAGTTTTTTTTTTAAGACGTTTTATCATTTTGTATATTTGTTCTAATGCCCATTTCGACTAGCATAACCTCGGCGTTGCTCAGCTTTGCAGAAGTGGGGCGGAAGACAGAATCCCATTCATTCGCTGAAAAACTGAACCCGCTTCCAGCGAAATTGCATAAAAATGTCAGCCGTAACCACGTCTTACAACCGTGGGATAGGTGGTAAAAGTCTGCCACGGACTTATTGCGATGATCCGGCAAAAGTCTCGTGCTCCCTGAGGACACGGAGACACGCAAGGAAGATTGCCTTCTGCATTTTCCCCGTGTCTTAGTATTTTGTTGTCACGCAAGGCTTTTGGATGTAGGTCTTTCCTGTATGAGTTAAAAAACTAGACAGTATGTGTCATAGATGCCCCGGCTGTGCATTACATGCTCTGCAGCTCTTTTCGGAAATGTATTGGCTTAAAATGGCTCAAAAGGTTTGGCGCATTTTTCTCACCCCTGATATTGAAGTCGAAGTCGAGTGTTGCAGCAGCCTCCTCCGCTGCTTTGTTCAGAAACACTCCCTGGACAACTTCTTCGAGCTACCTGACCATTTTAAAAATAAAGTGTCGTTTATTTGCGACTTTAGTTGCTATAGTTTGCGAAATCATTCCGCTGATCAATCCATAACCTCGAAAGGAAGCGCTGGTAGGAGTCTGCGTCTTCTCAAACATATCTATCGATTAGCAGGTTTTCCGGAAATTCTGATATACTCTGCTTTAAACCGCGTTCTTCTTAGCTGGAAAGATCTTGTGTAGTATGTTCAGACAAATAAGTGGAGAGTAATTCTTCGGGTCAGTTAAGTTTCCCATTTTAGGCAGGATTCTGGACTTCGTAGACTTCTCCCCAAAATACATCGAGCTCCCTTGGTTTGCGAAAATGGTCAAAAGCAAGTGGAGGGTCTTGGTAGAGTCGCGATGGGTTAGGGAAAATTTTCTTAATGTATACCCTGAAAGGTCACCCGGTATCTTAGAGTCACCTCTCGGGACACGTCGCCCATGTCTAAAATTTTGCGTATAAGTTGTTGTATTGGTCAGGGTTGTTTTAAGGTCAGAAGGTCAAATAAGCGAAGATGACATAGCAAGAATATCTCAGAACATAAATTAGATACCGAAACATGTTTCAGACAAAAGTTGTAGGATGCAGTAGGGAGCATTTATGAAAATCGAATAATCTTTCAAAGATTGGTCAATAGGCATAATCAATAGAACAAAAGTATTCACCAGAGATTTAACAAGATTGATTAGGATCATTCTTACATCTGCATAAACTGATTTCTGGGATATGTAAGGTACACTCATCTCGCGTAATGAGTCCGGCAGGAAGCATGAATATTAGGGAAACAAATGCCTTGCGATGAATTTTGAATTCAGTCAACCACGCTAAAGAAAAACAAATGCCTGCCACTACAATGCGATCGGGCAGGATAGACAATCATTCATTCCCGTTCGGACAGCGTCAAAAGTAGGAAGTTTATGACCTTGAGAAATCCAAGGTCGCTTATTCTTGGCCTGTTGACCAATCTTTGAAAGTTTATTCGACCTCCATAATACACGGTAGAAACTTCGCATTTGGAATCCAAAGAATTTAAGACATTTTTGCATATTTGATTTTCAAGTGCCCATGAAACGGTCTTGACGAATGGAACATTTTATGCGTGAAATTTTTCGTGCTTTCAAAATCAGGGTTCAAAACTAAGGGATTATATTACAAAAAATTCATTTTAACCTTCAAGCGACCTCAAATCCTCTTTAAGGTAAAGCTGAATACTACCAGAGCCAACGGTGATCAGGGACACTCCAGTCAAAGCGCGTGGATGCCTGGACACTTTACGAAATTTTAGAGTTTGCCAGATCAGCTAGTGGACGAATGAATTTGTTAGGGCCCTGCACGGACTGATCATTCTGCAGACATCTATTTTTGTCTCACAAAGCGAACAGAACCTTCACAGCGTCTCCTCTGACAGCAAAAGTGTTTTGTATATAATTTACATCGTTCGTATATTCGACTTCCTGTTAACCTGCAACGTAAGTGCAATAAAAGCGAATACAACTATTCTTCTAGAAATATAATGAAGGGCGTCTATATAAATTCACTAACCTGATATGAAAATTCACAAACACAAAAAAAATTCTAACAATAAGTTGCAGCAAGCACAAATAATGCAACTCGGAAGCCGTAAGCAGGTTAAAATTTGAATAAATATTTGTATTTTAGAGGCGTGAATAATGGGTGGGGTAAATTTTTTCGGAATCGCTTTGCCACCTCTCAAATAAACAATTTTTATCACATACATATTCTTCGTACTTTTCAAATTAAAATACTGAAATTTTCTTCAGAAGTTATGATCAAAAGATTATAATCCTTCTTATATTATTTAAATATAATAATTATTTAACTTTTTCAATATACAATTTGCATGCCTGCAGAAAATATATATTCCCGTTATCTAAAGGTATATTGTATTATTTTATTCACCAATGAAATTCAGGATGACGGCCAAATATAAGAGTACAGTGCAAAAAATCTTCATTTTTTCTATGTACAGGATAAAATTATAAATGTATTATTCAGAAATTTGTTTGCCCATATGACTGATAACTACTCCATTCACTCATGAGGTTATAGAATCTATACTGTTGGCTTTATCTTTTAGATTGAAGGCATTAACTTTGTCCTTCTAAGATATTTACATCTGATAAGAGTCAGTTTCATTGATTACAATATAGTTACAAATACGAATTTCTTGTTAAGACAAAAAATATGTGGATTGTAATTCTCTAAAATAATGTATGATTTAAAATTCAAAATTTACCATCTGGGTTTTTATTAATCAGTGTCTAACACTTCCGTGTCAGAATGATTATCGTCAAACTAGTCAGACTGACGTTCTCCTATATACCTAAAAGCATTTCCATAATTTTAGCAAAACATATTCATCTTTCAAAATCTAAACAATAAATGTATTTTGTTACTGAAAAATAGGCACGAAATATTAAATAAAAAATTTCATTACTTAAAATGTTTGGAAACATCATTTTAAGAGATTTAATGGAACATAAATAGAAAAATATAAAAAAGGTTTTAATGTTGGAAGCCGGGTATTTAAGAACGTAATATCTAGGACTGTATTTTTCCTTAAGCTATCTTTTTTCAACCATCGATTATGTTATGGTACATCAAAAATTCAAATGAAAAGTTGTAAGTTCACATTATGTAATCAAATTTTTAGCTAATTTAAAAGACCTGAAAAAAATATGGTCTTATTTTTACAATTATAGTGCACACGAGAACCGAGAGTTTTTTAAATGTAGAACATTCTATTAATACTTATTTTTGTAACTTTTTTATTATCAACAAATATTTTGATTAAATTTGATACAATTATCGTTCTCAACGTCTCAATCGATATTCTCATTGGGCGAAAAGTCCGAAAATGTACAGCTTTCTAGTTACATAGTGTTAAACAAGCAACCATTTTAACAAAAATTAGCAAATATCTTGAAAACTGTAAGTCTGAGAAAAAATGATTCATAAGAAAGCTAATGAGCTCTGACAAAGAAAGGTAAACGCAGTCATCACAATAAGAAAAAGGTCACTTGTCAATGTCATTTATTGTGAATTTGTCATTCATTGCTAATATTTAGGTAACGAAAAAGACATATCAAGAAGAAAGCAATATAGACCACATAAATGCATGATATAAGCACGACTTAGTCAATATCAAGCTGACAGAAGCAAATCATAAGAAAGATGTCAATATCTAGCCAATTAAGGCATGTTATATGCAGAACTTATATAATATCCTGAAAGTATTGAATAGCCAGCAAAATAAACGCAAGATATGATTTAAATGTTGTTGATATCTGGCCAATGAAGGCAAGAGGTGATCGTGATTTAGTCGTTATCTAGCCAATGATGGGGAGGTATAAACAGGAAGGGTGGACGCAAGAAATGAACTAAATTTAAGCAATATCGGCCAAATCAAGAAAAGACATGAACAGTATATTGTTAATATCTAGCCAATATATGCAAGACATGAGCGAGATTCAGTCAATATAGAGCCAAGTAAGGCAAGGCATGTCAAGGACTTAGGCGATACTCATAAAGAAATGGCAAAACATTAACAGGATGTTGTCGATTCTAGCCACTAAAGGCAAGACCCGAGGTTCAATTAGGCAATATCCGGCCAATCAGAAAAAAATGAACAGTATATTGTCAGTATCTAGCTATGGAATGCAAAACATGAGCGAGATTTTATCAATATCTAGCTAATTCAGGCAAGAAATGTCTAGGACTTAACCGATATGCATGAAGTAATGGTAAAACATGACCAGTATGTTGTCGACTCAAGCCAATAAAAGCAAGTCCCTAGGTGGAATTTGGCAATATCTGGCCAATCAAGGCGAGATCTGTGCAAGACTTACTGAATATCCAGCAAATAAACTCAATGCATGACCACCATGTTGTCAATATCTGACCAATGAAGGAAGGATACGCAACAAGACGACAACAACTTCCAGTAACTTAATATCTGATGCTTGTCATGAGATCGATTCAATCAATCAATCGATTGATAACGAATTCTCTCTTGATGGTGAGAATGTCCCAAGAACTATAACACACCAATTACATGTACACAGGATTCAACCGTTCTAGCAGGTGACTGGCATGTACAATTGTATCCTTCTAGAGGAGTAATTTCTTTATCGTCAGCCATACCGTCTATCATCTCGTAGCATCTCTGTATGGAATTATTTGTCATTACCTCTTTGCAGTTTGTCTTGCACGTAAGTAGGTGCGAGATTAACTTGATAAACCCCAACTGTAAGTTTTTTTTTCAAGTGCCAGGACTGGAAATTCTAATAATTGGCCCCCATCTAATTGAACGCATTATTAGGCGTTCCTTACGATAAGGTTTTCTGCGTCAACCAGTCCTTGTTCGACATTTTGTTCCTTATATCTTACAAGTACTTAATTGGATATTGCGGGATTAAGTACTTCCATGATAATTAAATGATTTTATCCGATAATTATAGGCCTCGCTATGCAACAAAAATCTCCTAGGTTAGAAACGTGTTCTATCTGTACTACTTGCTGAAAGAATTCGAAAATCGTATTGGTGTGTTCGTTCCTAGTCTAAACAATTCACCTAGACTTTGTCACTAGGCTAATGGCATTGCGGTATCCCCTATCGATAATGGAAATATCGTCTATTTAGAACCACCTTCTCATTTTGTTGTTTACGGTTCTTGAATGTGAAGAATGTAAGGATCAAGCGAAACTTTAATACAGGTTCGACTAAGTGCAGTCCTTTGCGAATACAATTAGACTGTCGCAGAGCCCTTAAGAATATTAATAATTTATTGCTAATATTAAGCCAATAAAGAAGAGATTTGAAGTGGAAATCAGTATAGAGCCCCGGAAGGCAAGATATGAGCATGGAACAGAGACCTAGCGATGGAGAATGAATTGAGTCAACCGCGATAAAGAAAAACAAATGTCTGCTGTACATCTTAATCGATCGCAATGTAGTGGGAGGCTTTTGTTTTGCTTTAAGGTGGCTGACTTAATTCACATATCACATGTACGTCCCGACTTGTCGCAGTGTAGTGGCAGACAAGGCTTCTTCTTTAGCGTGGTTGACTAAATCCATAATCTGTCGTGAGGCATTTATTTCCCTGATTTTCACGCTTTTCCCACCCTTATTACGCGAGAAGCAGCAGAAGCCTCCCGATAGTTTAAAACTTAATTACTATCAGTATTTCAATAATAATATCGTTAACTTAAATAAATGGGGGGTACATAACGGTGTGGTCATACATCAATAAGTTAGAATAAATATTTCTTATAATTTGAAATGTTAGAGTCAGGGTACTATTTCATACGCGCTTGCGCAAAAAGGCAGAAACCTGCCACCACTTTTTAGTTCTCTTATGTGAATCCCAAAATCGTGTTAGTACAAGCTCAGCAACTGACGTGAGGACTTTTTGCTCTTTGTTCGTAATCTCATCTATTTCATTAGAATAAAAGTTAATCACAGTTTAAGTGATTGTCTCATTGTCGTTAACCTCTCCCAGTTATTCTAACAGGTTATGGGGCTAGAGGTGGTGATGCTGTTAAACCTAAAAGTGGGGAAAGTGCGCAAGCTATTGCCGCTGAACGAGCTTGGATAAAGAGCGACCAAAAAGCTAAATCGGACATCATCTTGTCAATTTCCGCGAGTGGAATTAATCAGGTGAAAAACTGTGCGACGTCGAGGGAAATTTAGTTGATATTGGAAGAAATTTGTAATCAAAAGGGCCGGTAAAAAAGGCGACGTTGCTTAAAAGACTCACGCTACATAAAATAGCGGAGGGAAACGATATTCGTGATTGTCTGAACAATTAATTCGATACCGTGGGCAAATTTTTGGTCATGGAAATTGCAATCAACCCGGATTTACTGACTGTAATGTTCCTATATAGTCTCCCTCGTAGTTTCGAAAACTTCAGGTGCGGTATAGAGACCAGAGACAATTTACCGACACCCGAATCTCTACGTACGAAAATAATCGAATAATACGATGCCCGAAAAAACGATCCACGAAGTGAAATTTTAGATGCTATGTTTGTGAATAAGCATGGTAGGCGCGATAATCGAAGACAAACAGCGGAAGTGAAAGACATTGCTAACGCGAAAAAAGGAATCAAGGTTCAATTCCGGTGCTTCGTGTGTAAAAATCTCGCACGTAATAAATCTGAGTGTTGCTGTTATAAAAATAGAAAGCAATCAGAAAAGTGCGGGGAAGATGTGTGCTTGAACGTGTTCAGTCATCGATCCATCGATCGACGTAAAAATTGGTGTCTCGATAGTGGGGCGACGACCCATCTGTGCAACGCTAAGCAAACTTTCCGGAAAATTATCGATTCTCTGTATACCCTCAGGGTATAAAAAGCCAAAGTCGAAAAAATTTGGAAATATCTATATATTAGTTAGAATACAGTTTCGTTGACTACATTTATTTGGTACGTTAAAAATTGTTTTTAACATTTATCATTGTTAGAGTTTAAGTAATTTCACAATAGATTTGTTTTATTAGAATAACAACTTTGAGTAAAATTAACTTTTCAATCGTTAAATTTATTATAATTTCACGAAATTTGTCAGAAAAGTATGCAAAACCTAAAATTTTCGATTATTTAGGTTAAGTGAATTATACTTTCCTTCATTTTTAATTTTTCACAAAAGAATAATAATATTATATCATTATATAATTTGAAAACAATATTCAGCGTACATCATAAATTTATCCTGGTATGATATTCAAATTTACTGTGATAAATATTTGTTTTCTAGCATAAATAAACAATGGTACACCTGCTAATAGCTACATTTATTAACAATTGCGAATTTTTCTACTTCCCGAATTTTTCATCTCCGTATATTTACTTATTCCTAATTGTTCAACCTCCTAATTTTAACGCTTCCGAATTTTTTATCCATACCGCTTCTTTGGTTTCCGAATAAATACTTTTGAGAGTTTTGGATTTCCGACTTATTCCTCTTTCCGATTTTTTGCTATTGCTAGGTTTTACCATTATGTATTATGAACCATTCTTAAATTTTACCTCTTTAATTTTTTACGTTCCGAAAAATGAACGAGTTCAGACTGCATGGCTCCTTGAAGCTATTCATGTTCTGCGAATCTTCTTGCAGTGATAATGACGCGGACGTCATTATCGCCGAATTCGTAACGTGGACGTTCACGATTCAACCGTCCGTTTCGATCTCTATCGGTAACATTTCGAATAGCAACACGATTTCGGTGTCGTCTGTATGCAAAGCATTTGATTCCCTGATTTTCTCTGTGGTCAATACTTTTTAGCGCGCCAAAAGCTACACATCTCGTGCGGTAAAAAGTATTCACCAGAAACTACCCCGCCCAAATCGTATGGAAGCAGCCCTCTGTCAAATTGGTTGAAACTTTAGGAAAATAAAGTTCTCGTGACCCTGAACAAAAATCTCCTTTGGCAAAAAAATTTCGTATGTGTAGTTTCGGAATTATGGGATCTAAAAGTGCCAAATTGTCAATGATTTTGCGCGCGTTGGTAGCTGAATCTAGAGCTAAAGGTAAGCGTGCAACCAAGTTTTGCATAGCTTAGATTGTTGTAAAAAAATTTTTCAGACCTTGGAATCCGTTAGTCAAAAGAAAAGTATGGAAAAGTGGAAAAATCGACGAAAATTAGGAAAAAATTAGAAAAAATCGTTTAAAATCTGCGTTACATGCTCGTAATGAAAGCGTATAGTTTTTTAAATGCTTGAATATGTTATTTATATATAAGGTTCGGGAAAATTGAAAAATCTCTGGGAAAACCTAGAAAGAAAATCCTTAAAATCTGTGTTTCTCGGTCTCAAGTTCTAAATCATTTCGTTTAATTTATACAAATAGAATAGAATTAAAAGCTTGTATTTTTGTTTTGTAATGATCAAGTTTAGGGATTATTAACAACTTTTTCAGCATTTAAAATATTATGCAACAGTAATGTGGATGGATAATGTACTTGTGCTTAATGATGTGCATACCCTTAATACCACAGAATTGAGGAAACATGTGCACGAGTACCTAGGGTTCTTGCTCCAGCTTTACAAGAACAGTAGTTGCCTGGTATAACTTCGTTTTCATTTAATCTATCTTCCGGGTTATATTCTTTATTTAAAGCTATCCATGTTTGATAGTGCGTTGCGTTAGTAAATCAAGAATAAACTCGAAGTCTAATGAAATCAGGTTAATTAATATGCAAATCAAGTTCTGAAATGTGGTCACCTTCTTCTTATATTTCAATTACGTTTCTTAATAAATAACACAGGCACACAAAAAAAGTGGTTTGTTCGGAACACTACACTACCATATCTATATGTTTTTGGATCACTGAATCTGAATCCGGGGTTCAAATAACCCAATCAGGTCATAGTTTCCCAAAAAATGCAAAAAGAGACGTAAAAATGACGAAAACAGCGTTTTTTCTTGTATATTTTGTATAAAATTAAAAGAGTTTCATGTCCGGTCGACTTTACAACCATATCTTTATACCTTTTTGGTCGCTCAATCTGAATCTGGGGTTCCAATAGTCCCATCTGGGTGTTCCATGAGCATGATTCCACTTGCCTAAAATTGTAGGATCTAAGAAAAATAAAACACTTTTTTTGGAACAAGTTTTGTTTACTTTCAGCATTACCCAGGAACAACGGCGTGGACGTAGTAAATTCTGTTCCCTTTGGGGTTCTGGATTAGCGTGAGTCCCCTTGTCTCTCACGTTGGGGTGCTGGATTAGCGTGAGTCCCCTTACCTCTCACGTTATGGTGCTATATTAGCATGAGTCCCTTCGTATTTCTAGATCGGGGTGCTGAATGAGCGTGAGTTCCCCTTGCCTCTCACGATTTTATTCGACAATATCGGACTCTTTTTTTTCAAAAGATCTACGGAGTGGGTGTCGCTTCCGTTTAGTTCCCTTTGAAACTTGATCTCGTTTTAATGACGAACAGTAGTCAGCCATCATATTAACATCCCAATGTCCCTGATGTCTACGCTCTATCTCTTTGATGTCTTGGTGAAGACGTTTGCCTTGTCTTCACTAAAATCTCCCAGATTCTTTGGAAACTCTTCAATGTCAGAATCAAGAAAATGGAGCTTCAAGTTCATTAGATAACCCAATTCACCAAAATTTGAAACCATATCAGAAACAATTTTTTTGTAATCTGCACTTTTGTGATTGCCTAAAAAATTTTCAACAACTATCTTAAAACTGAGCCAGGCAGCCTTTTCAGTGTCTGTCATTTTTTTAATGAATTCCGGATCCCGCAACATTTTTCGTATTTGTAGTCCATTAAATACACCCGCTTTCAACTTCGCTTCGGAAAGTTGTGGAAATTGATTGCTCAAGTATAGAAAGCAGTCACCGTCAATATCAAGAGCTTTGACAAATTGCTTCATAAGACCAAGCTTTATATGAAGGGGTGGAATTAAAATATCTTTTGGATTGACTAAAGGTTTTTCAATTATGTTCAATTTTCCTACGTCAAATGATGTTCTTCTTGGCCATTTCTTTTTTTTATAATGCTTGATGCGATTTCTACTGTCCCATGAACACAAGTAACAGGGTGTTTTTGTAAACCCTGATTGCTGTCCTAATAAAATCCCAAGAACTTTCAGATCTCCACACAACTTCCATTCATGCGTTGAGTAGTTAATTTTTTCCAGAAGAAGTTTAAGAGTACTATAGTCTTCTTTCAATTCCGTAGAATGTGCAACTGGAATTAGAGCATAAACATTAGTATTGTGCAGTAATACTGCTTACAGGCTGCGAATTGAAGCGTCAATAAATAGTCTCCAATCATCTGGTTTATAAATACCGGATCTCATCTTTTCCATCAACCCATCAATATTATCACAGTACACTAATTTTCCCTTTTCATTACCTTCAGATTTAAAGTATTGTCTTAAACCTTTTTCTCTATTCCTACAAGAACTTATTTTTATTTTTTCAGCAAACAAATTTTTTTGCTTGAAAATGGAAGCTAAATATTCCATACCATCTTTAGCAAGTCCTAGATCTCGTGCACAGTCATTAAATTCTGCACACTTAAATAACTCTGGAGCACCACGGTTTTCGCTATGTGGAAGGTACTGTTCTTCATCTCCATCTTTGTATTCATCGTCATCATATCAATACCATCTTCGTCATAATCATCATATTTATCATTTTTCAGAATACTTTTGTCACTGTTACGATCAATTTCGTCATCGTTTTCAACCGTATTAGTCCTCTCTCTGCTTACTGACAATTTCCTGAAGGTTTTTGAAGTATCATTATCTTCCACTGGTTTTGTGACGCTAGATACATCAGCATATTTGACAGTACCTTTATTTTTTCTATTTATTTCATTAAGATTGGTCATACAGAAGTATGAGGCAGTTATGAGAAACCCAGTTTTCAGTTTGGTTTTGGACTTTTATAACAAAATAGTTTTCATACATTGATATAAGGTCATCACTAAATGATCTACGATTTACTGGCACATCAAATTTGCCACATATATAGGAAAATGCATCTGAATTTTTTTGGCATTGATGTGCTTCAAAAGTAAGTGGACTGGTTGGAATTAATGAGCTGTTTACGTGCCATAACTGTGTGGATCGTTGGATCACTGTTATAGTTACCGGATATAAATTGCCACGCGAATATAAATCGCGCTCGATTTTATTTATCGTTATTTGATCTAAAAGCGATGCGCTGGAGACTTGAGCGAGCAAAGGGGAGTGGCCTAACGCGTGAAACTTCGACACCTTCCCTCTCAAGTCGAAGCTTCTAAGAAAACAGTTCTCGCACGAAAGCGTGACCTTGTATCTCTATTCCTTGCTGTCTTTTCACGGCAAAAGTTAGTTATTAGATCGAGGAGCCGTTCCGTGAATTAATCTCGACCGATTTCTCTCAGTGTGTTTTGGAATTCATGGGTATTGATGAGTACATTAAGGATTTATGAGATGGATTGCCGTGAGATCGTAGGTCTTTGGAAGTTAAGTGAAAAGAAGGATGTTTACAGCCTCCTAAATATAAAGTGCTTGGCCGGTCTATCGATCATTGAACCTTTATTTAACCTATGTAAAACGCGGCAGAAGTTTTACATTTTCAACAGATAGAATTGCTGTCATTTTTGAAAATTTGCGCTTCATTACGCTGTATGAACTCAGGATATGTGTTTTGAGAATTTCTGAGTTTGGGCTTGTATGTTTAAGATTGAGGTTTGCGTGAGTTTAAAATACAAATATTAACGTAGAAATTCGAAATGGCCAATTTTCGACTATAGTTATGCTTTTTACGGTGAAATCTAAACTGGCATAGTCCTTCGGACCCCGGATTCAGATTCAGCGACCTAAAAGACATAAAAATATGTTTGTAAAGTCGACGGGATATACAAATCTTTTGTTTTTATACAAAATATACCAGAAAAATCGCTGTTTTCGTCGTTTTTACGTCTCTTTTTGCATTTTTTGGGAAACTATGACCTGATTGGATTATTTGGACCCCGGATTCAGATTTAGCGACCCAAAAGGCATGAAGATATAGTTGTAGGTTGCCAGAACATAAAAATCTTTAATTTTTATTCAAAATATACAAAAAACGCTGTTTTCCTCATTTTTACGTATATTTTTGCTTTTTTTTGGAAAACTATGACCTGATAGGGTTATTTGAACCCCGGATTCAGATTCAGTGACCCAAAAGACATATAGATATGGTTGTAAAGTCGACCGGACCTGAAAATCTTTTGTTTTTATACAAAATATACACGAAAAAACGCTGTTTTCGTCGTTTTTACGTCTCTTTTTGCATTTTTTGGGAAACTATGATCTGATTGGGTTATTTGGATCCCGGATTCGAAATCAGCGATCCCAATAACATATAGATATGGTAGTGTGGTCTACCGGACAGGCCACTTTTTTGTGTGCCTGTGTAATCCTTCTTCAAACCACTCGCGCATTTGTTCTACCTCGTGCTCAAACTCATTGATGCAAATCATAGCATCTTTATTTTTGGCATTAGCAAAATAAGGTCCGTGAATATCTAATATGAAACCATTCCGAGCGAATAATACTGGTGGTTTCAGTAGTTGTTTACGTTTATAATCAACGCTGTGCTGTAAAACAGAAACTTTTTCTGTTTCTAAGTACGTACAATCAACATAAAAAATAGCTTTTTTCTCGTAGATCAACATTATATAAGCGATTCGTAAATTCGTCCGCGTGTCTGGCTCTATACTGTTGTCTTATGAAGGGTTGAAATCCTATATTTTACCGGTAAAGCACAGCGTTAATGATTGGCGCACTGATGCAATTACTAGACTTGTAGCTGGCCTGGAGGGATAATTAAATATAATGTTAAGGAAATGATCACTCAAACCATATCACATTTTTCTAATAAAACATAAAAGATCTTTTACATTGACTCGTCAATGACCATCTTGTATTAAGATTGGGTCGCAATATGTAAAGAGCTCACTGAATTGTGCTTTAGTGATCCACCTCGTTGATCCTGGGTAACGCCGAGAGGAGGTCAAAACATGTATATTCTATCTGTATACTTTAGGGGCGTTTGTAATAAACAAAAACATTAGTTGTGTCCCAACTGTTTGTTTACAATAGATACCTATCGATAACAAATAAAAGCACGCTTCTTTGTGAAAACGTTGAGTTGTCCCCAATTCTCATACGTAGTATTTTACAGAACTTAAAAATTCACCGTAGTTTTGACGAAAACTCCAAACCGCCGAAGCCTCGGCATATGCATGATCTCACTACTAACGGCGCTCCGCACTTCTCTTTAATTTCAAATTTTTGATCAAAACTACTGTGAATTTTTTAGTTCTATAAAGCGTGCTTTTGTTTGTTATCTATAGAAAACATACTCACATGTCAGAGGTCGATATATTGGTTTGGGAAAATCGAAAAATCGCTGGGAAAACCTAGAAAGAAAATCCATTAATATCTGCGTATACTTATGTATTTGGACGCGCTAATTACGAAAATGATAGTGACAATTGGCGACTCGGCGATTTTCATGGTGAAATTGCGAAAAAACCATAAAAAATGTGGTTTTTTGCATTTATCTCAGCCAATATGCAAAATCTCGCAAAATGTTTTCAATAAAAGTTGTAGATCGTACAAAAATACATATTTTTTTGTGAAACACATTTTTTCTACGAATGATAGTTTCCAAGAAAATTAGTGATATCTCGATTTTTATGAAAAAAATGAGCATTCTCCATTGGTTTCGTTTGGGTACCTACTCACGCTTTTCACCACGGAAAGATTGGAGTATTTTGAAAAGCATTTTTTTTGTATTTTTAAATTTTTTAATTCTTTTTTTTTACTTTTATGATTTTTAAATATATTTTAATTTGTTTTAATTAGAAATTCTGAGTATATTCTATTTATTGTCTTGATTGTATACTCCTTTTAAGTTTTTTTATAATAGTCTGCTGAGTATATTTAGTGGTCAGGGTAATATGCTTTTATGTTAGTAATTAATTCTTTAAAGGGATCAGCAACTATTTTCTTTACGCGTCGCCGCCACAAAAATTCGCAGAGATGCTCTGCAATGCTGCTCTTACGCACTCCTCCTCGTGAGAGAAATCGTCGCATCCGCCGCCAAGATAACTCGATGTTTCGTGTGTGCGCTCCGGAATCGGGATCCACAAATTTTTCAGAACGTTTCACAGTTTCCTGGACAAATCCATGATCTTCGAGATTAATTTATCCCTTCCAGCAATCGGTGTGGATTTCTGTCCCTTCCGCTACATGGTTTTTTAATAATGCAATTAGAGTAGCCTGATCTCTCTTATCTGGACAGATTTTCAACCGATAGTTGTAGGGGTGTCCTCTATGGGTCATTCCGAGAATCCATGATCCTTCTACTACACGTCCTCGCTCGTATTTTCGACGGCCGGTTTCGCACTCATCGATTTCAACAACTTCACCGAAACCACCGATGCAAACATCCTCTTCGAAGTTGCTGTCAAGAGCAAGCATGTAGACCTCTCTAAAAAATGAGAAGCGGTCTGAAACTGTTTCTCGAGAAATTGATTGATTGTTTATAATGCTGCTTTCCCGGATCGTTTGTTCAAAATTAAAATTTAACGCAAAACAATACGTTATGCGCATACAGGCCGCTGTAGAAATGAGGCACCTCTCAAACCACGTGTTTTCTGCAACGGTAATACTGTGACGATATTTGTGTATTTTGTGACAAAAGAAGGATCCGCAAACATGTTCAGACTCCACAAGAGTCACCTTCTTCTTATGTTTTGAGCAAAAGCGTTCAGTTGTTGACGAGGACTCAAGAGAGGAAAATCTTGAAAATAATATTGCACGCAAGAAACACACGTCCTTAAGTACTATGAGCGCGGATGGTGGAGAAAGACCTGTCGCTAATTGCATTGAAATTTGTAAATTTGTTACATTTCATCAGATATATCTGTGTTTTTTTTGGAAACTATTACTCGTAGAAAAAAATGTATAATATAAAAAATGTGTATTTCGATAAGATCTACAACTTTTATTAAAACGTTTTGCGAAAATTTATGTATTGGCTGAGATAATAGCAAAAAACCCCGGCATCCTAATGACTAGTCACAAAAATAACTTAGTTCAGACACGACCCCCTTTCCAGCGTGTCATGTGGGGCGGGAAGGCACCCCTGTGACTGAAATCAGAAAAAACTTAGGTCACACCCCTGCCTCTTTTCCCACGCGTCTTGGGGGCGGGATGGCACCCCTGTGACTGGTCACAGAAATAATGTAAGGTCACACCCCTGTCCCTTTTCCCACGTGTCATGGGGGGCGGGAATGCACCCCTGTGACTGGAACCAGAAAGAACTTAGGAAATTGGTATGCTTTTTCCGCGATTTCACCATGAAAATCGCCTAGTCGGTAATTTTCACTATCATTTTTGTAATCAGCGCGTAAAAATACATAAGTATACGCAGATATTAATGGATTTTCTTTCTAGTTTTTCCCAGCGATTTTTCGATTTTCCCAAACCAATTTTACAGTGGGCTGCTTTCCATAGGATTTGTGCGGGGTTCATTAACAAAACCGACTAGGAGCATTCTTAGAGGTGCATCAACTCATTTTTTGCGACATGTCAGGTACATTCATCTTGAGGCCGAAAGGAAGCATGAATTTCAGGGAAACAAAAATATGAAGATTATTATCTTGATAAATACAAGGTCATTCATGCTTAGCCTGTCGAACAATGTTTAAAAGTTTATTAGACCTCCGTAATACACCGTAGAAGCTTCGCATTTTGACTCCTTAAAATTGAAGTCCTTTTTGCATATTTTTCTTTCAAGTGCTCATGATGACACGGCCTCGACGAATGCAACATTTTAAACTTAAATTTTCCGTCCTTGTAAAATTCGAGTTCAAAACTATGGGTTTCCATTACAAAAAATTCACTTTGATCTTTAAGTGACCTCAAAAATCCCCTTCAAAGTCAAGCTGTTTGGTATCAAAACATGCTCCCTTTTGTATCCTATAAATTTTCTTCATAGGAGATAAGATTTTATATAATATATGGACCTGTTTTATGTCGCCCGACAGGCCGTGCAGGGTCCTGCACAGCCTGACAACATCTTTTCCCTAAACTGATGTGGTTTAACCATATATGTAATAATCCTATATTACCCACCGCGTGAGCATCGCATGGTCAAAAGACCATTGTGCGGACATCTATTTCTGTCTCACAAAGCGAAGAGAACCTTCACAGCATATCCTTTCACAGCGTCTCCTCTGACAGTAAAAATGTTTTGTATATAACTTCGATCGTTCGTTTTTTCGACTCACTGTCAGCGATCCCAGATCTGAAACGAGATGTGGTCCAATACTATGAGGGGGCTATGTCCGTGTGAATATAGTAGGAGACGATGTAAATGACTGAGTTGCGCGCGCAACCCATTTCACCTCTTCTGAATTTGAGTACTTCGCGCGCCTTTTTATATGCGTATATTTTGAGGTTATGTTATTTCAAGTATGAAATATAAGCTATATAAATATTAATACTATGATATATAAATATATACATATATTCATAATGATAATATTATAATTATGTTATATTATAATAATCCTATTTATATCTAGATCTGCATTTGAAAGAAATTAAAGAAATTGGCGATTTTGAAATTTATCTCGTTTGGATAAAAACTCAATTATTTGATTAAAAAATTAATTATTTTGTTGAAAATGTAAATATTTTGTAAAAAAGTCCCATTTTCTATCAAAAGTTCAACTACTTTGTTAAAATTTTTATTTTTTTTAATTTGAAGGTACATCTCTTTCGTTGAAAATACATTCTTGAAACTGACAATTATTCAATACCATTTTTGGTTAAAAAATCATGTATTTTGTTACAAGTTCGTCTTTCTTTGTATACATTAAATTGTTTTATGGAAAAGTTATACTTTTTAATTAAAAATTAGAATTTTTGGTTGAATTATCAACTGTAAATATTTTTGGGTTGCAAAGTCGTTTTGTTGTAAACGCAACTATATGGTTAAAAATTCAAATCATAATTTTTTTGTAGAAAAATCGATTATTCATTAAAGTTGAACTACTTAGTAAAAAAAATAATTCTTTCTTATTAAGGATTCATAATTCTAGTTAAAAATGCAACTATTTGCCTTAAAATTGGGTTAAAAATTCAGCTTTTTGTAGATGATACTCTTTTTGGCTTGAAAATTAAATAATTTCGTTGAAATTTCATGTATTTTGTTGGAAATTGACCTTCTTTGGTACAATTTTTTTTAACAAGGTTTTTTAATTATGGTTGAAAATTCAACTATTTGGTTAAAAGTTTAATTCTTTGATTGAAAACTTATATTTTTCGCTTAAAAAAATTCAACTTTTTGTAGATAATTCGCCTCTTTGACTTTAAAATTAAATAATTTCGTTGAAAATTCATTTATTTAGATTAAATTTTGTTGTTTTTGTAGATCATTATTGTTCTTGGTCGAAAATTCATCTGATTGGTTGACAATTTAACAACTTTGTTTGAAGTTAATTATTTTCTGTTAAAAATTATTTATCTTTATCTGAAAATGTAACCATTATATGATTGATTAAAGATTAATCGTATATATTGGTTAAGTTGGAAAATCCTTTTTTTTAATAGAACATTAATCTTCTTGGTCAAAAATTGACCTTTTTCCTTGAAAATTTAACAACTTTGTTGAAAATTAGTTTTTTTTCTTGCTTAATTCAATTTTTTAGCACAGTTTTTATCTGGAAATTGAACTATTCCATTTTTGGTTTGTTTTGGATTGTTTTAAATGAACAGTTAAATATTTCTGATAATTAACGAAATTTTCCTTTTTTAATTAAAAAATTTCCAATTGAATGGGTTGAAAATAAAATTTCTTTAGAGTGAAATAATAGTTGAGGTCATAAATGAAAATACTTTTATAAACTAATATCTATTAATTCTTTAATTTTGAACGGATTGAGAATCATCTTGTAAAATAAATTGTTTTTCAATTTTTAATACCTTACAATTAATTTAAAACATTTTATTTTTAAATTATTTAAAAAAAAAAATCATAATCGAAAACAAATGAATTTTATTTAAATAATTGGTGTTTAACTCATACAAATTACAGGATAAAGATTCAACCAAAAATGGAATAGTTCAATTTCCAGATAAAAACTGTGATAAAAGATTTAATTGAACAAGAAAAAAACGAATTTTCAACAAAATTGTTCAATTTTCAAGGGAGAAGGTAAATTTTTTACCAAGAAGATTAATGTTCAATAAAAAAACGATTTTCCAACTTAACCAATATATACGAAAAATTTTTAATCAATCCTATAATCGTTACATTTTCAGATAAAGGGAAATAATTTTTAACAGAAAAAATTAATTTTCAACAAAGTTGTTTCATTTTTAACCAATCAAATGAATTTTCAAACAAGAAAATTAATGATCTACAAAAAAGACAAATTTTAAACAAAAGGCATAAATTTTTAACGAAATTATTTAATTTTAAAGTCAAAAAGACGAATTATCTACAAAAAGTTGAATTTTTAAGCGAGTAACATGAGTTTTCAATCAAAGATTTAAACTTTCAAACAAATAGTTACATTTTCAACCATACTTAAAAAACCTTTTTAAAAAAATCCTATTTTTTACAATCTTAAGGAAATAATCGACTTTTAAACCCAAGAAGATGTACAGTTGATATTTCAACCAAACAATTGAATTTTTGATAAAAAATGATACATTTTCAACCAAAAAGATTAAATTTCCACCAAACAAGGTTAATTTCCAACAAAATACATGAACTTTCAACGAACTTATTTAATTTTAAAGTCAAAAAGAGTATTATCTACAAAAAGCTGAATTTTTAACCCAATTTGAAGGCAAACAGTTGAATTTTCAACCATAATTATGAATCCTTAATAAGAAAGAATTAATTTTTTTTACTAAGTAGTTCAACTTTAAGTTAATAATTGAATTTTCCACCCAAAAATTATGATTTAAATTTTTAACAATATAGTTTCATTTACAACAAAACGACGTTGCAACCAAAAAATATTTACAGTTGATAATTCAACCGAAAATTGTAATTTTTAAATTAAAAAGTATAAATTTTTCATAAAACAATTTAAAGTATACAAAGAAAGACAAATTTGTAACAAAATACATGATTTTTTAACCAAAAATGGTATAGATTAATTGTCAGTTTCAAAAATGTATGTTCAACAAGAGATGAACCTTCAAATAAAAAAATTAAAATTTTAACAAAGTAGTTGAACTTTTGATAGAAAAGGGGACTTTTTACAAAATAGTTACATTTTCAACAAAATAATTAATTTTTAAATCAAATAATTGAGGTTTTAATCCAAACGAGATGAATTCCAAAATCGCCAATTTCTTTAATTTCTTTCAAATTCGGATCAAGATACAAGTAAGAATATTATAATATAACATAATTATATTATTATTATTATTATTGTTATATGTAAATACATACATATATAAATATATATATATATATATATATAATAGTATTCGTATTTATATAATTTATATCTTATACTTGAAATAACATAACCGCCGAAGTTTTCCGACCGGCAATCGTGCATCTTCGAGTTTTCAAATTCAGAAGAGGAGAAATGGGTTGCGCGCGCAACTCAGTCATTTTCATCGTCTCTTACTATATTCACACAGGCATAGCCCTGTCAGAGTATTCGATCACATCTCGTTTCAGATCTGGGATCACTGCTTCCTGTAAACCCGCAACGTAAGTACAAAAAGCGAATACCGTTCCTCTTGTATAAATAATATGAATGGCGTCTATATAACCTCACTATCCTGATATAAAAAATTTACAAAAACAAAAAATAAATTCTGACGATAACTTGCAATAATTATAAATAATGCAGCTCGTAAGCCGTAAGCAGGTGCAAATTTAAATAAATGTTTGTATTCTGGAGTTGCGGAAGAATGGGTACCATTAGCTGAAGTTGACGAAAAAGTTTGTCCTAATTTTCGTATTTGTAATACCATTTCGCAAAAAGTCCTTCAAAATATTCTTTCTGAGGACGTTATTGAATCCGTATGTTGTTCCTACTCTTTAATCTGACAATTCAGAGCGATATGGCGCAAATCGAAAACAAGTTTTCAAATAAAACTTACCTTTTTGCATAAAGAATTTAAATCTTTAATAAAAAATATAGATTTCCATTTAAAATTTTAATGTTACGCTACCTTTCGCCTCCAGGGGGGGGGGGGATATAAATATCAGAATTATTTAACTTTTATCTGTATACAATTTACACGCCTACAAAAAATATATATTTCCCTAAACTAAAGGTATATTATATTATTTTATTCACCAATAGAATTCAGGATAACGGCCAAATAGAACAGCACAATACAGAAAATCTTCATTTTGTTAAGTACGGGATAAAATTATTAATTTTTTCAATCAGAAATTTGTTTTATAATGTGTCTGCTGAATATTCTATTGATTCCCGAGTTAATAGAATCTATAGTATATTCTTTATCTTTCAGATTCAAAGCGTCAACTTTGTCCTTCCAAGATATTTACATCTGATAAGAGTCAGTTTCATGACTACAATATGGTTGCAAATACGATTTTATTCTAAAGACAAAAAGATGTAGAACGTAATTCTCTACAATAACGTATATTTGAAAATTCAAAATTTACAATCTGGGTTTTTAGTGGCCAGTGGATATCACTGCCGTGTCAAAATAATTAACGTCAAACTAGTCAGATTGACGTTCCCCTAAATATTTTAAAGACTTTTCCATAATTTTAGTAAAACATATTCATTTTTCAAATTATCAATCATAAATGAATTTTATTACAAAAATATAGGCCTGACATATCAAATAAAAAATATTCATTAGTTAAGATGCTTGGCAACATAATTTTAAGAGATTTAATGAAAATAAAATAGAAAAATATATGAAAAGGTTTTAATGTTGGGCGGCCGGGCATTTCAGAATGTCATATCTAGGATAGTATTTTTTGTTGAACCATCCTTTTTCAAAAATCGATTGTGTTATGTTCGATTAGTAATTCAAAATAAAAGTTGTAAATGTACATAATTTACCAAAATTTTAGTTATTTTAAGAGACTTTAATGATATATGGTCTGATTTTTACAATTGTAGTGCACACGAGAACCGAGAGTTTTCTCAAGGTATAACATTTCTTAAGTACTTATTTTTGTAACATTTGATTTGATTTTTCCACACACTTCATCCAGCGCAAAAGCGCCAAATAAGTGATAATAATATATTAGTAAACGTCACTGGAACTTACGAAAAACAGGTTGGCCATTTTAGGCGAGATTTCAATGTGAATATTTTATAAATTGAATAGTTGAAATATTCCTGATGATAAAATATAAATCTACGCTCTACTATTATATTTGGTCCTCTAAAATGAAGAATAAATAAATTTGCAAATTTAGATAAATATATCACGCAATTAATTCCAACTTCTAAAAATGAAAAATGAATTGAATCCTTTTTTTTAAGGTTTTCAAAGTAATTCAATGTAAATTTGTCATTTATTGCTCAAATTTACCCAAAAAAGAAGAGATATAAAGATCAAATCAACATAGGGCCCATAAAGGCATGATATGAGCCTGACTTAGTCATTATCAAGCTAATAAAGGCAAGTCATAAAAAGAATTACGTCAATATTCAGCCAATTAAGGCAAATTATGTGCAGGACTTAGACAATATACAGACAATACAGACCAGACATGAGCGAGATTTAGTCGACATCCAGATGATAAAGGCATGCCATGACAAAGAATTAGCTAATATCCAGCAACTAAAGACTAGATATGAATAACATGCTGTCAATAAATAGCCAATAAAGGTACAATATGTCCAGGAACTAGTCAATAGCTAGTAAAATAAAGGCAAGATATGACTCAGATGTAGTCAATATCTGGCCAATAAAAGCAAAATATAAGCGAGACTTAGTCGTTACCTGGCCAATGAAGGGAAGATATAAACAGGAAGGATTAACACAAAAAATGAACTGAATTTCGAAAATATCCGGATGATCAAGAAAATACATGAGCAGTATATTATCAATATCTAGCCAATGATAGCAAGACATGAGGGATATTTAGTCAATTTCTTGCCATCTAAGGCAAGACGTGTCAAGGACTTAGTCGATATCCATGAAGAAATTATAAAATATGACCAGGATCTTCTCGATTCTAGACAATAAAGGCAAGACCCGAGGTCGAATTAGGCAATATCCGGCCAACCCAGAAAAAACATGAGAAGTATATTTTCAATATCTAGCAAATAAATGCAAAACACTAGCGAGATTTAGTTAATATCTAGCCAATTAAGGCAAGAAATGTCAAGGACTTAGTCGATATCCATGAAGTAATGACAAGACATGACCAGGATCTTATCGATTCTAGTCAATAAAGAGAAGACCCGAGGTGGAATTAGGCAATATCTGGAAAAAAGACGAGAGCTGTGCCAGAGTTATTCAATATCCAGCAAATGAACTCAAGACATGACCACCATGTTGTCAATATCTAGCCAATGAAGTGAGGAGACGCAACCAGACATCAACAACTTCTGGTAACTGAATATCGCTGGCTTGTAATCGATTTCCTGCGTCATTTATCCTCCGAATGAATTTTTGTGATTGATAACAAATTCTCTCTTGATGGTGAGAATATCTTAAGAACCATAAATGCACCAATTATATATGCATAAGTTTCAACCATTTTAGCATGTGATTGGCATGCACAATTGTATCCTTATATAGGAGTAAGTTCTTATTTCGCCAGTCATACCGTCTTGAACGCGTTTCAAAATTAAAAAAACTCTGATCTAATTGAACGCATCGTTAGGCGTTCGTTGTATTAAGGTTTTCTGCGTCAACCAGTCCTTGTTCGACATTCGGTTTCTTAGATTCTGCAAGTACTTAATTGGACATTGCGGCATTAAGTCCTTTCATGATAATTGAATGATTTTATCCGTTAATTATAGCCCCAGCTATCCAACAAAAATCTCCTAGGTTAGGAACGTATTCTATCTGCACTACTTGCTGAAAGAATTTAAAAATCGATTTAATGTGTCCGTTCCTACTTGAAACAATCCACCTAGACTTTGTCACTAGGCGCTATTCGTTATCGTCTTCTGTTGTAAGTTGATGCTGACGTCGTGGAAGAAGAGCTGGCATTTTGCACGTTTTACCCAAACGCGCTAGAAGACTAGTCGCATCGCGGTAACTCCTATCCAAAATGAGAATATGGTCTTCTTGGAACCACCTTCTCATTTTGTTGAATGAAACAGAGGTGTCGCGATGGAGTGTGAACTTAGTCAACCGCGATTAAGAAAAATAATTGCCTGCCGTATATCCTGACCAATCGCAGTGTAGTGGCAGGCTTTTGTTTTTTTTTTTAGATTGGTGGATTGAATTCACATGTCACATGTTTATAACAAATAATAACTTTAAAGTGATTGAAAATAATACCTTAATCACAAAATTGACTTGTAACGTGTTACATAAAATTATTATTTGATCATAGACCTCAAAAGTCAATGGCAAATTGTACATTTAAGGAAAGGCATACATATTTTCTCACAAATTTGAATTAAATGTAATTTTGGATATTTTTATTCACTTTTTAGGTATTATCTGTTTTGTACAATTTATACGCACCTTTATTAATTTTAAATGACGCATGCGTACTGCGAAACGATCCTTGAATTAGGAGAACTGCTCTCTAGCCGGGTTCGACTCACTAAGAAATGCAAGCTAAATACAGCCGGGGGCGCTAGACCAGGCCTATGCTTGGAAACGTAAATGGACATAGCGGTTTTCCCACAGCCTAGAAAAATATCTTTTATAATAACAGCTGCAAGTTATATCTAGAATCCTAAAAATTATTTAAAGCAACATATATTATTATAAGTTGAAAATTAAACTGTCCAGTCACTTTTGTTTAAAAACAGTGCTTTTTGCCCTAGTGTGAAAAGCGTCGAGAAAAGCGTTCGATTAAATTAGCCGCGAGGCCGACACTAAAACTTTATTTAATTATGATGTTTTATTTTAAATAATTAATTTGTTAAAAAAATATTCATAAAAAAGTAAACTGTTTTTCTGAACAACATTCCTTCTGGAAGTTTTTTGTTGCCCAAAATTCAGTCGAATCCCCGTGAGCTTATGTGAATGCATGTACAATGCAACTTCTCAGAGAACAGTTTATAACGTTTGTGTAAACAAAAATATTTATATTTTATTCACTTCAAAAGTCATCGAAGCTTCTTTTCCAACTGTTGTGCCATGTGTTTAAAAGATTACAGTTTATTTTCGAAGTGAATACACTGTAAGATTTTTATCTTGACGCTTTTTATGCAATGTTTGATGTATATATCATACTCCAACAAATAATGAAATCGATCATTGTTCATTTTTATTATCAAAAATTCTCGCACTTCAAATAAATATTCGGTGATGCTTAACAAAGTGGCCATTCACACAGAAAACATGTGTTTACGCTCACCGAATTTTCCTTCGATGGGGGAAGGGGTCAGACCCGTAATATCCCCTAATCCCGACAAGGAACTTGGATAAGAGTCAGTTTCAATGAAACCAGATTGGTTACACATTTCTTCAAAACTTATGTCACTGAAATCCTCTTTATACTTTTTTTAACAACTTCTCCTTATTACAAATGAAAATATTATCTTCAACTGACATAAAAAGATTACCACAAGGTATATTTTTTCTCAATTTTATGAAAAAATTCTAAGCAATATGTAGATTTTAATACGAGTTGAAGACAAAAATTGAATTAAAAGTTAACTTTTGAAAAAATCTTGTTTTTTCATATTTGTTAAAAAACTAAAAAGGATACGATTTCCTCGTGCATACGAATGAGTTTGTTTAAAATTTTTTAAATGTAATCAAATTTAATTGTAACTGTAGAAAAACATTTATAAACTAGAATTTTAAACGGTTTATGCATAAACGCGGGTAAGCCTCAAGCCCCAGCTCAAACACCAGACCTGACTGACAAGCGCGTTCAAAAAAATGTATTAACACTTTGATAAATTTATGGTTTATACGTGTAGTACTCTGTAACTCTTTCTGATTAGTTTTCTGGCGCTTACAGGACATTCCGCGATTTCTTCTGTTGTCAATCCTTGAACCGCGCCAGTAATCATGTTTATTTTTACCCGTTCTAAGATCCCAAAAATAGCTGTGAATATTGGATGAAGAAACACGTGCCTGCTTGATTTTTCCAACATCGCACATACGTCGCCATTATTCGTCGAAAATGCATTTTATTCTCTGACTGGCATGGGATTTAGGAGATGATTGTTTTTCCTCAATGCAATTGGTTTATATAAAGTAAAAGCGTATCTTCGTAGTTCGTATATCCGATGCGGTTTGTTGTGGGGAATAAGTCGAATAAATGCTAGATCTTCAAATCTATATCCAAGTACGGTAGGAACAGGGTACTTCCGAGCAGGAGACCAAGACCCAGATCTATCACGAAGAGTTGCCTTGGCAGGTGGTGGAAAATAAGCAGAATAATGATGTATGGTAGGAAAATGAATCTTGTCTGGACAATGTATGCCAGAAGAAGAAGAAGAAGATCCACAGCGATTAAAACCAGGATAACGGCCATCATCGCGAAAACGATTGGACTGTGAACCTAGCTCTAAACCAAGTAAGACATGATTTTATTTTTGTTTTAGGTACCTAGATAATCATATGTTGGTTTATCACATACATATTACGTCTCGCAAACGGCATTTTCAAATATTTGATTAAATTGGACGGATTTTCTTGAATTATTTGAAAAATGTGAAAAAGTGTTATGGTAAATTTGAAAACTTATTCTTAAATATTAAATATGGAAAGTCTGTGTATTAACTCGGGGTAAAATTACAGACCGATAGCCGTGCACCATATTTGACAGACGTGCGCTTTGTTATTTATAAACGTTTTGAAAACTTGTAGTGTACATACGTAATACTCTGTCATCCATTTTGATTAGTTTCCCGGAGGATACTGGACATTCTGCTATTTCTTCTGTGTTCAATTCTTCAACCAAGCCGCTCTTCATATTTATTTAAGCCAGTGCCAAGGGCCCAAAAACATATGTAAATATTGTACGAAGGATCGTGTGTCTGTTTGATGATTTTTGTAATATTGCACATACGTCTCCATTGGACGTTGATAATACAACTTGTTTTCCGATGGGAATGGGAGTCAGGACACGATGTTTTGTTTTCAATCGATTTGGTTTATCAGAAGGAAAAAACGTATATTCAGAGATCGAATATTTGATTCGCATCGTTATAGGGAATAAGTCGTATCGATGCAAGATCTTCAAATCTAAATCCAAGTACGCTGGGAAAAGTTTGCCTGAGAGTAGGAGACCTGGACATATCACGAAGAGGTGTCTCGGCAGGAGTTGGAAAATTAGCAGGCTAATGAGGTGTCGCAAGAGAATGAATCGTATCTGGACAATATCTGCCAGGAGAATAGGAATATCTACAGGGATTAAAGCCAGAATGACGACCATCATAGCGCAAACGTTTGGGCTGCGAACCCAGCTCTGAATGATTACACGTCTATGATTTTTTCTCATTCAATGCCTTTAGCAAATGGAAACTATTCAAACGACTTCCATACTTCAAAATTATATATATATATATATATATATATATATATGGGTGTGTGTGTGTGTGTGTGTCGTAGGCAATAAGCCGGATCCGGCATTACGTATAATGCCGGATTCGGCTTATTTCGTCTAATTCCCTGAATTCAAACAATAAATGAATTTTTAGTCATAAAACACCCACCAAACATAGCAAATAATAATTACATGATTTGGAGGTAATGAAATAAGTTAGTTCAAGTTCTGAAATGTTAAAATGAACGAAATATTTTTCTCCTACTTTCATTTCATTCATAAATATTGCATGAAGTGAAATTTAAAATATGCAAGTTAAAAATTGATTTTTAACCAATTTTGAATTGTGTAAAGAATAATTTCATGCTTAAAGTTTAAACAATATACGCGTTTCATATAATCGCGCAATGTTATAATTTTACGGGAAAAATAATACAGCTAATGAATTTGAAGAATAATATTTCTTGTATTCCCGTATACTATATAGGTTATTATTGAGTATTTTATTATTTCAGAAATTATAAATAAATTGTTTAAGGAATATTAATTTGTTTTAACGAAAATTTTGTCCTTTCTTCTTATGAAAAAGAGAAAATGATATTAATTATAATAATTTTTTAAATAATTTATTATGATTTATGACTATTTATCCTTATAGTGAAGCTAGGAAGTTGCGTTTTTTCTTCAATTTTAAACTTTGTTTTTATTTTTTAGTTCTGAAAAAATAATAATAAACATCAGAGCGAATGATTTTTCCAAACAATCTCTCTTTTTGTGGGTATGTTTTTTTAACAAGCAGGTATTTAAATTATTATTCAAATTTTCTGTACAGATCGTATCAAAAAAATTAACAAAAAAATAAATAAAAATACTTAATTTGGGAAAAAAATTAAATGCTAGTTAAAAAATAATTATTCTTGATATTCATTTATTATTTGTACATAAATAAAAAGTTAAGGAGCAATTGAAAATTTCAGAAGATAACGTAACTTTCTAGAATGACTCTGAGACAAGAAAGTTTTAATAAATAAAGAATTGTGTGAATTTTGCCAAAGGATTTTTGTTTCGATTTTAAAAGTTTTTAAAATTATTGTTTAAGTTCTAAATAACAAAAAATAAAAATGTACAAATACTTTGAAAAATGTTGTCTTATTCTTCGTCTGGCAAAAACCAATGAACATGGAAAATTAAATCATACTTCGGTTACTTCAATCAAAGAATGATTTAATGATTGAAAAAATATGTTTATAGACAAAAATATGTTCCCAGATAAAAATTCTGTTGGAAAATGTGCATAGTATTATAAAAACATTACGAAAACCTTTTCGATAATCGAATTTTTAATTAATTTTTTTTTTAATTTCTAGATTATTCATTGCTGAACTAAATTCTGCAGAGTTTGTAAAAAACTAAAGAACGCATTTAATGAATGATAAAAGTAATAATTATTGTAGAAGAAAGTTTTACTATTATTTAAATAATTAATAATGACTAACTTGCACCTTTTCATAGGAAATGTGGGAAAAATTCTTGTTTTTTTATATTATTCCCTTATACTACATAGCTTATTATTTAGTATTTTATTATTTCAGAAATTATAAATGAATTGTTTGAACAATATTAATTTGTTTTAACCAAAATTTTCTTCATCTTTCTGATGGAAAGAGAAAGTTATATTAATTGTGTATATAATTTCAAACTGTCTTTTAGAAGAAATATAACTTTTAACCCTACAAGTCCACACTGGAGGCCATTGGACCCCAGCGCATTTTCATTTGAGTGTGCCTTTTAGGAGAAGGTCGATACAGATGTTTCGACCCAACGTAAATTCGTTTTAGGTATATGAGGACAGGTTACGTAGGTTAGCGTCGTCAGTTAGCCCTCAGGTGCAAAAAAAGGTAGACGCGAAACGTGATTTCGGACCATTGGACCCCAGTGTGGACTCAGTGTAACTTTTTCGTACCGTAATTGAAATTTTCTTTTTAATTATTTTTGGTTATATACTTTTACGGACCAGAAAAATTCCTTCAATGCTTAGAAAAGATCCATACTGTAACAACTAGAGATCAATTTTTTTATGATCTCGTTAATTACGTGTTCTATTTTTGAATAGGCGAACTTCCTGTTGTTTTTTCAATGGAAAGCAACTGAATTTGCAGTGGGACTCCGATTTTGTGTATCAAAACTCCAAAATCGACCAAACCGCTTTTTCTAACGTGTGGAGGTAAAAAGAGAGTTTCGTTCAATTTTTTATTTGGAAACAATATCGAAGACCCACAGCTTGGTTATCTTTTCTGATCTCATTTTAGTAATACTCCAGAATATTTTTTCAATATCAATCAATACCTGAAATGCGCTCTGAAATAAAAGTTTTTTTTACAGTGCAATCTAGAGAAAAGTAGCAATGGCTGGATATAGCTTGAGAAGTCACGACGTCATTGGAAATGCGTTGATGGAAAAAGATGAGGATGAAGAGGAGTTTTTCGGAAGTGAGGAATCAGATGAGGAAGACCGAAAAGCTCAGGTCTCCTGCGCTTCTTGTCAACTTGATATGTGTGATGATTACCGGTCAGGTCGCTGCACTGACTGTGCGTCTGCACAATAATAATATTTTTACAATGACAAGTAAAAAAAAAAACAATATAGACTATTCCGTTTTACCTTTTTGAACTTTTCAAAACAATTCTTTTGTATGTTTAGGATACATAAAATAAAAATAGCGTTTTTTTACGTTTGAATTTTCTCATTTCTCATTCCCCCAAATAATTCAATTTTTTGGAAGGAATTGAAGTAGCGTATTTTTTTCTGATTATCTAACATCTTATTTTTAAAAACCTAGGAGAAATTTAACAAAAAAAGTTTTAAAAAAATTAAACTCTGTTTCCGTAATTTTTCTCTTTTTTGTTTCGAATCTTTTTGCAAAAAATGGTTTAAAAAATATATAAATTTTTTTAACTTCTGTTCTTAGGATACTCAAAACATCCATAAGAAAAAATTATGACCATCACTATTGACTAAAATAATTTTGTAGGGCGTAGGGCACAACTTAAACTTTATGGGGGCCACTGGACACCAGTGTGGACCCGACAAGTGCTCAAATATGTGTGGACTTGTAGGGTTAAGATTCATTACTTGTAACATTAATTATTTTAGAAAATTGTAACTTTTTCATTTTGAAGCATGAAATAATCGATTAATAAAATTCAAATTATTTAAATGATTTTCTAATATCCTAAACAAAAAATATTATTTCAACATTCTTTAAATAAGTTATTAACTGCATAATTTTAAAAATACTTAGAATTTGTGGTTTAGCGAATATAGATAGTTAATCTAGACACAGGACAATCAATAGGGCCGCGTATGGAGATGTGTTCGGACTAATAAAAGTAGGGTTGGCAAGCACTTTATTACAGAAAGATGTAGTGGACAATTTGGTCACCGAAGAAGACCTAGAAGGCGCACTTGCACAGGGAAGTAATAGAGAATAATTGAAGACAAGAATTGAATAATATGCAGATTATAATACGCTATAATTTACGAATGTAAATATTGATTTATTCATTATTATACTGTGCAGGCCTTATATATTATTACCAATATCCAATATTGTACCCTATATTTAATTTTGGTCCCTAAAGTACCCTATTTTCAGTCAGTACCTTAAAGTAGCCAAAAACTAATCAATGAAAGCATCAATAGAGTGAATATATGGACGACTACTATTAGCGTTAAAAAAGTGTTATCTATACCCTGTTATTTATCCCGTGGGGATCGTAAAACTTTGCTATGTTTAAAACAAAAATAAGTGTTTCTTTTTCACCTTATCACGCTTTTATTAATTCAAAAATTTCCCAAATGAGAAATCATATTAATTATTTATTTCACAAAGAATCTGATGAAATAACAGTTCATGATCAAACATTTATTATCGAGTTTACTGCAATTGCTGCCAGAACTGAAGAAATACCGATTGATCAGATGACTGAAGAAGACGACGAAGATACTGTCCAAAGTGCTAACTGCAGTATAAAAATACATTCCACGTGTAGGGATTACGATTTGAAAAAGGAGGATATTCTTATTTGCTCATTATGAGCCCGAGAAGAACAGATAGCCGCGAATATCAAAATGATTGCTATAGAAGACAACAAATTGCGGCGGAAAAAATGATAAAGTTTTCTAAAGCAAATTTTTCGTCGCTCAATGTCGGTGATTGCGTAACGTTATCAGTTCCTAATGTTGTTCGCGGACCACTTGAATTTAGCAGTATTTTTGCAATTATGACAGATGTAAAAAATAAGGTTTATCAAATAATTACGAGATTAGGCTTGCTTAATGGTTTCTTGTTACAAAGCAAATATAAAGTGTGGGTATCGTTGCCATCAATCTTTAACATGTTGTAAAAGGTTAGTGTAATTTAAATGTAAGTTTTAAGGCTAATGTTAGTATTTAAACTAAATGCACCTGTATTTATAAACGTTTAAATAAAAATTATGCACAAGTATCTTTTGATAACCTGTTATTATAATGTTTAAATTCAAATAAATATTTAGCACTGTTTTTAGGTTACAAAGCCGTCAATAAAATATCGAACTTGTTAACTTTCATAATCTAAAGCACATTCCAATTATATTATTCTTAGACTGCTTGTAAATTATTAACTTAAAATCAAAGCATGAAAATTACAAAATGTAAGTGTTAATGTAAAATAAAATTTAACCTATTTAATATCAGAGATATTTTGTATTGTAAAGTAATACAAATAATTTTAATTATTAAAAAATTATTCCTCACGTTTTTCCTTTCTTCATTTCTACAATACACCGACAGTAGATATAGCATTTTTATTGTTTCTTAGTAAATGTAACGTTAATGATTTTAAATGAAATAAGTCTAATTTTCCAAGGTGTTTTGTTCTGAAAATTTAATTTTTTTTGTTAAAAATTCGCCTCTAATGGTTGATAATCAATCCTTCTTTATTATAATTCAACTTTTTGTTTGAAAATTCAAGTAATTGGTTAGAAATTTATGTATTTTTCATAAAATTCGTCTTTTTTGTACAAAATTGATCATTTTGATTAAATATTTATGTCTCTAATTGAAAATGCGTCCATTTTATTGAAAATTCATATCTTTTACTAGAAACGTTATCTTCTTTTGTTAAAAATACATCTATTTATTAAAAAATTAATAATACATGTTTCCTTTGAGGATTCAGCTATTTTTAAATATGCGTCTTTTGGTTGAAATATTAAATATTACATTACATGTATTTTAAAAAGATTCCTCATTTTTCCGTCTTTCTGTTTTCAAGTAAATGTGTAGTTATTGATCTAAAATTCAATTCGTCTGATTACCCTGGTTACTATATCGTAGGCTTATTGCCTACGATATATACATATTTTTATAGAAAACTAAAACACACAACTTTTGTTTTACAAGAAATTTGTATTCTATTTTCTATATTTTATGCAAAACCCATGAATTTTAACAACTAATCATTAAAAATTACGAAAAAATTACTCTTGTTCGTGAATTTGTAGATAATAAAATTTACCATATTTCTTTTTAATTTAACAGATTCAAAATTACATACGAATTTAGTTATAGTAGCAATTCAAGACATTTTTATCATTATTATTAAAATATAATCTAGTAGCTCTAATAAAAATACAACTGACATTGTTTTATCATGGTACAAAAAATTTGTTTTTACATAAATGTGTAAATTCTTTTCAGGAACAAAATCATGTTAAATCAAAGGCACTAAGACCTGCATCGTCTAGTATAGGAAAGAAGTTTTCACAATGGACAATGATCCAGGTATTTAATTATCATTTAAAAAGTGCTCCACACGAAATAACGGGAACTTTATTGATTAATGGTGCCGTCGAAAAAATGCAGTGTTTGTGTAAAGCTGGATCCATTCAGAAGTGTAATCACATAGCTGCTACATTAATGTTTCTGAACATGTAAGTATCGTAAACATTTTGAACTCTTGTTGTCTAAATAATAAACTCTTTAATTTGTTCCCCTCATAAACATTTTAAATGCAATATCAACTATTGGCATTTCAATTCAAAATTTAATTTATATCAGCTTAAAATGACAAATCAGCAGTAACTTTTTTTCAGATTTGTGGTTATTTTGATATATTTGTAACTAAAATAATGTTTTTATTTAGAATCTGTTTTGATTCTTTTCACTCGGAAGGCTGAAAAATTATTAAAGAATAAAAAAGATAAATACTTGATGATGATTATAACTGTTTTTTTCAATATTTTTTATTGAAAGTGGAACAAGCTTGAAAATCCGTTTCAATTTCGGGGATTTTTTTACCTGATTCTGTTTTATTTTTCGAGTCATACTATCAGTAAATGCTGCAAATGTACTATAAGATTTTTCATATCTTTTTTTCTGAATAGGAGTTTATTTACTTTTCAGAAACGACACTTAGGTACTGGACACTGCTTCTTGTACAGATAAGAAGTGTGTATGGAGTCAACCTCAAGATTTTTGTTT
This sequence comes from Belonocnema kinseyi, assembly GCF_010883055.1. NCBI lineage: Eukaryota > Metazoa > Arthropoda > Insecta > Hymenoptera > Cynipidae > Belonocnema > Belonocnema kinseyi. Next base: position 169,813,353 of record NC_046658.1, on the reverse strand, counting down.
GCAGCTATACGAACCAGCACCTCTTGAAAAAATCCTCAAGGAAATCCTTCAGTCATTTGCGAACGAGGAAAACACGATTAAATTCGTGAAGATTTTCAACTTCCCTAAGGAATTTCGCGAGGATTAATTCTCTGTCTCCAAGATGCAAGATTTCCTCGAGGAATTTTAAAATCGTCGCGGATTCGTTCTTCATTTCTTTATCCGAAAACAGCATGAGGATTTTTTTAAATAGGGGAAACAATCAGCAAAAATGTTCAAAATTTTGTTTACGTACATTTTTTATTTTTTCCTGTCAAGCGGACCCCCTGGCGGACCGAAGAAACCGAATGGAGCCGAATGGACAGCAAAATCAACTTTTCAATTGTTGAAATTCGGAATCTACGTTAAAAATTCCCTATAAAAGTTCAGGAGATAATCGCAATAGATTTTTTTTCAAAGGTGATAAGTTTAAACATATAAAACACGCATAACGCCTGTTGACTGCTACACTTCAAACACATCGTCTGTAAGTAGCAGTCAACAGGCGTTATAGGTCCTATATATATTTTTAACTTTTTACTGCTGCAAAAAAAAAGTATTACGATTACTCCGTGAGTTTCCAATAGAAAATTAAACTTAGAGTCCGAATTTCAACAGTTTAAAAGTTGATCTTGCTGTTTTTTTGAGTTAAAAAAAACACCGAGTGAGGACCCAATGGGGACTTTACGGGTACTTTGTAGAGGCTCCATTCGGTGCCTTCGGTGTGCCAAGGAATACAAAAGCTTTGGTTTTTAAAACCATGTTTAAATATTGTTCCACAGTCTTGTAAACTAATACATTTTTACATTTGCTATACAGCAAGTAATTTCCGAATTGAATAAAATTGAAATTGAATGTATGAAAGAGCTTTGATTTTTACATTTTGTTATCAACTTTTACTTCGTTCAGTTGTATGAACTAATATTTTTGAGTTTTTTTATTTTTTTTTAATTCAAGTGTACGCCAAATCACTATTTTTACTTTTTAGTCATATGAGAAGATATTGAGTTTGTAACGAAAAACAATTTTCTGAAGATACCATCAATCAATCCACAAATTTGTACTTGAGGTGGGTTAAAATAAAAAATATATTAATTAATTGATTATCAATATAATCAATTTAAGAATAATCAAATTGTAATTCAATAATTCACTGAATTCATGTCATGGTATATTTGGATCCTGTGAATTGACAATGGAAAATAAGCTTTTCGTTTTGTTTGCTTGAAACAGATTTAGCCGACGTGAACCTTTGTTTCTCGAATCACATGATGATAATAATAACTATAGTAGTTCAATTGAATTAGAAGCTATTTTTAGTCATCAGCCATCAGAATTTATAAACAAATTGTCAGGATTTGGAGTAGGTGATGTTTTTGAGAGTTGCTGCGAGAGTACATTGAGTCGACTAAATGGTGATCCTCTTACCATTTGTGAAAACACTCTAAGTCATTTACGAAGTTGGAAAGTAGATAGAAAATATAGACTAACTTGTTCACGCTGCTATGAGATATTGACATATACTGAAAATAAAATTCCTGATTGGCACAAGAAATCCATGAACTTATTTTATCCTAAGACGGTTTTGACTGTCATGATGAAACATGTAATTGAGACCGAACCATTTGCGCGACAAGTATATGAAAAAAATAATAAAGTGAATGTAATTCAATTGGGTTTAATAGTTCCTTCTGAAATTTATTGGCGAGGACATTCGCCAGATGGAAAGTGTGTCACTTCCACCAAGAAAGTGGCTTCCACGGGCATCACTTATACTAAGATAGAGGCCTGCACGGGCATCGCTTCCCCCAAGTATGAGGCTAATCAGGGCAACAATTTCCCAGTCAATGAAAACGTACCCGAAACAGAGGTTCCATTTGGCATGTCTTCCCTGGGTATCACTTTCCCTGAGAAAGTATGGCATAAATCAGCATGTCTTCCCCGGACATCACTCCCCAGTTGAATCATGCGTACCCAAAACAGGGGATATATTGGGCATGTCTTCCCCAGGCATCACTTCCCCAGGGAAATTTGGAAATACAGAGACTGTGGAAGAAATGGGCATGTCCTCCCCGGGCATCACTTCACCAGTGACATTTGGAAATATAGAGACTGTGGAAAAAATGGGCATATCCTGCCCGGGCATCACTGCCCCAGTGAAATATTGAAATTCAGAGACTATGGCAAAAATAGACATGTCTTCCCTGGGCATCACCCCCCAGTGAAATTTAGAAATATTGAGGCTATAGCAAAGATGAGCATGTCTTCCCCGGGAATCACTTCCCCAGGGAAATGTTGAAATCTAGAGACTGTGGCAGAAGTGGGCATTTCTTCCCCGGGCATCACTTCCCTAGTGAAATTTGGAAATATAGAGACTATGGCAAAATGGCATATCTTCCCCGGGCATCACTTCTCTCGTGAAATTTGGAAATATAGAGACTGTAACAAAAATGGGCATGTCTTCACCGGGCATCACTTTCCCAGTTAATCACTATGTTATTCACCCGAGGGTTGAAAAACAATGGAAAGGGGCCCGGTGGTGCTATTAGCGAGATCAGTTACCCGAGGGTTGGGAATAACAGGAAAGGGGCGCCTTTAATGGCCTTTTTTGCCATCGTCTGTATATTTCTAAATTTCGCTAGGGAAGTGATGTCCGGGTATGGCATGCCCATTTTTTCCATAGTCTCTATATTTCTAAATTACACTGGGAAAGTGATGCCCGGGGAAGACATGTCTATTTTTGCCATAGTCTCTATATTTCTAAATTTCACTGGGGAATTGATGCCCGTGGAAGACATGCCCATTTTTGCCATAGTCTCTATATTTCTAGATTGCACTGGGGAAGTGTTGCCCGGGGAAGACATGCCTAAAACAACCCCTGCTTCGGGTACGTTTTAATGTACTGGGGAAGTGATGCTCTGATTAGCCTAAAAGTTGGAGGAAGTGATGTCCAAGGCAACCATGCGGCTCGGGGAAGCGATGCCCGTAGAAGCCTTTACCTTGTGGCAAGTGATGCGGGGGAAGGCTTGCCGTATGTAGGCTTTCCCAACCCCGCCAGATGAAGTGACGTTTACATAAAATTGTGTGCCAGATAAATTAATAAAAATCAAGTGTCCGTATCTTGGAAAGCAGAAGACTATCGAAGTAGTTCTAAAAACTTGAATCTGTGTAAATCAAACTCATATTACTTTGAGAAAACGACACAAGTACTATGGATAAATTCAATTGGGCATGGCGATTTTAAATTTGAGAGAAACTGTTTTTGTTATTCATGCTTCGCACGATGCCACCTGCAAAATAATATCAGTTGATATTGATCACGAATTTCTAAACGAAATGCTTCCTGCTCTTCAAAAAGCTTATTTCTGTCATATGATGGTATAATGTGCGTCTTGAGAAGTGACTGTAAAATAAAATGAAAATATAAATATTGATCACATCTTTATAACCTTTGTTACAAAACCATTATTCTTACAACCAATAAAGCTTAGGTTTCATCTTCGATATTTTCGCTCGCAGTAATTTGTTCGGAATCATTGTGAAAGAATCTGTCTTGTAAAATTGGCGAAATCAAATTGACAACTGCACACAAAATTGTCATGTTCTTATCGCATTTAACAACTAGGCATGAAGGCATTTTAGATCCGAGTATGTCAAAAACTTTCAGCGCGTGGTTGTTTCTTTCAACGTGTACCCTTGCACTAGCAATGTTACAATTTTCTAAAGCTTCTTCTTCTGAAAATTGGATTTTGTTTCTTTTGGGGCTCCAGATTACAAATCTGATGTTACCTTTTTGAATTTAAAATTGGTGGATTTAATGTGGCGGTCCTAAATTATTTTAAATCTTCGAATATTTATAAAAAAAATGATACATAGGTTTTTACGATCACTCAATTAAAATGTTTGACATGAATTATTTAAAATGTTCGAAACTTGATAAAATTGGTGAATTCTATGCTTTTGGGGTCGCTGAATGTAAATTGGGTATTGAGGTTTGAAAATTAAACATCGTAAATCCAATATAGTGAAACAAAATTATCAAAAATGTTTAGAACTTAATATGATGGTTCATATTTACGTTTTCGGGGTCATTGAAATAAAATATGATGTTGCATTTTGAAAATTCAATATGGTGGACATAAATTGTTTAAAATGTTCGCTTTTTCATGAAATTGATGCAACTCAGATTTTTAAGATCACTGAAACGAAATATGCTCGTGAATCAGCGACGCGAAAACCCCCTCTATCACCCGTTTTGTCAAAATCCAAACATTTTTACGATTTCAGGTCCGCCATACTGGATCCTCTATATGGAATTTCAAAAATCCATCTTCATACTTTCTTTCAACGACCCCAACATCATAAACCCTGCAAATATCAAATATCTGGAAAACATTTCTGGCATCATATTTCCAGCATAAGACATTAACTGAAAAAGAACAAGTTATATCTTAAATTAAAACAATCAATTCTTAATAATATAACAAATTTTTAAGAATGTAGATTATTTTCAACCAAACAACTTTGAACTAAAATCAAGAACTTTCCAAGCGGAAAATAAGTTTCTCATGAGCAAGTTGGAATGTCATCCAAGTAGTTCAATCTTAAATTGACATAGAGAAATTTTGAACGGAAAATGGAATAGTTGAATTTTCAGTTCAAAAGTAATTTTTTAAGAAAGAAAAGAATGATCTGCTAATTCATTAAAATTTTCAACAAAATGAATGCATTTTTAACTCGCTCTGTGGTCTTTGTACAATTTGCTGATCGTGGTTTGTAGGTTGGTAGCCTTGTTATTTCGTGTGCATTGAAATTATCAATACTTTCAGGAGAAGGTGGGATCCACTCGTTTTCTAGCCTTCTTGATGATTCAGTGAAAAGACTGCTGATCTATACAAAACTTATCTTTTCGAATCCAAACGATCTAGGTTTTATACAGTATTAGATAGTTCGTTTTTAATGGTGAAAATCAAACATCAGTTCCTTAGTTTTAGGACAGATGGGAAGTCACTGATAAGCTCATCCTTGGACTGAAGCTATAAAGCCTATTGTGCCACACCCGTAACTATTCGCTCTCAGTATTGAAACCCAGAGTTGTTGGTGAAGCCTAGTTTGTCAATAAGTAAAAGCGTTGTGATTTCCTCGGGTTTCATAAATTGGGACATGAGGAGTTACTATCTGAGCCTAGCTAATGCCGGGCACTGGCGTAGTATATGCAAAGATGTTTTTAAATCTTTAACGCATTTCCTGCACTCAGTCGTGGGGTTATAACAAAATTTTTTGCATAAGTTAGTTTTCATTGCTGTACCCAATGAGAATTTGAACCACTGTTCTTACGTCTTTCTTTCGTATTTGCTCCCAGTTATCTCAGTAGCTCCAGCTATAAAGCCTATTTTGCCACAACCTCAACTATTTGTTCTCAATATCTGACCGCAGAGTACTTGGTGACGCCTAGTGTTAAATCATTAATCTTGTCATGAGTTTGTCAGGCTCCATAAAATAGGCCTCAAGGTATGATAGGCTGAGCTTATCGGAAGCCCTGGATTTGCTTTCAGTAATCGCAGTATTTCCATTATTTAGCACATATGGGATCTGCCATTTTGAATTTCGAAAATTCACTTCAGATTGGGATTTAGCGACCCCAAAAATATTCACCCTGCAAATATCACCTGATTCTGAATTGTTTATAATTGAAAACATTGTTGACGCTGTATTATCAACTTTAATAATCATTTCCACTGCTATTGAAAGTGCAAGGCAGTGAACTTTGTTAATTTTTGAAAAAATATGGAGTCAACGGATGGCTCCTACAAACTATAAAAACAATACATGCGGGTAGCAAAGCGAGTATAAGGGTAAATGGGAACTTGAGTGACTGTTTCGATATTATTCATGGAGTTAGACAAGGATGCATTATGTCTTCGTGGTTATATATATTATTTATGGAAAAGTGTTTAAGAATGGCTCTCTTCGACGAAGAGGGTGTGGATCTCGAAACAGTAAGGGTACGTTAGTTAGCGTTTGCAGATGATAAGGTTGTTATGACAGAGTGCAAGAGACGTGCAAAGAATTTTGAATAAACTGAATGCAAGAATTAAGAGTATAGACCTCAAAACTAATGCAAATAAAACAAAAACTATAGTGTTCGAAAGGAAGATTGAGAAAACACTATGCAATATTGTATTCAAAAAAGAAAGTAAGAATGTTATTGGTCAAGCAAGGCCCCTTATAAAAAGTAAAAATATGTAAAATTAAGCTAAAGTGGAAATATATAATTCTATATTTGTACCGACTGTACTATACGGTAGCGAGAAATAGACCTATAAAGAAAATAATTAGAGTAAAGTTAACGCAATTGACATTATATTCTTGAGCGTAATATGCGGGAACACTCCTATGGACAAAGTGAATAACGAGATAATTCTCAAAGAATGTGATGCAGAAGAGACGCTAGTAGACACATGGATAAGAAATCGGTTAAGATGGATCGGGCACGTTAAGAGAATGCCAAATGAACGACTAACGAAACAAGTGTTCTAAGGTACAGTGAATGGCAGCATGCCCAGAAGTTGAATGCAACAGTTGGGGCTACAGCATGCGAGATGGTGGCGATGATGAGCATCTAGATGGTCATGCAGATCTCACTAATCAAACATCTGGCCAGAAAAAACATCTGGCACAACCGGTAAGTAATGGAAAATCAACTGTGCCTGCTGAGGATCCTTTGGCCAGTGTTAGCTATTTTCAGCCAACTACCTCGACAGAAATACTGTGGGCGAGCATAAATTGGGATACCAAAATGAAAGAGGAATTGCTGTGTCTCTATGACGAAAGTGAGAAGTTTAGAAATAAAATGGAAAAATACAATTTAAGAATGAAATTTGCTGTGAAGTATCCTAAAATACAGAAAGTTGCACTAAGAGATCTTATCGCATCTTATCTTACTAGAGGCAGAAGCAAAGGTCACCAACCAAAAAAATGACGAAAATAGACATACCATATGAACAGAGTTGTTATTCGCCTTTATTTGTTGGCACAGAAATGTGGGAAAAGTGTGAGGAGAAAACATCATAGACTCTTCTTACTTAAATACAGCAATACAGCCCAAAAAAAGCCCAAAATTCTGACATAAGGAAATTTGGAAATTTCGTTTGAGGAGGTGCCAGCTTGATAGACCTCATCAGAACCACATCTGAATATAAATAAAGATGATGTGGATAGGGAAATCTTAGAAAAATTACCGACCTTGAAAGCAATTTTGGTCATGCTTTACTAAATTTCAGATATGTAGAACCAACACTACAGCGTTCTCTGCCCAAAATGAACATCACATATTATCTGCGTGCACTAATAGCAGATCTCGACAGCAAGGTTTTACCTACATATTTGAACGTAGCACAAGCTGAGTAACAGGTGCAAACTCTTGTATGCTGTGCAGCTCTGGCAACCCTTAAAACGTTGGGCCGGAAAACTAGGTCTACAAATGCAGTTTTTGTCCCAGCAAGGGATCGAGCTCCACTGTGGATGATTAGACTGGATATGGATGTCAGAAAAGCAAGGTACAAATTGGGTCGATTATCTCAATATAAAAAATAAAATAGAACCAGAAAGCTGAGAAACCATCTTACTAAAATCATCCACCCTCGGCACATCGAGACATTAACACCAGCAATATTGGATGAGAATATAGACTCCCAACGACGGAGACTTCATGTTCTTACTGCCAGAATGTATAGGTACGAGAAAAGTAGTGCACGAAGGCAACAAAATCGAAACTTTCAGAAACAAAATCGAAACTTTCAGACAAATGAAAGAAGGTTCTATCGTGAACTAAGGGTAAACACAATGGGCACAAAGTTTGGTGACGTCTTTACGCCATCGTTACGACATCTTTACGATAACTTCATGACATCCTATGTCCATGTCGTTAAGGTGTCTTTATGATATCATAAATAAGTTATATGATCCGACGATGTCTTTATGATATCGCAAAGACACCGAAATGACATGGACATAGGATGTCGTAAAGATGTCATAAGGATGTCTTAACGATATCGTAAAGACGTCTCCAAATTGTATGCCCACTGGAAAGCCAAATAACCAGAAAGACACTAAAGCCCCTTAATTGGAAGATATGACTAACTGCTGGTCGGGTGTTTGGGGAAAAATGAATAGATGCAAATTGGACAAGGCGTGCTTCAAAGTGGAGAAAACAAAGGCGAGCAATAGCCGTGAAAGACGACTGACAAACATCACAACTTTCGATGTTTCAGCGGTCTTGAACGGTCTTACAGCAAGTAATATAAAAGCTCCAAGTCCGTACATTGTGCACAACTTCTGGTAGAAAGACCTGGCGAGTGTGCATCTTGGGTTGGCGAGGTGTTTTCAGAAGATCATTGAACACCCAGATCTGATGCCAGGATTTATGCTTTAGGGTACTATGTATACGTTACTAAAAAAAACCAAACGCTCAAAATCCATCTGACTTTTGACCGAGAGCCTGTCTTGCAACAATTTATAAATGTATTACAGCTCTCATTGCAGATAAGGTGTATTCTCATTGCGCACTACGTACGCTAGTTGGGCCCAGAAACTGCAGCAAGTGATCAATGCCACAAAGCAGTTTTCCAATTATATCCACATGGAGTTCGGAAAAGATAAATGCAGAACAGAACATTTAATCAGAGGGGAATTAGTGACCGCAGAGTTAGAGAACGAGTTCGAAAATGTGATCGAGGCAATGGCTCAAGAAGAATCATATAAATATCTGGGTATTCTTGAATCTAAGGGTATTCAGCATACGATAGTTAAGACAAGCCTAACGACTGCCTTGACAACGAGACTCAGATTGATTATGAAATGTTTTCTCAACTCGGCAAACAAAATCAGGACAATCAACACATATGCTATCCCTCTCCTCACGTACTCCTCTGGACTCATAAAAGCGAAATGTTGCGAAATGTTGCGCTTTATAGTACCAACTGTGAAGCGAATCTTGACTACACGTCCTAAAATTGTCCTTAGATGGGGCCTTGAATATCAGCGCAGAAACCATAGAGGGATTAGAAATACAATGGAGACGGAAAGCCATCCATTGCGAGCACCCCAAAACGTTAGATCAAAATAAAGTGGATAGTGAGGCATCTAATATTTGGCTAAGAAAGAGTGTTCTGTATCCAGAGATGGAGAATTCGGCATTGCGATATAGGAAAACCTTTTCAGCACCAGGAATTATCGCAAACACAAGTTACATCCCGGCCAATTGACCTGACATCTTGATAAGAGAAAAAAAAGGTAAACGAGTTTACATAATCGACATTTCTAGTCCGCTTAACCGCTGCACTTAGGAGAGTACATCTATTTTATTGACATGGAAGCGGAGGTCAATCCCACATTCTATCTTCCTCCTGACGACGGGCTTGGGTACAAATCAGTTTCATTTGAACCAATTTGGTTAAACATTTCTTGGAAACTTATTTCACAGAAACCTTCTGGATACATTTTTGAACAAAAATTGTATCTTCAACTGACATAAAAAGAATACTATAAGAAGTATTTTCTTTCAATTTTATTAAGAAATTTCGAAAACAATGTGAATTTGATCACGAGTTAGAGACAAAAATTTAATTAAAAATGACTGTTAAAAAACCTTTTTTTTGCTATTTATTAAAAAACTGAAAAAGATAGATTTCCTTGTAAAAACAAAAATATTATGACTGTAATTGTCAAAACTTATTCATTTTTCTAATTATAAATAATAAATAGAATATATGGTTTAAAAGTAGTTAATCAACATTGAATAAGAAATGTTTATTACTTAACATGTTTTGTAACACAATTTTAGGAGATTTAATAAATAATAAATAAAAAACATCTAGGAGCGTATTTTTCCTTAAACAGGCTTCTTTTGCCATTGGTTGTGCTCTCAACCACGAAAAATTTGAATACAAAATCGAAAATTCACATTTTGTTTTGTATTTAGTTACTTTTTTGCATTTGATTATTGGCAACACCGAAGGTCAAAGGGGGAATTCTTTATTTATTGGAGAAATAATGTTCATCAATATATATATATATATATTTAGGGTAACTAAAATAAAATAATGATAAAGAATACAATTTTCACTTTATTTTGCAGTGTCCGGATAAGCACATTTAAGTCAAGGTAAAAAAGTATTAAAACATACATTAAGTATTATACATTTCATTATAATATATAATATATAATCGACAAGAAAAAATTTCAAGCGATATCCAGTGCTATACAATTTGTGATATTTAAAGTAATTTTATATATTTGTTTCAAACATTTTTAAATGCACAAAAATGTAATTGTAAATTTAACAAAAACATTTCTGAACCTTAATTTTAAAGGGTTTATTTATAAACCCCGGGAAAGCATTAAGACTGAGCTCAAACATCAAAGCCTAACGAACCTGTGCGTTTTTTTTAAATTTAATAACGGTGTGAAGAATTGTGTTTTACACACGTGATACCTGATACTTCTTTGTGATTAGTTCCTTGGAGGACAGTGGGCATTGCGCGATTTCTTTTTCGGTCAATTCCTGAACCGCACCGCTACTCACGTTTATTTTGGCCCGTACTGCTCCCCCAAAAGTAGGTGTAAATATTGCACGAAGAATTGTGTGTTTGGATGATGTTTTTTCCAATATTGCGCAGACGTCGCCATTAAATGTTGATAAGACAATTTTTTCTCTGGTTGGCATGGGATTCAGGACATGATTTCTTGTTCTCAATCGAAGTGGTTTGTCAGGAGGAAAAACATATCTTCGAAGTTCGAATATCTGACTCGGATAGTTGTAAGGAATAAGTCGAATAAATGAAAGATCTTCAAAACTAAATCCGAGTACGATGGGAAAAGTTTGCCTGAGAGTAGGAGAGATGGACCTGTCACGAAGAGGTTGCTCGGCAGGTGCACCATTATTGTCACCACCAGGCAAACCCTTCGACTGTGAATTTAATTCTGAAAGAAGAAATACAGGATAAAATTCTGAGGAACAATTTCATAATCGCCTATAATTTTATTTAGTTCAACAGCTTAACAGTTGAAAACAAATTTTGAAACAAATAACTATATTCAAAGACTATTGTCAAAACATTGTCAAGCAATGTTTTTCCTCGAAACTGAGCTATGCTTTAACATATAGTAATTCAATATTTTTTAATGAATTAAAAAGAAGAGACAGCAATGCAAAGTTTAATTTCAATAAACATCATATAAATAAATAGGCATAGTAAGTTTTAAACTTCAACACGACAACTACATTCAGAAATGTGTGTATTTTCTTGATGATTTTCCAAACTATTATAAACTAATTTGTACTGAACATTTAAAAATAAAATTTTTTGAAAATCAAAAACATTTTAGAATTATGCCTGGTAAACTAAATAGTTTCAAAACTAACAAAAGATAATACATTTCCTAGACATAAAAAAAGTTAAAATCAAATTTATTTTAAATAGAAAAATATGAAGTGATGTGTCGATATTTCATGTAATTTGACAGATTATCTTGAAACGTTAGTGACATGTAAAAAAGTATTATGGTAAATGTAAACAGTTATTCTTCAATGTTAATTTTAAAAAAACTGTGCATAAATGCATGGTGTACACACGTAATACTTTGTAATCCATTTTGATTAATTGCCCTGTGGATACTGGACATTCCGAGATTTCTTCTGCGGTCAATGCCTCAACCGCGCTGCTATTCATGTTTATTTTAGCCCGTGCCTGCGGCCCAAAAAATGTCGTGAATATTGCACGAAGAATCGTGTGTCGGTTTGATGTTTTTTGTAATATTGCATAGACATCTCCATTTGCCGTTGATAATACAACTTGTTCTCCGGTTGGCATGGGAGTGAGGGCACGATGCTTTGTTCTTAATCGAATTGGTTTATCTGAAGGAAAAACGTATATTCGGAGTTCAAATACCCGATGCAGATTGTTGTGGGGAATGAGTCGAATAAATGCAAGATCTTCAAATCTAAATCCAAGTATTTTGGCAAAAGTTTGCTGGAGAGTAGGAGACTTCGACCTCTTGCGAGCAGATGCCTCAGCAGTTGGTGGAGACCTGGCAGAATGATAAGGTGTGGCAAGAGAATTAATTGTGTCTGGAATATGTTTGCCATGAGAAGAAGAAGATCCACCGCGATAAAAACCATCATGAGGGCGATCATCGCGCAAACGCTTGGACTGTGAACTGAGATCTGAAACCAGAAATACAGGATTACATTTTTGTTTTAAGTAACTACAAAATCGCATTTTGTTAAACTACTAGTTACAGCTAAGGTCGCAATTGAGAGCACAATTTCATAAATTTCTACGATTTTTTCTCGTTCAATGCGTTTGTCGCCTCTGTGGTGTTTGCATTTTTCGCAGTAAATATACAAATACACTGTTTTGCAATAAAACTGTAAAAATAGTAGTCAACAGATGACGTCTCGCATAAACGATACCTTGTCTCAAGGTACCTCTCACACTGCCAGAGTAAATTTTTGTTGCAGATAAATGGTAACCTAAAATTAGCCTCAGATGCACACTTTGTTTTTTCTATATTTTAAAAAGTGGTCCAATAAAAAAGCTTTTTCTCATTTTATGATTTTTTCTAATGATGATCCATTTTAAATAATTATTACAAAAAAAAGAATATTTACGCTTAAATAGTAAACTACACTTCTAAACAACTTTGTTGCTGGAAGTTTTTTATTGCTCGAAATACGTTCGGCTCTTTATGACCTTACAGATATGAACTCATAATTCATCACATATTTCAGAAAAAAATGATAAAATTTGTTTAAAAAACATACTTTTATCGCGTAAACTAAAAAAAAAGGCATCAGATTTTGGAAAATATGGAAGTGACGCCAATTGTCTTTTCATTCAATTTAAATGCATTGCATATTTTTAATAATACAGAGAAACTCTTTTATTGCGCCGGTTTTTGGGCTGGAGGTGCTGGGGAAAAAACTAAAGAGACTGCAGATCCCGCGCACCCCGCTTAGCTCTGTCACACCCGCCTCTTAAATTTTTAGAGCTTTACAGTGAAACCGCTATCTGATGCAAATTAGTCAAGTCGACCAGATACACTAATGTGACTTTGTTATCAATCAGGGCAAATTTATGAGGCGTTAATGAAAATTAAAAAACTCAGGAAGATCTCTCTTCCCGTCACTAAGCCTAGTGTTTAGATAATAAAATCAAAACCTTTCAATGCGTATCCTTTGTTATCATTTGGCACAAATACTTATCAGATGTTCACAAACTAATTCTGATGTCACATCAGACGAACCTCGATGTAACACAATGAAATGTAATAATAAATGTCTAAGTCATTATTTTCCGGAAGTTCAGCACTCTACGGAAACTTTTGGATAGCCTTTACAGAAAATATTCTATATACAATGCAAATATCGGTAAAAGCTGCTCTTGCCACTTTAGCATCATGACACATAAGTAGGCAGACAAACATAATTAAAAATGTTCTGACCATGATAAAATTAATGATACAAACAAGAGTGAACAAGAGTGATTGAAAATATTCGCTTCTTCATAAAATTGATGATATTTAGGTTATTAAGATCATTTAAGCGAAATAGGATGGTGGATCTAAGATAAATGTAAATAATACCAACAAAAAAGTAGGAATAAGAGTTTTTCTGGAATAAGTCCAAACTAATGATAAAGTTCTAAACATTTTTTATAATCTTTTTTCACCATATTCGATTCGCAATATTTTGCATTTTTGAAATCCAATACCAGATTTTTATTCTGCGACCACAAAAACCTAAGTATTAAAAATTTTATAAAGGTCCAAAATTTTTTAATAATTCATGTTTCCAAACATTCGTACTATTTCAGGTCCGCTATATTGGATCCTCTATTTGGAATTTTGAAAATCCATCTCCAGACTTGGTTTCAGCGACAAAAAACATGTATCCTGACATAATCACGTCGTTCTACAGTGATTTTGTCGAAAACGTCTCTTTCGTCGGACTGTGAAGGAGTAAAAAATTAATTTTCAATCCAATATGTGAATTTTCTACCAAATTAATTAATTTTTTAATCGAAAAAGCTAAATTTTCAATAAAACAAGTGAATTTTCAATTTTAAAAATGACTTTTACGTATTTCCTGAATATTCTAAAAAGTAGATTAATGAATATTCAAATGATATAATTCTGGATTAAGTGACTTTTCCACTAACAAAGACAAATTTCTAACATAAAACATTAATTTGAAAAAGAGCCTTTTTCACGAAGCAGCTCAATTTTTCAACCGAAGAAATGAATTTATAATTAAATAGATGCATTTCCAAGGAAGTAATACATTTTTAACAGCTGTCATTGTCCAACAAACAAAAAACAGAATGTGCGACAAAATATTTTAATAATTCACAAAAATATTTAAATTATCAACCAAAAAGATGTATTCTTAGGCAAATATCTCAATTTTCCCATACAAAAATAAATAATTTACTTTTTACTTGGAAAAAAATTTCACCAAAAATAAAGCAGTTAATTTCTAAATAAAAAAAATTTGTAATAAAAAATATATGTTTAAGAAAAAAATGAAATAATTTTCAACTAACTGTGTGGTCTTGGTACAAGTTGCTGGTCGTGGTTATTATGTTCTGCAGGAGTCGGATCCATAGACGTATGTTGTCCAAAATCCGCTCCATATGAATTTTCCGAAGAACCCAAATCATTTAATAGCCTTGTTATTTCATGTGCATTAAAATCCTCAATGCTTTCAGGAGAAGGAGGGATCCACTCGTTTTCTGGCCTTTTTGATGATTCTGTAAAAAGACAGCTGATATGTACAAAACTCATCTCATCAGATCCAAACGATCCAGATGTTGGTAGACGATTAACATCTGCCCAGTATTAAAGAAACTATTATACTCTTATTCTTATAGAGATATATCCAGGTTTCCTGCCGGTACAGCACAGTGGGCGCAGGTACAGAATTATACAGTGCACTTTTAGGACCTTAAATTATTTTAAACGATTAATGGAATTTATAATTATTTTCAAAATTTGAAACCATTTTAACCACTTTCCTACGAGTGACAAATATATGTCAAAAGCAAGTCCTACCGCTTTTTCATTATGACACTTAAGTAGACATTTTAGCAGAAAATTATTTATTTTGATCCTAATTAATTGTGCTTGAGATTTCTAGCGTTCTTGGAGCTGTTAAATTAAAATCTGATGTTAGCTAGTTTTGATTTTTTAAATTAAAAATGGCGTAATAATGAACAACAAACACAAGTTCTAGACATTTTTGATCATTTTGGTTTAGAATTTTGGATTATTTAGCGACTCCAGAACCCTAAATATCACCAATTTTATCCAGATCCAAACATTCTTATTATTTTATAACCGCCATATTAGATCCTATATTTTGTATTTTGAAAATTCAACATCAGATTTGAAACCAGCGACCCCAAAAACGTTACTATCATAAATTGTATACAGATCCAAACATATTTTTATTTAATGTCAGCCATAGTAAGTTAGGGTTCGAATAGACAGTAAGCGACTGATGAGGTTCTCCTGCGCTCAAAATATAAATGCCATTGCGCTAGACCATGAACTATTCGCTTTCAATATTTAAACGCACAGTACTTGATGAAACCTAGTTTGCCAATCACTGACATCGTTGTAATTTCTTCAAGTTTCTTAAAATAGGCCCCAAGGTTTTACAGTCTAAGTCTAGCTAATGCTAGGCTAGCTATCCTAGCTAATGTCTAGCATCGTCCTTATGTCTTGCTTAGGTAAACCCAACGTTGCCGTCGGTTTGTACATTCTATATGAATAGGCCATGATGGATATTTGTCAAAAACCCTGGAGTTGCTCTCAGTAATCGCAGTATTTTCAGTATTGAGAATATATTCGATCAGCCATTTTGAATTTGGAAAATTCAACTTCAGATTTGGATTCAATGACCCTAAAAACATTGACACTACAAATATCACGTGATACTGAATTGCTTTTTTCTCGAGAACATTTTAGACACGATATGATCAAATTTTGTAATAATATAAATTGCTATTAAAAGTGATAATTATGACAAAAACGTCCTAATAATCCACGAGGAGCAAAATATTGTACCTGTAATTTGGTGCCTATATGTTTATTCACCGATCAATCCCATAGCGACAAAGATTATTTTTAATAATAATTGTTGCAATTTTATAACGATCACTGCACCTGACACTGCTCAGTACATGCGGCCTAGATTTAATAATACATGGCCCGACTGCGCGCAATTAAAAAAATGTAACCAAAATTAAGCAACTCCAACACAGCCAACCATATTGGATAAGTAGGCGTGCCAGAATGAAATATATTTTAAATTAAATAAATGCAATGAGCAAAGATCTCAAGTTTCATTACTTCTGGCACTAAAGTTTTTTGCTGAATATGATTTATTATCGCTTATATATGTTTTTGACACACCTCTGACCTGCAAAACCTTGGCTTTGCCTCAGCTTTGCAAAAACTGGACCGGCGACCAAATCCTATGCATTTGATATATTATTATTAATTATAGAAGGGACTTTCGGCTGTTTTCATCAAATCTGCAGGTTTTGAGAGCCCCTGAGTCGGCAAAAATAATTTTATGGAGGTTTCTGCCCGTCCGTCTGTCGTACTCAGTAGGCATGATAACTTTCAAAGAAAAAAGGACCTGGCCGCCCATCTGTCAGAATTTTTCTTATACAGTCTGTTTATTTCATCTTGAGGCATCGAAATATCTTGAGAAATACGAATGTAACGAAAAGAATGTCTGTAATAAAAACTTTTAATTACACAGGCCCACAAAAAAAACAAAAGTGTCTGTGCAATTGACCAGACCTATATATTCTTATGTATTTTTCGACGCTGAATCCGAATTTGCAATAAAAAAGTAGGGTCCAGCTACTTCTTTCTGAAGTTTTGCTCGAAAAACCTCTTTTTACGGTTTTTTCATGTTTTTTTTAAATAACAAAAAAAATAAAGAAAATTTTTATTTTTTGACTTCAGAATCGAATTCTACGGGAAAAAATACATCGAAAACCATGTTTTGATTTTTTTTTACAAAAATTTCAACCCACCATACGGCGATGAAAAGGCAGAAAATCGCGAAAAGTGAAAAGGGGGAGGGTCAGTAAGGCCGGTTTTTGGCCTAATTTATTTTTGGACCAAAAAATCTCAAAAAATCATGGTAGTATCTTATAAGTATCCCGAGTCGATTGCACGCTAAACGGACTACCCT
>NC_046658.1:169779999-169795959 GCF_010883055.1 Belonocnema kinseyi | reverse complement strand
ATAATGAAGAACTGTGGGAACATTTTTTTAATCGGCGTTTATGCGTGGACCCCGCATAACTGCATTACAGGTGTACGAACAAGGATATTTTTGGTACGATGATCTAACTGATAGAGCTTCGCCTAGTGGCCGCCAGACTTCGCGTTTTCATGCCCATCGGGATTACCGACTGCTGTCGGTAAGATCGACCGCTGATCCCTGTAGTGCAGGTTCTTATTTAGTGGAAATTTATTATTTTTTCACATATTGTTTGCTAATTGGAGTACATAAACGTAATTTACTGCCGGTTATTGTCTTTTCCAAAGTTTGAGGCCGAGATTTTCATTCTACAAAAAGTTATTAGATTCGAAAAATTTCAAAGTAGAAAGAATATCTGCCAAAAAATATTCTCAGTTTTCCTGTCTTTGAAAAAAATTTTTAGTGAAATTCCTACCTAAATCAAGTACATAAACGTACTTTATGTTCTTCTGATACTTTTTCCAAAGTTTTAGTCTAATATTTTATATACAAAAAAAGTTCTTAGATTCAAAAAAAATATCCATTGAACGGATAAAATGAGGTCGGTAATATAGGTATTTCGCTGTGTCGCATGCCCTTAAGTGCACTGATAAATTTTGCAAAAATTTCTGAATTTCGGAAAATCAAATTATCAAATAAGAGGTCAAGTTAAAAGGCTGGTTTAATGGATTAAGTAAAATTGAAGCTCGCAGATTTTTTATGCTGATGTATGGTTTTCTATCTGCCTTTCTTTCCGCATTTCGTTTCCTCATTTAAGTTCTTATTATGATTCTTCTTGGAAGAAATCAAGCATTTGTTAGTGCATTTTCTTTGATTATTTTCACCTGTTTAGGGGCCATAGTCAGTGAAACATTGGTTGAAAAGAAGCAAATGGTAGGTATTGTAGCTGAAATTCGAAACCTGTCTTTTTTTTAATACTCTTTTATCTTAAAATTTGTTTTTTTATTTCAAAAGTTAAAATATCCAAGCTAAACTTAAATCATAATATATGGCGATACTTTTGCGTAGTATACTTTTGTTTTAACTTTTGATGAGTTTTACCGCTTTGCTATCTAGCGGATGAAATTTAAAACTCATCTCTCTGATGGTCGCGGTCTTCGTTTGTTTTCAATAATAATCTGAGGAGAAACAAATGTAGAACAAGTGACTTCCGGAAGTACATATACGTTCATTATACGTTCATTATACGTTCAATTCTGGGCCTGTTGACCAATATTTGAAAGCTTATTTGACTTCCATAATACACGGCAGAAACTTCGCATTTGGAATCCATAGAATGTAAGACATTTTTGCATATTTGATTTTCAAGTACCCATGGCCC
This sequence comes from Belonocnema kinseyi, assembly GCF_010883055.1. Classification (NCBI taxonomy): domain Eukaryota; kingdom Metazoa; phylum Arthropoda; class Insecta; order Hymenoptera; family Cynipidae; genus Belonocnema; species Belonocnema kinseyi. Next base: position 169,794,620 of record NC_046658.1, on the reverse strand, counting down.
GGTCTTGACGAATGGGACATTTTATACGTGAAATTTTTCGTCCTTTCAAAATCTGGGTTCAAATCTAGGGGCTTACATTACAAAAAATTTACTTTAACCTTCAAGCGACCTCAAATCGTCTTTAAGGTCAAGCTGTATACTACCAGAGCCAACGGTGGTCAGGGACACTCTAGTCAAAGCGAGTGGATGCCTGGACACTTGACGAAATTTTAGAGTTTGCCAGATCAGATAGTGGACGAATGAATTTCTTAGGTCCCTGGACGGCCTGATCATTGTGCAGATATCTATTCTTGTCTCACAAAGCGAACAGAACCTTCACAGCGTCTCCTCTGACAGCAAAAGTGTTTTGTATATAATTTACATCGTTCGTTTATTCTACTTCCTGTTAACCTGCAACGTAAGTACAATAAGAGCAAATAAAACTGTTCTTCTAGAAATATAACGAAGGGCGTCTATATAAATTCACTAACCTGATATGAAAATTCACAAACACAAAAAAAAAATTCTCACAATAAGTTGCAGCAAGCACAAATAATGCAACTCGGAAGCCGCAAGCAGATGCAAATTTGAATAAATATTTGTATTTTATAGGCGTGAAGAATGGGTGGGGTAAATTTTTTCGGGGTCGCTTCTCCAACTCTCAAACAATTTTTATCACAGACGTATTCTTCGTACTTTTGAAATTAAAATATAGAAATTTTCTTCAAAAGTTATGATTAAAAGATTATAATCCTTCTTATATAATTTAAATATAAGAATTATTTAACTTTTTCTATATACAATTTGCACGCCTGCAGAAAATATATATTTCCGTTAACTTAAGGTATATTATATTATTTTATTCACCAATGAAATTTAGGATGACGGCCAAATATAAGAGCACAGTGCTAAAAATCTTCATTTTTTCTATGTACAGGATAAAATTATAAATGTATTGTTTTGAAATTTGTTTGACCATATGACTGATAACTATTCCATTCACTCCTGAGGTTATAGAATCTATACTATTGGCTTTATCTTTTAGATTGAAGGCGTTAACTTTGTCCTTCTAAGATATTTACATCTGATAAGAGTCAGTTTCATTGATTACAATATAGTTACAAATACGAATTTCTTGTTAAGACAAAAAATATGTGGATTGTAATTCTCTACAATAACGTATGATTTAAAATTCAAAATTTACGATCTGGGTTTTTATTAATCAGTGTCTTACACTTCCGTGTAAGAATGATTAACGTCAAACTGATCAGACTGACGTTCCCCTATATATCTAAAAGCATTTTCCATAATTTTAGCAAAACATATTCATCTTTCAAATTCTAAACAATAAATGTATTTTATTACTAATAAAAAAGGCACCAAATATCAAATAAAAAATTTCCATTAATTAAAATGTTTGGAAACATCATTTTAAGAGATTTAATGGAATATAAATAGCAAAATATATAAAAAGGTTTTAATGTTGGAAGCCGGGCATTTCAGAATGTAATATCTAGGATTGTATTTTTTCTTAAGCTATCTTTATTCAACCATCGATTATGTTATGGTTCATCAAAAATTCGAATAAAAAGTTGTGAATTCACATTATGTAATCAAATTTTAAGCTAACTTAAAGACTTAAAAAAAATATGGTCTTATTTTTACAATTATAGTGCACACGAGAACAGAGAGTTTTTGAAAGGTAGAACATTCTTTTAATACTTATTTTTGTAACTTTTTTATTTTCAACAAATATTTTGATTAAATTTGATAAAATTATAGTTCTCAACGTCTCAATCGAAGTTCTTATTGGGCGCAAAGTCCGAAAATGCACAGCTTTCTAGTTACATAGTGTTAAACAAGCAACCATTCTAACAAAAATTATCAAATAACTTGAAAACTGCAAGTCTGAGAAAAAATGATTCATAGGAAAGCTATTGAGCTCTGACAAAGAAAGGTAAACGAAGTTATCACAATAAGAAAAAGGTCATTTATCAAAGTCATTTATTGTGAATTTGTCCTTCATTGCTAATAGTTAGACAACAAAAAAGACATATTAAGAAGAAAGCAATATAGACCACATAAGTGCATGATATCAGCACGACTTAGTCAATATCAAGTTGACAAAAGCAAGTCGTAAGAAAGATGTTGTCAATATCTAGCCAATTAAGGCATGTTATATGCAGGGCTTAGATAATATCCTGACAATAAAGGAAATATAAGAGCAGGGTATTATCGATTCTAGCCAATGAAGGCAAAACTAGAGCAGAGCTTAGTCAATGTACAGACAATGCAGACCAGACATGAGAGAGATTTATTCGATATCCAGATGATAGAGGCATGTCGTGATTATGAATTAGCTAATATCCAGCAACTAGAGACAATATATGAATGACATCTTGTCAGTAACTAGCCAATGAAGGCAAGATATGTGCAGAAAGTACTGAATAGCCAGTAAAATAAACGCAAGATATGATTTAAATGTAGTTGATATCTGGCCAATGAAGGCAAGAGGTGAGCGTGATTTAGTCGTTATCTAGCCAATGATGGGAAAATATAAACAGGAAGGGTGGACGCAAGAAATGAACTGAATTTAAGCAATGTCGGCCAAATCAAGAAAAGACATGAGCAGTATATTTTCAACATCTAGCAAATGAATGCAGAACATTAGCGAGATTTAGTCAATATCTGGCCAATTAAGGCAAGAAATGTCAAGGACTTAGTCGATATGCATGAAGTAATGGCAAAACATGACCAGTATTTTGTTGACTCAAGCCAATAAAGGCACGTCCCGAGCTGGAATTTGGCAATATCTGGCAAATCAAGGCGAGAACTGTGCAAGACTTATTCAATATCTAGCAAATAAACTCAATACATGACTACCATGTTGTCAATATCTGTCCAATGAAGGAAGGATACGCAACAAGACGCCAACAACTTCCAGTAACTGAATATCTCATGCTTGTCATCGATTTTTTGCGTCATCTATGCTCTGAATGAGTGTTTGTGATTAATAACGAATTCTCTCTTGATGGTGAGAATATCTCAAGAACTATAATACACCAATTATCTGTACACAGGATTCAACCGTTATAGCAGGTGACTGTAATGTACAATTATATCCTTCTAGAGGAATAATTTCCTTATCGTCAGCCATACCGTCTTCCATGCCATTATCACCGCTTGGTCTATAAGCAATACAGAGTGATACTTACACGCGTTTTGAAATCAAGAAAAGACTCTGATTATTATAAATTCTGGTAGTGGTACTCAACTATCATCTCGTAGTATCTCTGTATGGAATTATTTGTCATTACCTCTTTGCAGTTTGTCTTGCACGTAAGAAGGTGCGAGATTAACTTGATAAAACCCAACTGTGAGTTTAAAAAAAAAATCAAGTGTCAGGACGGGAAATTCTAATAATTGGCCCACATCTAATTGAATGCATTATTGGGTGTTCCTTATAATAAGGTTTTCTGCGTCAACCAGTCCTTGTTCGACATTTGGTTCCTTATATTCTACAAGTACTTAATTGGACATTGCGGCATTAAGTCCTTCCGTGATAATTAAATGATTTTATCCGCTAATTATAGCCCTAGCTACGCAAAAAATCTCCTAGGTTAGAAACGTGTTCTATCTGTACTACTTGCTAAAAGAATTGGAAAATCGACTTGGTGTGTCCGTTTCTAGTCTAAAAAACGCACCTAGAAGTTGTCACTAGGCGCGCTTCGTTAGCATCATCTTCTGTAAGTTGATGCTGATGTGGTGAAAGAAGAGCTGGAATTTTGCACGTAATACCCAAACGTGCCAGAAGACTAGTGGCATTGCGGTATCCCCTATAGATAATGACAATATTGTCTATTTGAAACCACTTTCTCATTTTTTTGTTTACGGTTCTTGAATGTGGAGAATGTAAGGATCAAGCGAAAATTTAATACAGGATCGACTAAGTGCCATTTTTTGCGAATACAATATGACTGTCGCAGAGCCCTTAAGAATATGAATCATTTATTGTTAATACTAAGCCAATAAAGATGAGATTTGAAGAGGAAATCAATATAGAGGCCAGGAAGGCAAGATATTAGCATGAAACACAGGACTAGAGATAGAGAATGAATTCAGTAAACCGCGCTAAAGAAAAACAAATGTCTGCTGTACGTCTTAATCGATCGCAGTGTAGTGGGAGGCTTTTGTTTTGCTTTAACGTGACTGACTTAATTCATATATCACATGCACGTCCCGACGGGTCGCAGTGTATTGGCAGACATAGCTTCTTCTTTAGCGTGGTTGACTACATTCATAATCTTTCGTGAGGCATTTATTTCCCTGATATTCACGCTTTTTCCCAACCTTATTACGCGAGATGCACCAGAAGCCTCCCAAAAGTTTAAAACTTAATTACTATCAGTATTTCAATAAAAATATGGTTAACTTAGATAAATGGGGGGGGGGGGGGGGGGGGGGGGGGTACATGACGGTGCGCTCACACATTAATAAGAATCTGTTAGAATAAATATTTCTTATAATTTAAACTGTTTGATTCAAGGTACTATTTCATAGGCGCTTACGCAAAGAGGCAGAAACCTGCTACTACTTTTTAGTTTTCTGATGCGAATCCCAAAATCGTGTTAGTACAAGCTCAGCAACTGACGTGATGACTTTTTGCTCTTTATTCGTAATCTCATCAATTTCATTAGAATAAAAGTTGATCACAGTTTAAGTGATTGTCTCATTGTCGTTAACCTCTCCCAGTTATTCTAACAGGTTATGGGACTAGAGGTGATGATGCTGTGAAACCTAAAAGTGGGGAAAGTGCACAAGCTATCGCCGCGGAACGAGCTTAGATAAAGAGCGACCAAAAAGCTAAATCGGACATCATCTTGTCAATTTCCACGAGTGGAATTAAACAGATGAACAACAGTGCGACGTCAAGGGAAATGTGGTGGACATTGGAAGAAATTCGTAATCAAAAGGGCCAGTAATAAGGGCGACGTTGCTTATAAGACTCACGCTACATAAAATGGCGGAGGGAAACGATATTCGTGATTATCTGAACGATTAATTCGATACTGTGGACAAATTTTGGGACATGGAAATTGCAATCAACCCGGATTTACTGACTGTAATGTTCCTATATAGCCTCCCTGGTAGTTTCGAAAACTTCAGGTGTGCTATAGAGTCCAGAGACAATTTACCTACACCGGAATCTCTACGTACGAAAATAATCGAATAATACGATGCCCGAAAGAACGGTCAACGAAGCGAAATTTCAGATGCTATGTTTGTGAATAAGCATGGTAGGCGCTATAATCGAAAACAAGCAGCGGAAGTGAAAGACATTGCTAACGCGAAAAAAGGAATCAAGGTGTAATTCCGGTGCTTCGGGTGTAAAAAGCTCGCACGTAATAAATCTGAGTGTCGCTTTTATAAAAATAGAAAGCAATCAGAAAAGTGCGGGGAAGATGTGTGCTTGAACGTGTCCTGTCAACGATCCATCAATTCCGGAAAATTATTGATTCTCTGTATACCCTCAGGGTATAAAAAGCCAAATGTGCCTGCATGAATGTCGGAAAAATTTGGAAATATCTATATATTAGTTGGAATAGAGTTTTGTTGACTACATTTATTTGGTACTTCAAAAATTGTTTTTAACTTGTATCTTTGTTAGATTTTAAGTAATTTCACAATAGATTTGTTTTATTAGAATAACAACTTTGAGTAAAATTAACTTTTCAATAATAAATTTATTATAATTTCACGAAATTTGTCGAAAAGTATGCAAAACCTAAAATTTCCGATTATTTATGTTAAATGAATTATGTTATCCTTTATTTTAAATTTTTCACAAAAGAATAATTATATTTTATCATTATATAATTTCAATAAAATTTTCAGCGTACAGCATAAATTTACCCTGGTATGATATTTAAATTTACTGTGATAAATATTTGTTTTCTAGCATAAATAAACAATGGTACACCTGCTAATAGCTACATTTATTAACAATTCCGAATTTTGCTACTTTCCGAATTTTTCCTCTCCGTATATTTACTTATTCCTAATTGTTCAACCTCCTACTCAAGTCCGCTCCTGTCAGATACACGACCGGAAATGAATGCTTGCCTGTCCTGATCGATCGAAGTATAGTGGCAGGCATTATTTTTTATTTAGTGTGGTTGACTAAATTTACACTCCATTGCAAAGCATTTGATTCCCTGATTTTCTCTGTGGTGAATACTTTTTAGCGCACCAAAAGCTTCATATCTCGTGCGGTAAAAAGTATTCACCAGAAACTACCCCGCCCAAATCGTATGGGAAGCAACCCTCTGTCAAATTAGTTGAAACTTTAGGAAATCTGTGTTTCTCGGTCTCAAGTTCTAAATTATTTCGTTAAATTTACACAAATAGAATAGGAATAAAATCTTCTATTTTTGTTTTGTAATGATCAAGTTTAGGGATTATTAACAACTTTTTCAGCATTTAAAATATTTTGCAACAGTAATGTGGATGGATAATGTACTTGTGCTTGGTGATGTGCATACCTTTAATACCACAGAATTATGGAAACATGTGCACGAGTACCTAAGGTTCTTGCTCCAGCTTTACAAGAACAGTGGTGGCCTAGTACAACTTGGTTTTCATTTAATCTATCTTCCGGGTTATAATCTTAATTTAAATCTATCCATGTTTGATAGTGAGTTGCGTTAGTAAATCGAGAAATAAACTTAAAGTCTAATGAAATCAGGTTGATTAATATACAAATCAAATTCTAATATGTGATCACCTTCTTATATTTCAATTACGTTTCTTAATAAATAATCCTTCGTCAAGCCACTCGCGCATTTGTTCTGTCTCGTGCTCAAACTCATTGATGCAAATCATAGCATCGTTATTTTTGGCATTAGCATGTTAAGGAAATGATCACTTAAACCATGTCGCAGTTTTCTAATAAAACATAAAAGATCTTTCACATTTACTCGTCAATGACCATCTTGTACTAAGATTGGGTCGCAATATGTAAAGAGCTCATTGAATTGTGCTTTAGTGATAGATGTGGGGTACGTGAATTCGCCTTCTCTGAAATCAGTTTTATCTTCAAAAGACCGATGCCTCTCTCTGATAATCTTTTCGCGAAACCCTTGCAGAAACGTTTGAAAATGCTGGCCCTGAAATATATATGGACGATTTAAATACCTTAATTCTTCTGCTAAGACATGTAATAAAACACCATTTTCCTCTAAATGGTGATTGCAACATTTAACGCCTTCTGAAATATAGATGTTTCTATTAATAAAAATCTCAAGTCTACTTTGTATCAAAAGTTTATAAATGTTTTCGTGTGCGTTACAATTAAAACAACCTCTGTTACCTCTTTGAGCTACAACATTCAGTGGCAAACTTTCTGGAGATTCTGCTGATATACGTGTTTCATCTAACATTTCGATGTTATAGTTAGTGCATAGACGAGTATTATTTTCTATATCCTGCATTGGTCTTCCAGCATTTTTACGCCTGTCAGTAGCGACTTGTTGCCTAACAAGATTATTATCTTCACCGCCGATTTGCGGTATTAAACGTGATACTGCTCCAGTATCGCAAACGTAACGCCCGTCACTAAAGACCACCAAGGCGCACGCTACTGTTGCTCGCGAGGTTTTGAATGTTTCGAATTTCATGTGTGCACATACAAGCACACACACGCGCGCGCGGGATCATCCAGCCTTCCAGGTCCACCTCGTTGATTCTGGGTAATGCCGAGAGGATGTCAAAACATGTATATTCTGTCTGTATACTTTAGGGGCGTCTGTAATAAACAAAAACATTGGTTGTGTCCCAACTGTTTGTTCACAGTATGTAGATACCTATCGATAACAAATAAAAGCTCGCTTCTTTGTGAAAAAGTTGAGTTGGCCCCGATAGTTGTAGGAATGTCCTCTGTGGATCATTGCGAGAATCCATGATCCTTCTACTACACGTCCTCGCTCGTATTTTCGACGGCCGATTTCGCACTCATCGAGTTCAACAACTTCACCGACACCGCCAATGCGACCATCCTCTTTGAAGGTGCTGTCAAGAGCAAGCATGTAGACCGCTCTACAAAATGAGAAGCGGTCTGAAACTGTTTCTCGAGAAATTGATTGATTGTTTATAATGCTGCTTTCCCGGATCGTTTGTTCAAAATTAAAATTTAACGCTAAATAATACGTAATAAGCATACAGGCCCGTGCAGAAATGCGGCACCTCTCAAACCACGTGTTTTCCGCAACGGTAATACTGTGACAATATTTGTGTACTTTATAACAAAGGAAGGATCAGCAAACAGGTTCAGACTCCACAAGAGTCATCTTCTTCTTATGTTTTGAGCAAAATCGTTCAGACGGAATTAATTCGATTTGTCGCAACCACTGAAGAGTTGTTTCCCTTTCTTGGAGAATCTTAGATAAACTAAAAATATTATATGTTTCATCCATCTTGACGAGGACTCATGACAGGAAAATCTCGGAAGTAATATTGCACGCAAGAAACACACGCATTTAAGTACTATGAGCGCGGATGGTGTAGAAAGACCTGTCGCTAATTGCATTAAAATTAATAAATTTGTTACATTTCATCAGATATATTTGTGATTTTCTCGGAAACTATTACTCGTAAAAAAAATGTATCATATAAGAAATGTGTATTTCGATAAGATCTACAACTTTTATTGAAACGTTTTGCGAAAATTTAAGTATTGGCTGAGATAATAGCAAAAAAATCCGGCATCCTAATGACTGGTCACAGAAATAATGTAAGGTCACACCCCTGCCCCTTTTCCCATGCCTCGTGGGGGCGGGAATGCACCCCTGTGACTGGTCACAGAAATAATGTAAGGTCACACCCCTGCCCCTTTTCCCACGCGTCATGGGGGGCGGGAAGGCACCCCTGTGACTGGAACCAGAAAAAACTTAGGAAACGGGTTTAATTACGCGTACAGCCTTCAAAGTGAAGCTGTATGGTATCAAAACACGCTCCGTTTTGTATTCTATAAATTTCGTCATAGGAGATAAGATTTTCTATAATATATGGACGTGTTTTATGTCTTTTCCCTAAACTGACGTAGTTTAACCATATATGTAATAATCCTATATTGCTCACCGCGTGAGCATCCCATGGTCAAAAGACCATTGTGCGGACATCTATTTCTGTCTCACAAAGCGAACAGAACCTTCACAGCTTATCCTGTCACAGCGTCTCCTCTGACAGTAAAAATGTTTTGTTTATAACTTCGATCGTTCGTTTTTTCGACTCCCTGTCAGCGAGCCCAGATCTGAAACTAGATGTGGTCCAATACTATGACAGGGCTATGTCCGTGTGAATATAGTAGGAGACGATGTAAATGACTGAGTTGCGCACGCAACCCGTTTCTCCTCTTCTGAATTTGAAAACTCGAAGGTGCATGATTGCCGGTCGGAGCACCTTGGCGGTTCTATTGATATCTCTATCCGCTTTGAAATAAAATAAAGATATTAGGATTTTAATATTTCCAGATTTTGATGCTGGCGATTCTCCTGATTTGAATACTTCGCGCGCCTCTTTATATGCGTATATTTTGAGGTTATGTTATTTCAAGCATGAAATATAAACTATATAAATATCAATACTATTATTATTATTATTACACCATTAAGCCATTTCCCTTTCGGGGTAGGCGTGACTCACTCGGTAGGGGAAAGGAGTAGTGTGTGGAAGGGATAGAGATTTTTCAGATTGATCCAGAATTCTCGTGCTATTTAAGTAAATAACACGTTCGTTCCGCGACACTGCTCCGACCCAGGTTGCTGATCAATCTCTCTAGCAATCTGCCCAAGCGAAGAACCTCACGAAGTCGTTATGTGAGGTTCCCTACTTGGGTCCATTAGTAGCCAAGGTCTTTTGTTTCAGGCGTCATTCACTCTACTGACACTCTTTTTATTAACTATTTGCCGCCATACTTACCTGTCCTGGCATACTTCTCTAGCTTCTTTTATGTCCATGCATTTTTTCATGCAGGCTCTCGTGTTTCTGTGACTTCTTATGTCTCTTCTAAGTAGAGTCTCATTCACACATTCTAACCATTCTTTCCGCGGTCTTGTTGTCTTGTTGTCAAACACTTGTTTCGTTTGTCGTTCATTTGGCATTGTATTAACATGTCCGAACCATCTTAACCGATTTCTTTCCCATGTGTCTACTAGCGTCTCTTCTGCACCACATTCTTTTAGAATTATCTTGTTACTTACTTTGTCCATCATTGTTTTCCCGCATATTATGCGCATGAATCTCATGTCAATTGCGCTAATTTTACTCTTATCTTTTTCTTGATAAGTCCATATCTCGCTACCGTATAGTACAGTCGGTACAAATATAGAATTATGTATTGTCATTTTAGCTTTATTTGATATATTTTCGATAGACTCTGCCATAACAACCTTATCATCTGCGAACGCTAACCCACGTACCCTTATTGTTTCGAGATCCACACCCTCTTCGTCGAAGAGAGCCATTCTTAAACACTTGTCCATAAATAATATAAATAACTATGAAGACATAAAGCATCCTTTTCTAACTTGTCAAAAGCTTTTTCTAGGTCAACAAATGCACAGAAAACTTTTTTTCCTACTCTGAAACTTTTTTCTGTTATTTGCCTTAAGCTAAATATTTGATCCGTACATGACTTTCCTGGCATTAACCCACTTTGGACTTCCCAAATCTTTGCTTCTGTTATTTTCATTACCCTACGAATAAGTATTTTTTAATATATTTTACTTACGGTGCTTAATAAGCTAATCCCTCTGTGATTATTGCACTCGCTTTTATCTCCCTTTCTCTTGTATATAGGTACGATAATCGCTTCTTTCCAATCGTCTGAGACGTCTCCCATCTCGAAAAATAAATTTATCAATTCGCACAATCTGTATGGTATGCACGCGCCACCGTGTTTAGGCATTTCAGCGTTAATACCGTCTACCCCGGCAGCCTTACCGTTTTTAAAGTTCTTAATTATGTCCCTAACCTCAGTGACACAGACTTTTTCAATTGAGTTTTTCATCGCATCGTGTTTAACATCGCAGTTGTGGTGTCCTATAGCTTCATCTCCGAATTGTCTCCTAAAATAGTCTCTGAAAGCCTCTAGTATTCCGTCTGCATCATATACCATGTCCCCCCTACTATTTCTCATGTTGACAATTTCTGTACTTTTGTTTTCTTTCATTTTTTTATAAAGTAGTTTTCTGCTTATATATATAAACATATACATATATTAATAATCATTATATTATAATTATGTTATATTATAATAGTCCTATTTAAATCTAGATCCACATTTGAAAGAAATTAAAGAATTGACTATTTTGGAATTCATCTCGTTTGAATAAAAACTCAATTATTTGATTAAAAATTAATTATTTTGTTGAAAATGTAACTATTTTGTAAAAAAGTCCCATCTTCTATCAAAAGTTCAACTAATTTGTTGAAAACAATTATATCTATACCATTTTTGGTTAAAAAATCATGTATTTTATTACGAATTTGTCTTTCTTTGTATACATTAAATTGTTTTATGGAAAATTTATACTTTTTAAATAAAAATTACAATTTTCGGTTGAATTATCAACAGTTAATATTTTTGGGTTACCAAGTCGTTTTGTTGTAAATGCAACTATATGGTTAAAAATTCAAATCATAATTTTTTGGTGGAAAAATCGATTACTCACTTAAAGTTGAACTACTTAGTAAAAAAATTAATTCTTTCTTATTAAAGATCCATAATTATAGTTGAAAATTCAACTATTTGCCTTTAAATTGGGTTAAAATTCAGCTTTTTTTGTAGATAATACTCTTTTTGACTTTAAAATTAAATAATTTCGTTAAAAGTTCATGTATTTTTTTGGAAATTCACTTTGTTTGGTACATCTTCTTGGGTTTAAAAGTCGATTAATTCACGAAGAGTTGAAATACTTTGTAAAAAATATGTTTTTTAACAAGGTTTTTTAATTATGGCTGAAAATTTTTACTATTTGTTTGAAAGGTTAACTCTTTGATTGAAAACTCATATTTTTCGTTTAAAAAATTCAACTTTTTGTAGATAATTCGTCTTTTTGACTTTAAAATTAAATAATTTCGTTGAAAATTCATTTATTTTGTTCAAAATTTGTCTTTTTTGTAGATTCTTAATTTTCTTGGTCGAAAATTCATCTGATTGGTTGACAACTTAACAACTTTGTTTAAAATTAATTTTTTTCTGTTAAAAATTATTTATCTTCATCTGAAAATGTAACTATTAAATGATTGATTGAAAATTAATCGTATATATTGGTTAAGTGGGAAAATCGTTTTTTTTTAGTGAACATTAATCTTCTTGGTCAAAAAATCACCTTTTCCTTTGAAAATTTAACTATTCCATTTTTGATTGAAACTTTATCCTGTACATTGCATTAGTTAAAACACCAATTACTTGATAGAAAATCAATTTATTTTGTTAAAAAGTAAACTTTTGGGTAGAATCTTAATTTATTTTGTTAATTTGATATTTTTTCTAAAATTAAAAAAAGTGCAAAATAAAAAAATTGCCTTACAATCGTCTTGATTCGTTTTTTTTAATTTTTAAAATCTTTTCAAATACTCACTTAAAATTAATTTTTAAAAATAAAAAATCATTTTTAATTGTCTTAGAAATCACAAAAATTTTTGTTATTCGATTTAAATATTTTACAATTCTCAGCAAGCTTTTTTTTTAATCTGTAAAAATCTACATCGTACTTCCAATTATTTGAAATAATTTTAAGTTTTAAATTAATTTTGAATATTTTTTTTAATTAAAATTGTGGCGTTTAAACTTGAAATTTAGCTCATTACAAATTTAACAATTTAAGGCTTTCTATTTCGAACCATTCTTTTCAAATTTGTATAGCTTTTAACGATTGTTTGTAATGGATTGTTTTAAATGAACGGTTAAATATTTCTGATAATTAACGAAATTTTTTTTTTTAATTAAAAAATTTAAAATTAAAAATAAATTGAATTTTTGATAAAAAATTATACATTTTCCATCAAAAAGATTGAATTTCTACCAAACAAGGTTAATTTCCAACAAAATACATGAACTTTCAACAAAAATATTTTATTTTAAAGTCAAAAAGAGTATTATCTACAAAAAAGCTGAATTTTTAACCCAATTTGAAGGCAAATAGTTGAATTTTCAACTATAATTATGAATCCTTAATAAGAAAGAATTAATTTTTTTACTAAGTAGTTCAACTTTAAGTCAATAATTGAATTTTCCACCCAAAAATTATGATTTTAATTTTTAACAATATAGTTTCATTTACAACAAAACGACTTTGCAACCCAAAAATATTTACAGTTGATAATTCAACCGAAAATTGTAGTTTTTAATTAAAAAGTATAAATTTTCCATTAAACAATTTAATGTATACAAAGAAAGACGAATTTGTAACAAAATATATGATTTTTTAACCAAAAATGGTATAGATTAATTGTCAGTTTAAAAAATGTATTTTCAACGAAAGAGATGAACCTTCAAATGAAAAAATAACAATTTTAACAAAGTAGTTAAACTTTTAGTAGAAAAGGGGACTATTTTACAAAATAATTACATTTTCAACAAAATAATTAATTTTTTAATCAAATAATTAAGTTTTTATCCGAACGAGGCGAATTCCAAAATCGCCAATTTATTTAATTTCTTTCAAATGCGGATCAAGATATAAATAAGACTATTATAATATAACATAATTATAATATTATCATTATTATTATATGTATACATTTATATATATAATAGTAATAATATTTATATAATTTATATTTTATACTTGAAATAACATAACCGCCGAAGGTTTCCGACCGGCAATCCAGCACCTTCGAGTTTTCAAATTCAGAAGAGGAGAAATGGGTTGCGTGCGCAACTCAGTCATTTTCATCGTCTCCCACTATATTCACACAGCCATAGCCCTGTCATAGAATTGGATCACATCTTGTTTCAGATCAGGGATCACTGCTCCCTGTAAACCCGCAACGTGAGTACAAAAAGCGAATACCGTTCTTCTCTTATAAGTAATATGAAGGGCGTCTATATAACCTCACTAACCTGATATAAAAAATTTACAAAAACAAAAAATAAATTCTGACGATAAGTTGCAATAATCATAAATAATGCAGCTCGTAAGCCGTAAGCAGGTGCAAATTTAAATAAATTTGTCCTAATTTTCGTATTTGTGATTATCATTTCGCAAAAATTCCTTCAAAATATTTTTTCTGAGAACGTTATAGCATCCGTATGTTGTTCCTACTCTTTAATCTGACAATTCAGAGCGATATGGCGCAAATCGAAAACAAGTTTTCAAATAAAACTTACCTTTTTTTCATAAAGAATTTAAATCTTTAATAAAAAATATAGATTTCCATTTCAAATTTTAATGTTACGCTACCTACCGCCTCCAGAGGGGAATATAAATATCAGAATTATTTAAGTTTCATCTATATACAATTTACACGCCTACAAAAAATATACGAGGGTAGTTCAATAAGTCCTTAGAATGACCAACATATGGCGCGCGAATCGCTCCAAATAATCTGTTTTCAGTCAGCACCACTCCCGACTAGAT
>NC_046658.1:169774683-169779899 GCF_010883055.1 Belonocnema kinseyi | reverse complement strand
TTGGCGCGCATAAGTCGGAATCGTGAGGAATTTTTCGTCGATTTGTGACTGTGGATGAAACATGGATACACCATTACACTCCTGAGACAAAGGAACAATCCAGATATATATAGAAATAAATATACATAAATAAATATATATAGAAATTGTTTTTATACTTCATTCTAAGGACTTATTGAACTACCCTCGTATATTGCCCTAAGCTAAAGGTATATTATATTATTTTATTCACCAATAGAATTCAGGATAATGGCCAAATAGAAGAGCACAATACAGAAAATCTTCATTTTGTTAAGAACGGAATAAAATTATTAATTTTTTTAACCAGAAATTCGTTTTATAATGTGGTTGCTGAATATTCTGTTGATTCCTGAGGTAATAGAATATATAGTAAAGTCTTTATCTTTCAGATTCAATGCGTCAACTTTGTCCTTCCAAGATATTTACATCTGATAAGAGTCAGTTTCATGACTACAATGTTGTTACAAATCCGATGATCTTGTAAAGACAAAAAGATGTAGAACGTTTTTCTCTACAATAATGTATATTTTAAAATTCAAAATTTACAATCCGCGTTTTTAGTGGCCAGTGGATGTCACTGCCGTGTCAAAATAATTAAAGTCAAACTAGTCAGATTGACGTTCCCCTAAATATTTTAAAGACGTTTCCATAATTTTAGTAAAACATATTCATTTTTCAAATTAAGGATAATAAATGAATTTTATTACAAAAAAATAGGCAAGACATACCAAATAAAAAATATTCATTGGTTAACATGCTTGGCAACATAATTTTAAGAGATTTAATGAAAATAAAATAGAAAAATATATGAAAAGGTGTTAATGTTAGGGGGCCGGGCATTTCAGAATGTTATGTCTAGGATTGTATTTTTTGTTTAGCCGGTAGTTTTTGCAAGGTAAAACATTTTTTAAGTACTTATTTTTGTAACATTTGATTTAATTTTTCCACACACTTTGTCCAGCGCAAAAGCGCCAAAAAAGTGATAAGAATAGATTAGTAGAAGTCATAGGAACTTAAGAAAAACAGGTTGGCCATTTTAGGCGAGATTTCAATGTCACGCAATTAATTCCAACTTCGAAAAATTAAAAATGAATCGAATCCATTTTTTTAAGGTTTTCAAAGTAATTCAATGTAAACTTCTCATTTATTGCTCAAATTTAGCCAACAAAGAAGAGATATAAAGATGAAATCAACATAGGGCCCATAAAGGCATGATATGAGCCTGACTTAGTCATTATCAAGCTAATAAAGGCAAGTCATAAAAAGAATGACGTCAATATCCGGCCAATTAAGGCAAATTCTGTGCAGGGCTCAGACAATATACAGACAATACAGACCAGACATGAGCGAGATTTAGTCGACATCCAGATGATAAAGGCATGTATGACCAAGAATTAGCTAATATCCATCAACTAAAGACTAGATATGAATAACATGCTGTCAATAACTAGCCATTAAAGGTAAAATTTGTGCAGGAACTAGTCAATAGCTAGTAAAATAAAGGCAAGATATTACTCAGATGTAGTCAATATCTAGCCAATAAAGGCAAAATATAAGCGAGACTTAGTCGTTACCTAGCCAATGAAGGGAAGATATAAACAGGAAGGATTAACACAAAATATGAACTGAATTTAGGAAATATCCGGATGATCAATAAAATACATGAGCAGTATATTATCAATATCTCGCCAATGATAGCATGACATGAGGGAGATTTAGTCAATTTCTTGCCATCTAAAGCAAGACGTGTCAAGGACTTAGTCGATATCCATGAAGAAATTATAAAATATGACCAATATATCCGGCCAACCCAGAAAAAACATGAGAAGTATATTTTCAATATCTAGCAAATGAATGTAAAACATTAGCGGGATTTAGTCAATATCTAGCCAATTATGGCAATGAATGTCAAGGACTTAGTCGATATCCATGAAGTAATGACAAGACATGACCAGGATGTTCTCGATTCTAGCCAATAAAGATAAGACCCGAGGTGGAATTAGGCAATATCTGGCCAATCAAGGCGAGAGCTGTGCCAGAATTATTCAATATCCAGCAAATGACCTCAAGCCATGACCACCATGTTGTCAATATCTAGCCAATGAAGTGAGGAGACGCACCTAGACGTCAACAACTTCTGGTAACTAAATATCGCTGGCTGGTTATCGATTTCCTACGTCATTTATCCTCCGAATGAATTTTTGTGATTGATAACGAATTCTCTCTTGATGGTGAGAATATCTTAAGAACCATAAATGCACCAATTATATGTGCATAAGTTTCAACCGTTTTAGCAGGTGATTGGCATGTACAATTGTATCCTTATATAGGAGCAAGTTCTTATTTTGTCAGCCATACCGTCTTGGACGAGTTTCAAAATAATAAAAAAACTCTGATCTAATTGAACGCATCGTTGGGTTTTCGTTGTATTAAGGTTTTCTGCGTCAACTAGTCCTCGCTTGACATTCGGTTTATTAGATTCTGCAAATACTTAATTGGACATTGCGGCATTAAGTCCTTCCATGATAATTAAATGATTTTATCCGTTAATTATAGCCCCAGCTATCCAACAAAAATCTCCTAGGTTAGGAACGTATTCTATCTGCACTACTTGCTGAAAGAATTTAAAAATCGATTTGATATGTCCGTTCCTAGTTGAAACAATCCACCTAGACTTTGTCACTAGGTGCTATTTGTTAGCATCTTTTGTTGTAAGTTGATGCTGACGTCATGGAAGAAGAGCTTGCATTTTGCACGTTATACCCAAACGCGCCAGAAGATTAGTCGCATCGCGGTATCCCCTATCCAAAATGAGAATATGGTGACTAAGAAATGCAAGCTAAATACAGCCGGAGGCGCTAGACCGGGCCTATGCTTGGAAACGTGAATTGACATAGCGATTTCCCCACAGCCTAGAAAAATATCTTTTATAATAACAGTTGCAAGTTATATCTAGAATCCTCAAAATAATTTAAAGCAACATATATTATTATAAGTTGAAAATTAAACTGCCCAGCCACTTTTGTTTAAAAACAGTGCTTTTTGTTCTAGTGTGAAAAGTGTCGAGATGATATGTACGTTCGATTAAATTAGCCGCGAGGCCGATACTAAAACTTTATTTAATTATGATGATTTATATTAAATAATTAATGTGTTAAAAAAATATTCATAAAAAAGTAAACTGTTTTTCTGAACAACATTCCTCTGGAAGTTTTTTGTTGCCCAAAATTCGGTCGAATCCCCGTGAGCTTATGTGAATGCATGTACAATGCAACTTCTCACAGAACAGTTTATATCATTTGTATAAACAAAAATATTTATATTTTATTCACTTCAAAGGTCGTAGAAGCTTTTTTCCAACTGTTGTGCCATGTGTTTAAAAGATTACAGTTTATTTTCGAAGTGAATACACTGTAAGATTGTTATCTTGACGCTTTTTATATAATGTTTGATGTATATATCATACTTCTACAAATAATGAAATCGATCTTTGTTAATTTTTATTATCAAAAATTCTCTCACTTCGAATAAATATTCGGCGATGCTTAACAAAGTGGCCATTCAAACCGAAAGCATGTATTTTACGCTTACCGAATTTTCTTTGGATGGGGGAGGGGGTCAAACCCACATTATCCCCTCATCCTGACAAGGAATTTGGATAAGAGTCAGTTTCAATGAAACCAGATTGGTTACAATTTTTTTCTAAACTTATGTCACTGAAATCCTCTTTATACTTTTTTCAACAACTTCTCCCTATGACAAATAAAAATATTATCTTCAACTGACATAAAAAGATTACCACAAGGCGTATTTTTTCTCAATTTTATGAAAAAATTCTAAGCAATATGTGGATTTTAATACGAGTTGAAGACAAAAATTTAATTAAAAGTAAAATTTTAAAAAAATCTTGTTTTTTGCCATTTGTTAAAAGACTAAAAAGGAGAAGATTTTCTCGTGCATACGAATGAGTTTGTAAAAAAATTTTTAAATGTAATTAAATTTAATTGTAACTGTAAAAAAACATTTATAAACTAGAATTTTAAAGGGTTTATGCATAAATGCGGTTTCTTCTGTTGTCAATCCTTCAACCGCGCCAGTAACCATGTTTATTTTCACCCGTTTTAAGATCCCAAAAATAGTTGTGAATATTTGACGAAGAAACGCGTGTCTGCGATGTTTCCAACATCGCACATACGTCGCCATTACTCGTCGATAATGCAATTTGTTCTCTGACTGGCATGAGATTCAGGACATGATTGTTTTTCCTCAAAGGAATTGGTTTATATAAAGTAAATCTATCACGAAGAGTTGTCTCGACAGGTGGTGGAAAATAAGCAGAATAATGATGTCTGGCAGGAGAATGAATCCTGTCTGGACAATGTCTGCTAGGACAAGAAGAAGATCCACAGCAATTAAAACCAGGATAATGGCCATCATCGGGAAAACGATTGGACTGTGAACCTAGCTCTAAACCAAGTAAGACATGATTTTATTTTTGTTTTAAGTACCTAGATAATCATCTGTTGGTACATCACATACATATTACGTCTTACAAACAGAATTTTCAAATATTTGATTAAATTGTACGGATTTTCTTGAATAAATTGAAAAATGTGAAAAAGTGTTAAGGTAAATGTGAAAACTCATTCTTAAATATTAACTATTAAAAGTCTGTGCTTTAACACGGGGTAAAATTAAAGGCCGCACGACGAGCACCATATTTGACAGACGTGCGCTTTTTTATTTATAAACATTTTGAAAACTTGTAGTGTACATACGTAATACCCTGTCATCCATTTTGATTAGTTTCCCGAAGGATACTGGACATTCGCATTTTTATGGGGAATAAGTTGTATCGATGCAAGATCTTCAAATCTAAATCCAAGTACGCTGGGAAAAGTTTACCTGAGTGTAGGTGACTTGGACATATCAGGAAGAGGTGTCTCGGCAGGAGTTGGAAAATTAGTAGGCTAATGAGGTTTCGCAAGAGAATGAATCGTGCCTGGACAATATCTGGCAGGAGAATAGGAAAATCCTCAGGGATTAAAGCCAGAATGACGACCATCATCGCGCAAACGTTTGGGCTGCGAACCTAGCTCTGAAACGAAAAATACAGTATTACATTTTTGTTTTAAGTACCTAGACAATTATATGTTGGTACATCACTAGAAGTAAAGAACATTGTAATTGATGAT
>NC_046658.1:169764878-169774583 GCF_010883055.1 Belonocnema kinseyi | reverse complement strand
TGTCGTAGGCAATAAGCCGAATCCGGCATTAGGTCTAATGCCCGGGCACTAGGCCTAATGCCGGATTCGGCTTATTTCGTCTAATTCCCTAAATCCAAGGAGGCACCTAGCCGCTTGCATGCACTCAAACTTTAATGCCCGAAAGTAGCCGGGGTAATCAGACGAATTTAATTTTAGATCAATAACGATGCATTCATTGTAAACGAAATAGATTAATTTTTAGTCATAAAACACCCACTAAACATAGCAAATAATAATTACATGATTTGGAGGTGATAAAATACGTTACTATTGTAACAATGTATTTCAAGTTCTGAACGTTGAAATGAACAAAAATTTTTCTCTCACTTTCATTTCATTCATAAATATTGCATGAAGTGATATTTAAAATATGCATTATAATTTTTTTCAATAATATATACTTTCCAATATAAACGAATAATCTTTTACAATATGAATTACTTCCATTTGATGAGTGGCAAGTTAGAAATTGTTTTTTTACCAATTTTGAATTGTGTAAAGAATAATTTCTTGCTTAAAGTTTAAACAATATACTCGTTTCATATAATCGCGCAAAGTTATAATTTCAAGGGAAAAGTAATACAGTTAATGAATTTGATGAACAATATTTCTAAAAGTAATAATTCTTGTTGAAGACAGTTTTACTATAATTTATATAATTAATAATGACTAACTTGTATATTTTCACCAGAAAGGTGGGAAAGTAGTATTTTCTTATTTCAGAAATTATAAATAAATTGTTTAAGCAATATTAATTTGTTTTAACGAAAATTTTGTCCTTTTTTCTTATGAAAAAGAAAAAGTGATATTAATTTTAATAATTTTTTAAAGAATTTATTATGTTTTTGTGAATATGTTTTTTTTAACAAGCAGATATTAGAATTATTATTCAAATTTTCCGTATAGATCGTATCAAAAACATTAATAAAAAAATTAATGAAAATACTTAATTTGGAAGAAAAATTAAATGCTATCTACAAAATAATTCTTCTTGATATTCATTTATTATTTGTACATAAATAAAAAGTTAAGGAGCAATTGAAAATTTCAGAAGATAATTTAACTTTCTAGAACCACTCTAATACAAGAAAGTTTTAATAAATAAAGAATTGTGTGAATAATTATGTTTGTTAGCTTGTATTTACTATTACTTTCCTAAGTGAAAGTTGAACAAAATGTTTAAGATTGTAGAGAAACCGCAACTATCTAGCATTAATTTGGGAAACAAATCTAATAAAATTCTTATAACTTTCTTTAGATATCTAAAGAATTTTATGAAAGGATTTTTGTTTTCAATTTTAAAAGTTTTCAAAATTATTGTTTAAGTTCTAAATAACAAGAATTAAAAATGTAAAAATACTTTGAAAAATGTGTCTTATTTTTTGTATAGCAAAAACCAATGTATGTGGAAAATTAAATCATACATTTCAATAATCGAATTTTTAATTAAAATTTTTTTTTATTTCTAGATTATTCAGTGCTGAACTAAATTCTGCAGAGTTTGTAAAAAAATTAAGAACGCATTTAATGAATGATAAAAGTAATAATTGTTGTAGAAGACAGTTTTACTATTATTTAAATAATTAATAATGACTAACTTGCACCTTTCCATAGGAAAGGTGGAAAAAATTCTTGTTTTTTATAGTATTCCCTTATACTACATAGCTTATTATTTAGTATTTTATTATTTCAGAAATTATAAATGAATTGTTTGAACAATATTTATTTGTTTTAACCAAAATTTTCTCCATCTTTTGTCATGAAAAAGAGAAAGTTATATTAATTTTGTATATAATTTCAAACTGTCTTTTAGAATAAATATAACTTTTAACCATAAAAGTCCACACTGGGAGCCATTGGGCCCCAGCGCATTGTCATTTGAGTGCCCCTTTTAGGAAAAGGTCGATACAGATGTTTCGACCCAATGTAAATTGGTTTTGGGTATCTGAGGACAGGTTACGTAGGTTAGCGTTAGACCTCAGGTGCGAAACAAGGTAGACGCGAAACGTGAGTGGGGGCCATTGGACCCCAGTGTGGACGCAGTGCAACTTTTTCGTACGGTAAGTGAAATTTTCTTTTTAATTATTTTTGGTTTATTTCTATGTAAAATTATGTGTGAAAAGCAAATTTTTCATTAAATATTATTTTAAAAATATTATGCTATATTTTTCTGTGAAAGTGGTCTATAAGGCTAATTTGTAGCATGTTATATACTTTTACGGACAAGAAAAATTCCTTCAATGCTTAGAAAAGATCCATCCTGTAACAACTAGAGATCAATTCTTTCATGATCTCGTTAATTACGTGTCCTATTTTTAAATAGGCGAACTTCCAGTTGTTTTTTCAATGGAAAGCAACCGAATTTGCAGTGGGACTCCGATTTTGTGTATCAAAACTCCAAAATCGACCGTACCTCTTTTTCTAACGTGTGGAGGTAAAAAGATAGTTTCGATCAATTTTTTATCTTGTTAAAATATCGAAGGCCCACAGCTTGGTTCTCTTTGCTGTTCTCATTTTAGTACTATTCCAGGATATTTTTTTCAATATCATTCAATACCTGAAATGCGCTCTGAAATAAAAGTTTTTTTACAGTGCAATCTAGAGAAAAATAGCAATGGCTGGAAAACAATTCTTTTGTATGTTTAGGATACATAAAATAAAAATAGCATTTTTGTACGTTTGAATTTTCTCATTTCTCATCCCTCCAAATAATTAAATTTTTTGGAAGGAATTAAAGTGGCGTATTTTTTTCCGATTATCCAACATCTCATCTTTAAAACCCTAGGAGAAATTTAACAAAAAAATTGTTAAAAAAATTAAACTCTGTTTCCGTAATTTTTCGCTTTTTTTGTTCCGACTCTTTTTGCAAAAAATGGTTTAAAAAATATATACATTTTTTTGTAACTTATGTTCTTAAGATACTTCTAACATCCACAAGAAAAAATTATGATCATCACTATTGACTAAAATAATTTTTTAGGGCGTAGGGCACATCTTAAGCTTTATGGGGGCCACTGGACCCCAGTGTGGACTCGACAAGTGCTCAAATGTGTGTGGACTTGTATGGTTAAGATTCATTTTACAATTTTAGGAGATTTAATTAAAAATAAATACAAAAAACATCTAGGAGCTTATTTTTCCTTAAACAGGCTTCTTTTACAATTGGTTGTGTTTTCAACCATCAAAAATTTGAATAAAAAATCGAAAATTCACATTTTGTTTTGTATTTAGTTATTTTTTTTCATTTGATTATTGGCAACAACGAAGGTCAAAGGGGGCATTATTCATTAATAGAAGAAATAATGTTCGTGAATATATAATATATATATATATATGTGTGTGTGTGTGTGTGTTTGTGTGTGTGTGTGTGTTTAGGATAACTAAAATAAAATAATGATAAATAATACAATTTTCACTTTGTTTTGCAGTGTCCGGATAAGAAGATTCAAGTCAAGGTAAAAAAGTATTGAAGCATACATTAAGTATTATACATTTCATTATAATATATAATATATAATCGAAAAGAAAACATTTCAATCAATATCCAGTGCTATACAATTTGTGATATTTAAAGTAATTTTATATATTTGTTTTAAAATTTTTGAAATGTACAAAAATGCAATTTTAAATTTAACAAAAACATTTCTGAACCTTAATTTTAAAGGGTTCATTTATAAACCCGGGGGAAGCATTAAGACCGAGCTCAAACACCAGAACCTAAAGAACCTGAGCGTTTTTCTTACAATTTAATAACGGTGTGAAAAATTGTGTTTTACACACGTTGTATCTGATAATTCTTTGTGATTAGTTCCTTGGAGGACAGTGGGCATTGCGCGATTTCTTTTGCGGTCAATTCCTGAACCGCACCGCTATTCACGTTTATTTTGGCCCGTACTGCCCCCCCAAAAGTAGGTGTAAATATTGCACGAAGAATTGTGTGTTTGGATGATGTTTTTTCCAATATTGCGCAGACGTCGCCATTAAATGTTGATAAGACAATTTTTTCTTCGGTTGGCATGGGATTCAGGACATGATTTCTTGTTCTCAATCGAAGTGGTTTGTCAGGAGGAAAAACATATCTTCGGAGTTCGAATATCTGACTCGGATAGTTATGAGGAATAAGTCGAATAAATGGAAGATCTTCAAAACTAAATCCAAGTAGGATGGGAAAAGTTTGCCTGAGAGTAGGAGAGATTGACCTGTCATGAAGAGGTTGCTCCGCAGGTGCACTATTATTGTCACCACCAGGCATACCCTTCGACTGTGAATTTAATTCTGAAACAAGAAATACAGGATTACATTCTGAGGACCAATTTCATAAGCGTCTATAATTTTATTTCGTTTAACAGCTTAATAGTTGAAAACAAATTTTGAAACAAATAACTATATTCAAAGATTATTGTTAAAAAATTGTCAAGCAATGTTTTTCCTCGAAACTGAGCTGTGCTTTAACATAATTCAATATTTTTTAATGAATTGAAAAGAAGAGACAGCAACACAAAGTTTAATTTAAATAAACATCATATAAATAAATAGTCATCGTAAGTTTTAAACTTCGTCACGACAACTACATTCAGAAATGTGTGTATTTTCTTGATCATTTTCCAAACTATTATAAACGAATTTGTACTGAACATTTAAAAATGAAATATTTAAAAATCGAAAACATTTTATAATTATGCCTATTGAACTAAATAGTTTCATAATTGAAAAAGATAGTACGTTTCCTAGACATAAAAAAGGTTGAAATCAAACTTATTTTAAATAGCAAAATATGAAGTGATGTGTTAATATTTCATGTAATTTGACAGATTTTCTTGAAACGTTAGTGACATCTAAAAAAGTATTATGGTAAATGTAAACAGTTATTCTTGAATATTAATTTTAAAAGACTGCGTATAAATGCCTGGAGTACACACGTAATACTTTGTAATCCATTTTGATTAATTGCCCTGTGGATACTGGACATTCCGAGATTTCTTCTACGGTCAATTCCTCAACCGCGCTGCTATTCATGTTTATTTTAGCCCGTGCTTGCGCCCCAAAAAATGTCGTAAATATTGCACGAAGAATCGTGTGTCGGTTTGATGTTTTTTGTAATATTGCATAGACATCTCCATTTGACGTTGATAATACAACTTGTTCTCCGGTTGGCATGGGAGTGAGGGCACGATGCTTTGTTCTCAATCGAATTGGTTTATCTGGAGGAAAAACGTATATTCGGAGTTCAAATACGCGATGCAGATTGTTGTGGGGAATGAGTCGAATAAATGCAAGATCTTCAAATCTGAATCCAAGTATTTTGGCAAATGTTTGCCTGAGAGTAGGAGACCTCGACCTCTTGCGAACAGATGGCTCGGCAGTTGATGGAGACCTGACAGAATGATAAGGTGTGGCAGGAGAATAAATTGTGCCTGGAATATGTTTGCTATGAGAAGAAGAAGATCCACTGCGATAAAAACCATCATGAGGGCCATCATCGCGCAAACGCTTGGACTGTGAACTGAGATCTGAAACCAGAAATACAGGATTGCATTTTTGTTTTAAGTAACTACAAAATCGCATTTTGTTAAACTACTAGTTGCAACTAAGGTCGTAATTGAGAACACAAATTCATAAGCGTCTACGATTTTTTATCGTTCAATGCGTTTGTCACCTCTGTGGTGTTTGCATTTTTCGCAGTAAATATAGAAATACAATGCTTTGCAATAAAACTGTAAAAATAGTTGTCAACAGATGACGTCTCGTATAAACGATACCTTGTGTCAAGGTACCTCTCACACTGCCAGAGTAAATTT
This sequence comes from Belonocnema kinseyi, assembly GCF_010883055.1. Taxonomy (NCBI): domain Eukaryota; kingdom Metazoa; phylum Arthropoda; class Insecta; order Hymenoptera; family Cynipidae; genus Belonocnema; species Belonocnema kinseyi. The sequence continues at coordinate 169,768,764 of NC_046658.1, read as the reverse complement.
TTGTTGCAGATAAATGTTAACCTAAAATTAACCTCAGATCCACACTTTGTTTTTCCTGTATTTTTAAAAAGTGGTCTAGTAAAAGAGCTTTTTCCCATTTTATGATTTTTTCTAATGATGATCAATTTTAAATAATTATTACGAAAAAAGAATATTTGCGCTCAAATAGTAAACTACACTTCTAAACAACTTTGCTGCTGGAAGTTTTTTATTGCTCAAAATACGTTCGACTCCTTATGACCTTACATATATGAACTCATAATTCATCACATATTTCAGAAAAAAAAATGATAAAATTTGTTTTGAAAAACATACTTTTAAATAATTTATTTTAACAATCGTAGATTAGATATTCGTTCGGGCGGGATGAGACAAGAAAACATCAATTTCGGGAACTGTTTCAACTGTCGAGAACAAGACGTTGTCTCGTATCTCGTGATTTTGCTAGAAAATTTCGGAAAACAAGCAAGATCGGCTGAGATTCGCGACAAAGGTTGAAATGTGAAAAGTCGTGTAAACTAAAAAAAAAGCATCAGAGTTTAAAAATCAAAATCGTCATCATCAAAATAATAATTTCATATTAAATATAGTAAAATAATTTTATAAAAACTGAGCAGCTAATTTATAAAACAATTAGGTTAGCAGGTTGTTAACAAAATAAGGATAATTAGGACAGAAAATATTTTTAAAAACTTGTTCGAATGTAAGTCTTAATATGAGAAGCATAACGAATTTGTAGAAATCTAATAAAGTAAACGTCCTAGTAATCGTGACGCCAATTTTCTTGCTTTTCATTCAATTTAAATGCATTAGTGAAAGTCTTTTATTGGCCGGTTTTTGGGCTGGGGGTGCTATGGAAAAAACTAAAGAGACTGCAGATCCCGCGCACCCCGCTTAGCTCTGTTACACTCGCCTCTTAAATTTTTAGAGCGTTACAGTGAAACCGCTATCTGACGCACATTAGTCAAGTTGAACAGATACACTAATGTGACTTTGTTATCAATTAGGGAAAATTATGATGCGTTAATGAAAACTAAAAAACTCAGGAAGATCTCTCTGCCCGACACTAAGCCTAGTGTTTAGATAATAAAATCAAAAGCTTCTAACTTGCATCCTTTGTTATCATTTGGCACAAACACTTAGCAAATGTTCAGAAACAAATTCTGATGTCACATCAGACGAACCTCGATGTATCAAAATGAAATGTAATAATAAATATCTAAGTCATTATTTGCCGGAAGTCCAGCACTTTAGCATCATGACACATAAATAGGCAGGCATACATAATCAAAAATGTTCTGACCATGATAAAATGAATGAAACTTAGCTTTCGGGCTACCAAATTACAAATCTGATGTTGGATTTTTGAAATTCAGAATGGCGGACAAGAATGATTGAAAATGTTCGCTTCTTCATAAAATTGGTGATACTTAGGTTATTAAGATCATTCAAGCGAAATAGGATGGTGGATGTAAGATAAATGTAAATAATACCAACAAAAAAAGTACGAATAATAGTTTGTCTGGAATAAGTCCAAACTAATGATAAAGTTATAAACATTTTTTATAATCTTTTTTCACCATATTCGATCCGCAATATTTTGCATTTTTAAAATCCAATACCAGATTTCTATTCTGCGACCACAAAAACCTAAGTATTAAAAATTTTATAAAGGTCCAAAAATTTTCAGTAATTCACGTTTCCAAACATTTGTACTATTTCAGGTGCGCTATATTGGATCCTCTATTTGGAATTTTGAAAATCCATCTTCAGACTTGGTTTCAGCGAGAAAAAACATGGAACCTGACATAATGACGTCGTTCTACAGTGTTTTTTTTTGTTGAAAACATTGCTTTCGTCGGATTCTGAAGGAGTAAAAAATTAATTTTCAATCCAATATGTGAATTTTCTACCAAATCAATTAATTTTTTAATCGAAAAAGCTGAATTTCCAATCAATCAAGTGAATTCTCAGTTTAAAAAATGACTTCCACATATTTGTTGAATATTCTAAGAAGTAGATTAATGTGTATTCAAATTATATAATTCTGGATTAAGAGACTTTTCCACTAAAAAGACTAATTTCTAGCATAAAACATTAATTTAAAAAAAAACTTTTTCACAAAACAGTTCAATTTTTAACGGAAGAAATGAATTTATAATTAAATAGATGCATTTCGAAGGAAGTAATACATTTTTAACAGCTGCCATTGTCCAACAAACAAAAAACAGAATGTGCGACAAAATTTTTTAACATTTCACAAACATATTTAAATTATCAACCAAAAAGATGTATTCTTAGGCAAATATCTCAATTTTCCCATAGAAAAATAAATAATTTACTTGTTACTTACAAAAAAATGTCACCAAAAATAAAGCAGTTAATTTCTGAATAAAAAAAAATTTCAATAAAAAAACGTATGTTTAAGAACGAAATGAATGAATTTTCAACTAACTGTGTGGTCTTGGTACAAGTTGCTGATCGTGGTTATTATGTTCTGCAGGAGTCGGATCCATAAACGTATGTTGTCCAAAATCCACGCCATATGAATTTTCCGAAGAACCCAAATCATTTAATAGCCTTGTTATTTCATGTGCATTGAAATCCTCAATGCTTTCAGGAGAAGGAGGGATCCACTCGTTTTCTGGCCTTCTTGATGATTCTGTAAAAAGACTGCTGATATGTACAAAACTCATCTCATCAGATCCAAAAGATGCAGATGTTGATATACGATTAACATCTGCCCCGTATTAAAGAAACTATTATAATCTTATTCTTATAGAGATATGTCCAGGTTTCCTGCCGGTACAGCACAGTGGGCGCAGGTACAGAATTATACAGTTAACTTTTAGAACCTTAAATTATTTTAAAGGATTAATGGAATTTATCATTATTTTCAATATTTTAAACCATTCTAACCACTTCACTACCAATGACAAATATATGTCAAAAAATGGTCCTAACGCTTTTTGCATTATGACACGTAAGTGGACATTTTAGCAGAAAATTATTTATTGTGATCCTAATTAATTGTGCTTGAAGTTTTTAGCGTTCTTGACGCTGTTAAATTAAAATCCGATGTTAGCTTTTTAAAAATTAAAATGGTGAATCCAGTATGGCGCACGTAAATGATTAAAAATGTTTGGAACTTTATGAAATTGGAGATATTTAGTTTTTCGGGTTCAATGATTTTATCTAGTTGTTTTGATTTTTTTAATTAAAAATGGCGTAAACATGAACAACTCGAAAAAGTTCTAGAAATTTTTGATCATTTTGGTTTGGCATTTTGGATTATTTAGCGACTCCAGAACCCTAAATATCACCAATTTTAACCAGATCCAAACATTCTTATTATTTTATGACCGCCATATTAGATCCTATATTTTGAATTTAGAACATTCAACATCAGATTTGAAACCAGCGACCCGAAAAACGTTATTTTCATAAATTGTATCCAGATCCAAACATATTTTCTATTTAATGTCAGCCATAGTTAGTTAGGTTTCGAATAGACAGTAAGCGACTGATAAGGTTCTCCGGCGCTCAAAATATAAATGCCATTGCGCTATACCCTGAACTATTCGCTTTCAATATTTAAACGCAGAGTACTTGATGAAACCTAGTTTGCCAATCACTGATATCGTTGTAATTTCTTCAAGTTCCTTAAAGTAGGCCCCAAGGTTTTATAGGCTAAGCCTAGCTACAGTCTGTCAAGTTAAAGCGTGGGTGGCTTTACTCGCAGTCGGTAAGGTGTATCGACATGATTTTGGTGTCAAAATATTAGAAAGAGCTCCCTCTTTCATGCTTTTTGATTTAACATTCAGTTTGCTTTCAATTCTCATCTTGTTACCACGTTACAAAAAATGAGTTCCGTATACGCTTCGCG
>NC_046658.1:169760691-169764778 GCF_010883055.1 Belonocnema kinseyi | reverse complement strand
CGAGGCTTCTGTTTGGGGTTACGTGACGTCATCACATGCCTGGACACATTCAACCTCAATATTAGTGCAGCGGACTGTAAAACATCCGGTAAAAGTGCATCTTTGGGGTTGTTTCTCGAAACATGGGTTTTGAGATTGCACCTATTCACCTACATAACAAGATGAGAATTGAAAGCAAACTGAATGTTAAATCAAAAAGCATGAAAGAGGGAGCTCTTCTTAATATTTTGACACCAAAATCATATCGATACACCTTACCGACTGCGAGTAAAGCCACCCACGCTTTAACTTGACAGACTATAATACTAGGCTAGCTATCCTAGCTAATGCCTAGCACCGTCCTTATGTCTTGCTTAGGTAAACCCAACGTTGCCGTCGGTTTGTACATTCTGTATGAATAGGCCATAATGGATATCCTCTGTCAAAACCCCTGGAATTGCTCTCAGTAATCGCAGTATTTTCAGTATTGAGGATATATTCGATCTGCCATTTTGAATTTGGCAAATTCAACTTCAGATTTGGATTCAATGACCCCAAAAACGTTTACACTGCAAATATCACGTGATTCTGAATTGTTTTTCTCTCGAGAACATTTTCGACACGATATGATCAAATTTTGTAATAATTTAAATTGCTATTGAAAGTGCTCATTATGACAAAAACGTCTTGATAATCCACGGAGAGCAAAATATTGTCCCTGTAATTTGGTGCCTATCCGTTTATTCAACGATCCATCCTCTAGCGACAAAGATCATTTTGAATAATAATTGTTGCAATTTTGTAACGATAACTGCACCTGACACTGCTCAGTATATGCGGCCTAGATTTAATAATACATGGTCCGACTGCGCGCAATTAAAAAAATGTAACCAAAATGAAGCAACTCCAACACAGCCAACCATATTGGATAAGTAGGCGCGCGAGAATGAAATATATTTTTAATTAAATAAATGCAATGAGCAAATATCTCAAGTTTCATTACATTGATTTATATGCATTTGATTTATTATTATTAATTATAGAACGGACTTTCGGCGGTTTTCATCAAATCTGCAGGTTTTGAGAGCCCCTGAGTCGGCAAAAATAATTTTACGAAGGTTTCTGCCCGTCCGTCTGTCGTACTCAGTAGGCACGATAACTTTCAAAGAAAAAAGGAACTGGCCGCCCAGCTGTCAGAATTTTTCTTATACAGGTCTGTTTCTTTTATCTTGAGGCATCGAAATATCTTGAGAAATACGAATGTAACGGAAAGAATGTCTGTAATGAAAATTTTTTATTATCGATAGAAAAAAGCGACCCTGCAAAAATTTTTCCCGTATCCCAAATTTTATTTGAAATTTGCTTCAATTCACGCTAGATGGTGCTTCACTGGCGAGAAATAACTTTGTTTACTGTTCAAGAAATTCGGTTCCAAATGACAAATAAAGAAGACAAGCGTCAGTTTGTTTGGATTGGTCAATAAAGGTTAACTTTTTCAGGTTCGTTATGTAGCTTACGTTGATTTGGGCTGGATTTGGTATCTTAGACACGTTCGTTTCAGTTAGATTAAGTGTCTTACTTTCTTTGATTTATGCGTATGGTTGTCTTGTTTACATTTGTCTCAATTATATGTGTTGGTTACGTTTATATTATATCACGTTTTTGAATACGTTCATTTGGTTTTGTCAAGTTAATTGCGTGCATTATGGTTGGTCGTATCGCTTAGGCCCGCATTGTTCGTTAAGTTTTCTCGGGTTCATCTGGTGGTGCCTGTTTGTTCTCCATGGATTGGTTTTGATCTGTTAACCAATACTGTTAATCAACCCCAAACGAACGTTTATAACACATCTAATCAGAACGAATCTATGAAACCCAAACAATTCATCCTGAATAAACCTAAGCCATACAAGCAAGTGATCCAAATCAAAAAATAAGGTACCCAATATAATGAAAGTACCTGTGATACCAAATCCAATCGAAACATACCGACCGTTTGTCGTTTTTATATTTCATTTGGAATCGTCAATCTGAATCTGTAATAAATAATATAGGTTTCCATTTAAAATTTGAAGTTTACGCTACCTCCCGCCCCCAGGGGGTTGTGTAAATCTTTGCGCGGTGACTTTTCCACCTTGATAATAAAAACAAATTAGCACAGACATTTTTTTCGCATTCATAAAATTAAAATTCAGCTCTTTTGTTTAAATGTTATGATTTAAAGATTATATTCTATCTTGTATTCTATAATTATCAAAATTATTTAATTTTCATTTAAACACTATTTACATGCCTGCAGGAAAAAAATATATCCCTAAATTAAAGTTATATTATATTCATTTATTCACCAATATAATTCAGGATAACGGTTAAGGACAAGAGCACAGTACGGAAAATCTTCATTTTTTCTAAGTACAGAATAAAATTATTAACGTATTAGTCAAAACTTTGTTTAACACTGTGGCATAGAAATATTCTATTGATTCATGAGTTATAGAAGCTATACTGTAGTCTTTATCTGTTCGATTGAAGTCGTGAAATCTGTCCTTCTGAGATATTTACATTTGATAAGATTCAGTTTCATTGAAAACAATTTGATAACAATTACGATTTTCTTGTTAAGGCAAACAATGCAAGTAGTATTCAATAAAAAATATTCATTAGTTGACATGTTTTTTAACATAACTTTAGGAGATTAAATGAAAAATAAATAAAAAAATATATAAAAAAGTTTTAATGTTGGGCGATCGGACAGTTAAAAATGTAATATCTAGTAGGGTATTTTTCCTAAGGCCAGCCTTTTTTAACCATCGTTTGTGTTCTAGCCCATCAAAAATTCTAACGAAAAGTTAAAAGATAATATTATGGAACAACAAAGAATAACATTCCTACTTTATGTTGCAATATCTAAATAAGCACTTTTGTTTCGCGGTAAAAATGACAGAAACATACATTTAATATTATAGAGCTCAACCTAATACAGAAAATGTAGCATTGTTTACAAAGTTTAATATGACTCGAAGCGCCAGAAAAGATATCAGAATATATTTGTGCTAGCCAAAGTGGCTTTAAGAAAACCAGGGAGGTCGTTTTAAGCAACAAAAAAATTCAAGGTTTTTCCTGGCCGTTAAACTACAAGTTTTAATCTTTCATAATTTGAACGGTTTGAATATTCTTGGTAAAAAAATATAAATCTATGCTACGCTATTATATTCGGTTTGAAAAAAGGGTTCTAAAAAGTAGACAAGTGAATTGATAGAAAAGAAGTTGAAATCAAACCTATTTTAAATGGCACAATATCCAGTGATATTAACTTTGTGATATTCAAAGTAATTTATAAATTCGTTTTAAACAATTGTAAGATGTAAGCATATTTAACTTTGTATGTAAAAAATCATTTCTGAAAAATACCAGACCAGACAAAAACACGCGTTTTTAAAAATTAACTATTTGTTTGCAAAATTATGGTTTAGACACGTGATACCCTATAACTCTTTGTGATTAGTGCTCTGCAGGATACTGGGCATTCCGAGATCTCTTTTTCGGTTAACTGCTCTACCAAACCGCTATTCATGTTAATTTTCGCCCGTACTGATCGCCCAAAAACAGTTGTAAATACTGCACGAAGAATGGTGTGTTTGCATGTTGTTTTTTCCAACATTGCAAAGACATCGCCATTGGGCATTGATAATACAATTTGTTCTCCTTTTGGCATTGGACTCACGGCACGATTTCTTGTTCTCCAGCCAATTGGTTTGTCTGGAGGAAAAACGTATCTTCGGAGTTCGAATATCCGATTCGGGTTGTTGTGAGGAATTAGTCTAATAAATGCGAGCTCTTCAAAACCAAATCCAAGTACACTCGGAAAAGTTTTCCTGAGAGTAGGAGACATGGACCTGTCACGAAGTGGTTGCTCGGCTGATAGTGGAGAATTAGTAGAAGAATGATGTGTAGCAAGAGAATGAATCGTGTCTGGACAATGTCTATCAGGAGAAGAATTTTCACAACAAGGTAAACCAGGATTAGAGTCACCATCAGGCAAACGCTGGGACTGTGAACTTAATTCTGAAACAATAAATACAGGATTATTTCGTTATTCTATTTTATCTTA
>NC_046658.1:169758999-169760591 GCF_010883055.1 Belonocnema kinseyi | reverse complement strand
GGTAAACCAGGATTAGAGTCACCATCAGGCAAACGCTGGGACTGTGAACTTAATTCTGAAACAATAAATACAGGATTATTTCGTTATTCTATTTTATCTTATTTAGAAGCTTTAGAAAGCATTTTTCAAAGAAATAACTATATTAAAAGATTTTTTACATATTAAAAAATGGAAACAGTAGAGATTTAGGGATTTTTTACCTAAAAAAAATGAGCTAGGATCCAATTAAATACAATAAATTTAAAAAATTGGCAAGAAGATACAGAAAGAAAAAGTTTAATTAAAAAACATTATTTTAATAATTAATCTTTGTAATTTTTAAACTTGCACGGTTCCTGTGGGGGACAAATGTGCCCCACGCGAAATTCATTTAATTCTCCTGAGCAATCATCGCTGATTTCTTGGTGCAGGCCCTAACCATATTTCCGTTCGACTATCCTAGAGTGCGGTCAAGTGGTTGATGTTGCCGGTTGTTCGCTCTCTGTCAAGTGAGACGAAATGCTGAGCGGTTGGGGTACATTTGTCCCCCAAAGAATCCGTTACGTTCGAGTTTCGTCACGTTAATTCAATTTCATATTTTCACATAAATGAACGCATTTCACGTACATTTACAGTAAATCATGGTACTTTCATGTTTCGGATTGATTGTGTGTCGTTTAGGTGAAAATTAGATGTCAAAATTACTAAAAATGTCATATATCAATGTAAAGTTGTTTTCTTTAATTTTATTCACACAGTCCTCATAAATTCCAATAATAATTCAATTAATAAATAATGAATTAAATAATTGCTTTTCTCATCCAAGATGTCGAGAATGTATAAACTAAAAATTGCCGATTGATTGCATTAAAAATTTTTTAACCCAAAAGTGTAGATAGAAAAATGAAAATTTTTAATCTATAACATTTTAGCATCAGACAATGTAAACTGAACTGTCTCATAATTGGAAAAGTTAGTGAGTGAACTTGACATAAAAAAGTTGAAATGAAATAAATTTGAAATGGAACAGTATCAAGTAATATGTTGATATTTAATGTAATTTGCCAGATTTCCATGAAACATTGGTGCCATTTGAAAAAGTGTTATGGTAAATGTAAAAAGTAATTCTTGAATATTGATTTTAAAAAGTCTGTGCATTTGAAAAAAATTAGAAACAGTTTGAAAAATAGTGGTGTACACACGTAATACTCTGTAATCCATTTTGATTGGTTGCACGAAGGATACTGGACATTCCGCCATTTCTTCTTTGCTCAATTCCTCTACTGAGCCACTATTCATATTTAGTTTGGCCCGTGCAGCCGGGCCAAAAATAGGTGTAAATATTCCACGAAAAATCGTGTGTCTGCTTGATGTTTTTTGCAATATTGCACAAACGTCGCCATTTGGCGTTGATAATACAATTTGTTTTGCGGATGACATGGGATATAGGTAATGATATCTTGTTCTCAATCGAATTAGTTTATCTGGAGGAAAAGCGTATATTCGGAGTTCGAATATCCTATGAGGATGGTTGTGGGGAATAAGTCGAATAAATGAAAGATCTTCAAATCTATATCCAAGTACGCTTGGAAAAGTTTGCCTGAGAGTAGGAG
>NC_046658.1:169755123-169758899 GCF_010883055.1 Belonocnema kinseyi | reverse complement strand
CCTTTTTTTCTTAAAATTGAGTGTCAAATATTTGTTATAATCTACTGGAGATTATATTTATCAAAGTTTGAAAAAAGGTATGTAAAAATCTAAAGCTTTTGTAAAACATAACCTCACTTTGTCTGCATGCACATGTTTTAAATTTAATTATCGTCTATTATCTTATACTTCTTGAATTGTCTTGTATTTGATTGCTTTTTTTTATTGATATATTGTAGGTTTTTTCGTAAAATACCAGTTTTTTATGTCTAGAACCGATGAGAGAAATGCTTATCTCTATGAATTAATACAGCAAAAAGAAGCTGCACCAGAAGATTTGCCGGAGTAACCAATCCAAATCGTTTGTCATGCTGGTGAGCCTGATAAAATATTAATTTAACTTTTTTCCTTTTTTAAAAAATTTATTGCAACAAATTTAAAGATGAAACAATGTGTGCTTTTAAAAGTAAAACATAATTTTAAATCATTTTTTCAAATGTGTTGCAAGTATTCTTTAAATAATGTTAATAAAACAATTACTTTACACTTTCACGAACTGAACTATGTATGAACCATTTTAAACGATATTTTTTGTTTGCTTTTGATACATTTAATCACAATTTATCTGAAAAAATTTATTCTGGTCGAAAATTCAATTATTCTAGTTAAAGATTCATCATTTTATTTATAACTTTATTACAAAATGCAACTGCTTTTTTAATAGTAGTAGTTTTTATCATGGCAATATTTTTTTAAACTGAAAATTGAATTAGTCCAATTATTTTTTGATTACTGCATTAATTTTTATTTGTTGAAAATTTGTCTATTTTACTACAAGTTCATATTTTTTGTAGAAATTAATCTTCTTTATAAAAATTGCGTTAGTTGAAAATGTAACTTTTCCAGTTTAAAAATTCAGGATTTTAGTTTAAATGTCATCAGTTTGGTGAAAATTAATTTTATTAACTGAAAATTAAACCGTTCAATTTTGGATTTAAAATTCACCAGTTTGGTAGAAAATTAATTTATGGAAACGGAAAATTGAAATATTTTACTTGTGGTTAAAACTTGATTTTTTTCAGTTCCAAATTCAAGTCTATCATTATAAATTCGACTTTTTTAGTTGAAAATTCATTAAATTGGTTGAAAATCGTTTTTTGTTGAAAATTAATTTTTTTATTGACATTTTAACTATTGAAATTGAAGATGAATTACTTTCGTTAAAAATTTATATTTTTTTGTTCAAGTTCAAAATTCACCTCTTAAGTTAAAAATTTGTCTTTTTAGTTGAAAATTCCATTATTTTATTGAAAATTCATTTATTTTCTTGAAATTCTGTTTTTTCACTATTGAAACTTAATTCTTTTAACTGAAAATTTAACTATTATATTTTTTGTTGAAAAATTAATTTCTTTTTGTTTAAAACCTATCTATTTGCTTGAAAATTTTCCGTTTTCAGTTGAAAATTCAACTCTTCTGTTTAGAAATTATTTATTTTGTTGAAATTCGACTTTTTAGGTAAGAACATTAATTTTGTTGATTAAAAATTCAACTATTTCTGTTGAAGACTCATTTTTCAGTTGAAAACTCATCTTTTTGGTTTAAAATTTAACTTATGCCAGTTGAAAATTCATCAGTTTCGTAAAAAATTAATTTTTTGAACTGAAAATTCAATTATTCCATTTTTGGTATACAATTTAAAGTTACTCATGAACAGTCTAGAAGACTTCAAACTTCTCGATAGAGAACTTCAAAACAATAAGGAATGCTGTTGTCGTTTTGTAAGTTTTTCCTTATACTGGTTTTCTTTAGCTTTTCCACACTTAAAAAATGCCATGTTTTATTTGAATTCTTATTGATACTTACAGAAAGCTGCTGTAGACTTATCTATGATCCTCGATGCAGGACTTCGAAAGTCCCTAAACATTATTTTAAAAAAATATTTGGGCAGACATTTAATTTTAAAGCTCACTGCAGTAAAAAAAAGTTCCCGGCAAGGAAGTGTTTAAGGATTTTAAGTTATACTCATGCGTGCATGGTGCGAATAACATTTAAATTATATACTTTAAATCAAACATATATAATTTATTCTATCATCCTACTGAAACTAAAATTCCAATAATCAATTTCTACCTGTTACTTCTGCCAAATTTGTTGCTACGGAAGAGGAAATGGTTTCGCACATTGGAACCATTTTCAGCAATGCGAAAGATTGGGGCGGAAATCGCCAGGCAAGACGTGGTAATGAAATGTAGAATATTCTATATATTTTAATTCCATTTAATTAAAAAATATATTTTAAAACAACTAAATCCGTTTATTAATTGTTTTAGAAAAAAATCCTTAAAATTAACCAATAATATTTTCAACGGGAAATTAATCAGGATTTGGTCCGGGACCGACCTGGCAGCCAGATCGGGCTGCCACGTTCGGCACCGATCGGGCCGTGTGTTTCATTACAGGTCTAGCCCAGGCCGGTTTCCCGATCCGAGCCGGATTTGGCCTGATTCTGACCTTGTCGGGGCCACAGCAAAATTTCTGCATGGGGCGCGATGCGCGAGAAACAACAGGCGCTCTCACATTTTCTAGCAAAATGGTTACTTTTCAATCGTGCCATTATCTTAAAGATTTAGAAATGAAATCAAATATGTCTTAAATTCCTACATTAACTATCTGAAAGTAATTTTGAATCTGCCGAATTAGAAAAAATATGGTGAATATTATTATATACATTCATGAAGAAGAGGAAAAATAACATGAGATTACAAATGAATAAGATTGTGTTGTCACTTTTAAGCATTAAAACCGTTTTTGAACCTTTAAATAACACAGAAAAAACAAGGTTTGAATGTGCGTCTAAATTGAGGGTACCACTTCTTTGCAACAAAAATAAACCTTGGCAATGCGAAAGGTACCTGGATACAAGGTAGTGTTTCCTTCAGACTTGCAGTACAAAAACGTTTCCTGGTGATAATTATTTTTACAGTTTTGTGACAAAAGCAAAATTTTGTGTTTGTATAATTATTGCAAAAACTGCGCACATGGGAGAAGCTACAAATTTCCTGTAAAAAAAGAAGTTGTTTATTTTAGTTTACTATAAAAATATATATATTTAAAGAATGAGCAAAAGGAATTAAACGAGACAGATTTAAAGAAGTTTATGGAATTGCGCCCCGGTACTAAAACGTGATTTGCAACTCAATATTTGCGAACAAATAAATAGAACCTTAAGAAATCAAGGAGATAATGAAGTGAACCTTCTTTGATCATTTTTGTACATTTATGAAGGCCCTGAAGGTTCTCATAAAAGCCGACAAATGAGGCCGAAACGTCAATAAAATAAGAATTTAAATTCGATTTATTTTTTATTATTTTTCATCTAAAATTGATCTTAAGACCGACAAAATGAGTAAAAGCTTCGCTTTCTCTTATATTTTTGGAGATGCTAACGTATAGTTCTGTAGGTATTTAAAACAAAAAAGCAATTAGTTTTTCTTGTTTCAGAACTAAGTTCTCAGTCCAAGCGTTTGCGTACTGATGGCCCTCATCCTGTTTTTCATCGCTCTGTATCTTCTCTTTCTCCTCCTTCTTCTCCTGGCAGACATTTTCCAGAGACGACTCATTCTTTTGCTACACCTCATGATTCTGCTCATTCTGCACCACGTGTCGACTCATCTCTTCGTGATAGATCCAGGTCTCCTACTCTCAGGCAAACTTTTCCAAGCGTACTTGGATATAGATTTGAAGATCTTTCATTTATTCGACTTATTCCCCACAACCATCCTCATAGGATATTC
>NC_046658.1:169751765-169755023 GCF_010883055.1 Belonocnema kinseyi | reverse complement strand
GATTCTTGCTGAAAAAGTGTGACTCTCAAATCGATCAAAAATCTTGATTAAATGGCGATGTTGACTCGATTGCAATGTTGGTACCATGTAAATGCAGAAGAGCTCTTCTAGCGGAAGAACCCAGAAGTCAATATATTTTAAAATACTATTATTTCGAGCCCAATGAATGATTTTGTACTCCATATTTAAAAAAAAAACATTCATATATTACTATTTTAATAAAATTATAACAAAAAAAGAGTAAGAGTTCCAGTGTTACATTTGTCTGCCTTATAAAAATGTGCATTATTTTTGTGAGGTTATCCTCACTGCCGTAATCTTGAATGGATGTCCAATCAATGAGAAGCCGGCATCGATATATCAGCGCGGTAAATTCAAATTATATTGCCAGCACATTATTTTGTATTATATCTATATTTTCTATTAATACGTATACGCATAAAACTACCGATTAAGTATGGACAGTCAAAACGGTCTACGTACTATGTTTGATAAATAAAAAGTAAAAATACTATAAAATCTTGTAAATACGTACAGGTCATGTTAAAAATTTCATACCGTTCTGTAAATTAATGTCTTGTACGGTTTTTCAATAATTTGCTTACCTTTATATAAAACATTTCTACATAATTAACAATATTTTATGTAATGAATATTGTTTTCAACAAATTTAATGTTGGAGATTCATATTTTATGAGCGTATTTTGCACGTAAGCAGAAATTCTGCAGTAAACACATTTGCATGCAAAATATAACCCACTTCTGAAACATATTAAGCTTTTTTTATCGTTTTTTTGTAAATTAAGAAGATAGAAAATTAATATATATTCTTAATATAAAAAATACTACTCAAAATCTAAAAAACTTCTATTTTTTCATCTCCTTAAATAAATAAAAATTACGTAATATTTATAATAAAATTTTACAACGCATTCAGAAAAACTATCTTATTTTTTTTAAATAATGTACACACTTTTTATCGACTACCATTTGCATTAGTTTATTCGTGATGTAGAAGAGGCATACAAAACACGCTGGTAGGACCTGCCGCATACAAATTCATTTATAATCTAACTATTTTGCGTCTCACATAATTGAGATTTAAAGTTAGTATTTCGTTGCTTGACATTCTACGCAGCTCCCACATATACAAATCTTTAGCGTCAGTAGAATATACGAGTAATGACCGCTTTATTCTCCACGGGTTGCCCTGGATTTCTATCCCTTCAGGGGTTCGATTCATTTTTGTAATCTGGAAAAGCGATTTATTTTTAAGAATAACAAAATTGTTAGGCGAAGTTATTTTTAAAATACATTCCTTGTACTTTAGTTTTAAGATACTTGAGCCAACGCATTTCAAAATTTGAATTTTATAAGGAATTTGTGGTTTTGGAGAATCTATTTTAGTCAGTTCGTGTAATCTTCTACAAATTTGAGCTAAAGGACGGTTCGCAGATCGGATAAGGCTAGTTAGTTTTCCAAGGAAGTTTTCAAACCCAAATGCAGAAATTCTGTTAAGGTTACATCCCATTGGTATTACGTCATCAGCAACATGAATAGCGCCATGAGTATTCAAAACCTACATTTTGGAATACGATTGGACCGCAATACAGAAGGATGAATTGAAATTCCGTTGTTTTCCACTTTTTGACTGAATTTAGTGCCCGCACTTTTCTTGAAAATTCACAAAGAATAGTTTTACGAATTTGAACAAGTCGTCTTGAAACCTCATTTCTCATTCTTTGACCTACTTTTGCGGGGCTAATAATAAAAAACCAATGGATTTAAAGTCGTTTCATAAACCCTTCACATAACAAATGCATAAAATCAAGAATAAACATGAAAATCATGTTTACAAATGGTCTAATCTGCTAAAGTGGAGATTCACGATTATGAAGACGAGGTTGCGAACGTGTGCTAAAGGATTCGTCAGTTCTTTCTGGACAGTTTATGAGAGGAAATTGTGTTACGCGATCTTCTTTTAGTTCTCTTATTTCGCATCTTTCACAGGAATAAAATCCTGTATGACCCTTTGTACCATTTTTAAAAGCCCTTGCTGGCGTATCGCAGATGACGCAATGAATCCTGATATTAAACCTTTTATTTGAAATTGTGACGCCATTAGCTTGTAAATTATTCACTTCAGCAATTAAATCTTCTAAATAATTGTCCAAGCTAGCAGGTTTGGAATTTCCGCAATAAATAAACACCGGGAACGGCTTGTATATATCGGGTTTATAGTGTATCTGTCCCGGAAACACCCAAAAGCCCTTTTCTCCAAATTTGGTCAAAGACAAGCCATCTGCATTAAACTGCAAGAATATTGTTTGTCTTTTTGTGTACGTTGGGGTCGATACATTTTTGAAGATTTGTTTCGATGCCGAAGTAAAAATATTCTTCAACCGATCCATCAGAGTCTTGCATTTCTTTTATTTCGTAGACCGCAGAAGATGTTCCTAGAAATGTTTTGGCTGATTTAGGTAGTTGAGCCAACAGTCTTCGTCGTAAAATCTTCAAAGGTCCATTGGCAGTCTCTTGCTCTATTCCTTTTTTTACAGCCAAAACACGAAGCTGCCTTACTTCCTCTGGCTCATCTTCAATAGCTTCTACAATGTCGTGAATGTATTCTCCATCAGAATCCGATGAACTACTAGATTCCTCAGAACCTGGTGATGATTCACTGGCATCTTCAGAACCTGGTGTTGACCCACTGGATTGCTGTGAATCTAAAGATATGTCGAAACTTTTGAATCGGATAATTTACACAAAAAAAGTGACAACGATCGTTTGATATGACCCTTTATTTGTTTTATACAATTTCAAACTTGCTTATTTGATTATTATGAATTACATGTTATTATCTTACAATAAAAATGTATTCTCACCTGAACCTGCATTGGGGTTTAGAATATCGTTGCCAATATCTGGATCGTCACGATCGATTTCTATTCCTACAGCTGCGTGCATCCTCTCACCTAAATCTACGTTGGGCATTCGAAATTCGTTGGTAATATTTGGATCATCACCATCGATTTCATTTTCTACAGCTTCCGTTTCATTAAAATTAGTATTTTCTTCCTCATCATCTTCATCTTCATCAGCAGCATGATTACCTTAACAAATTAATTACTCTTTTGTGAGTCTTCTTAAAATATAACCTTATACCAGGTGTATACATATGAAACCGGTATTGCCATTTAGCGGCCAGTAGGCACACTTGTAGGCACTGTCGGAACTTACCATTTGTGCTAATTGGCG
>NC_046658.1:169732274-169751665 GCF_010883055.1 Belonocnema kinseyi | reverse complement strand
CGCATACTTTGAATAAAATATTTGTTATCATTCTCTTGAAATAAATGTGTTTTTTTCTTGAAAAAATACCGGTTTCATATGTATACACCTGGTATTTACAAATTGATACCATGACTATTTATAGGTATTAAATAAGGAGTTAAATGATTTCCCATTAGTATTTAATTTTAAAAAATCTCAATTAAGGCTAGCCGTTAATATACTATGTCTTGATAAACAAGTTTAATAATAATTTTAATATTGAGGTTAGGTTTCACTGATTTACTTACTTGCATTTTCGTCACGTAAATATAGTATCCTGGTTATCGCGCGGTATTTCTGCACCCGTGAAGTGCTTTTACACTTTGGCATTGTTTGAAACCTCGAATTACTACTTAAAATTTAATTCAAAATTAAATATGTCAAAAACAATTAACTTAGCACATTCAAAGGCATTCGCTACTTCACTGCACACAAACTAGGTGTCGTTGTAGGCAATAACCCGGTCCCCGGGTCTGACACGACTCTGAAACCACGAAATAAACCCTATTCGGGACACACCGTACTAGCCCGATCAGGGCCAAATGGGTAAAATGGAACCGGTATGGCGATTTCTACATGGGGCTCGATGATATATTTATTTAACGCTTCGCGCTCGATAATGAATTTACCTCGCGCTCCGCTCTCGGCCTTGTCCTTTTCAGGCCAGGGAGAGACTAAGAGTGGAACCTCCAAGTAGATCCCCACTGGAAACATTTTCAAGTCCATTCGTGTGCCTGCAAATGGCTAAGCACTCTCCTTTAACGAGGCACCTGGGTCTTCTTAGCTTGGTCTGATTCCTCATTGAAGTTTCAAAGCTTCTTTGTGAAATCTGCAAGCAGTTTTTCTGAACCCGGAAAGCCCTTGGCAGTGGTTTCGCTAGATATGCTAGATATGCTAGGTATGCTAGATATGCTAAATGTGACTATTTAGGTTAAACCCATAAGGGGCTCGATGATATATTTATTTAACGTTCCGCGCTCGATAATAGATTTACCTCGCGCTCCGCGCTCGGCCTTTGTATATTCCTTACACTTGTGCTCAGATTTTTTTAAACTAACAGTCCGAGCATCGACAACAGTAATATGGTGATAGTGACTTCTTTTTTGTTAAAGTTCCTTCGGCTTTAACGAATACATTCTCATAAGGTATCTCGTGCTTCGCACTCGAATTTGTATCTCAAATTGTATATCATTTCCACAAATGTATATTATTACAATTCATAACATGCATTTATATTAAAACATACGTATTTTCATTGTCTCTTTTAATAAATTCGAATTCTTTGAAAAAGTTTGTTATTAATCATTTTACTGCAACTTTTGCCGGTTTTTCAAAAACTGAATTTACTCATTTCCAATATTATTTTTACGATTTAAACGTAGCACATATGGTCGAAACATCAGCCTTGCCCTTTTTCAACTCCTAAATTAAATCCCTACCTCAGTGATCCAGGAAACTTCGATTAAAGAAGGTTCGGGAGCGGGGTGGGAAGCAGTTAGTTTCAACCAAAAGTCATAGCTAGTTAGTGTCTTATGCTGAAAAGTTCAGCCAACCCTCAGCAGCGTTGTGTTAGATGAAAGTTCCTATGCTCTCATTTTCACGTTCCCGGCCCACAGTGTGAAAAACATGACATTTTTAGTACAGAATAACGTACAGTCCACGAATATTGAGCGATTTGAAGAAACAAAATTTGGAAAAAATCTGTTAAGATTTCTAAGATAGTTGTCGAGACTGATTTTTCAATTCCGTTTTCAATTCTCAATAAATAACCAAACAAATATAGCGAAAAAATTGACATTTTATCTATTTGATGTTCACAGTGCACGCGAATAACAGGAAAACTGCTGAAATCGCCTCAGTTTCATAAACTAATATTAGCTAAAGATATTCTAATATTGTATATTATCAAAAAAGAAAATTATATACAAACAAATTACTTGATGAAAAAATAGTTTTTGTGATTTTCCATAATCATACGTTTTTTCCAGTTATATTGTAAGACATTTTATGAAAAAATGCACAATCTTGTGATCTTTTAAACAAATTTAATAAACAAATGCATTATTCGGGCATTTTTCGCCAGAAAAATTAGGTTTTTTCAATGCCAGTTTTTCCAGATGGAAACTGGATGGGAGTTTCAGCAACATTCATAAAAAGTTAATAAATTTGATTATTTCTTCAAACAAATTTGATGAACAAATGCATTAATCAGGCATTTATCTACAGAAAAATTCGTTTTTTTTCGATGTAACAGTTTTAATTAGGATATCGAAAAAAAAAACAATGTTTCCATTGACAGATACTCGAATAATGCATTTGTTCATTAAATTTGTTTAAAAAAAATATATAAAATTTGTCAATTTATTCTGAATTTCGCTGAAATCATCGTGTACTTTCGAATTAAAAAGACTGATATGGAAAAAAATGAACTTTTCCGTCCACAGATGCTCTAATAATGCATTTACTTGTTAAATTTGTTTTAAAAAATAATAGAGTTTGTCAACTAATCATAAATGTTGCCGAATTTATTAGTAAGATCCCAATTAAAAGTCTGATATTGAAACAAAAATGAATTGTTCCGTTGACAGATACCCCAATAATACACTTGTTTATTAAATTTGTTTTTAAAAAATCATAAAATTGATCAAAAAATTATGAATTTTGCTGAAATTGTCATGAAGTTCCCAACAGAAAAGACTGCCATTGAAAAAACCGAATTTTGCTGTCGACAAACGCGCAAACAATGCATTTTTTATTATAAATTTGTTTAAAAAATTTATCAGATTAATCAACAAATTATGAATTTTGCTAAAATTATTATAAATTTCCGAATTGAAAAAAATTGACATAGAAAAAAAAAGAATATTTCAGTCCAGAAACGCCTGATTACTGCATTTGTACATTAAATTTGTTTATAATATAAACAATTACAATCAGAAGAGAAATTTTTTTACATAATATTGTTTCGATTCCAATTTCTTACCATATAACTTGAAAAAACGTGTATTTATGGAAAATCGTAGAAAATTTTTCTTCAACAAATAATTTGATGATGAAATTTTTTTTTTGTATATTGTCTAATATTGCAATATCTTTAACCAATGCTATTTTATGCACATTAAGTGGTTTCAACCATTATCCTGTTATTGACGAGCACCGAGAACGTCAAATAGAAAAAAGGCTATTTTTTCCTCATAATTATTTATTTAAAAAAAATTGAAAACCTTATTCAAAAATCAGGCTGGATAACTCTCTCAGAAATCTTATTAGCATTTTTTACCACTTTTTTGTCGAAATCGGTGAAGCTTTGTGGGCTGTACGTTATTCTGAGCGAAACAAGTCATTTTTCTTCCCAATGTGCGGCAATCCTTTGCGTACGAAACCAAAAACTCTTTTTTTTTAGATTAATCTTGTAGGACATTAAAAAAAGAAACATTTTATTCTCCAACTTGACCTTAATTTTAGGACACTCAAAGTGTATACCAAGGGCCAATCCAATCTGTCAATTATTTCGAAAGTTATCGTGCTGACAAACTAGAAATCTACAGACGCATAGACTTATACAGAAAAATCCATTCGTAAAAACCTGTTTTTCAGATTCAGTGGGTCTCAAAACGTGGACATTTTGCAAAAACGGAGAGGGGGCTGTCTAAATTTTACACAAATCTAATACCTTCTCTAAATTAAAATGTTGTAGATTAGAAATATGAAAGTGGAATTACATGGTAACAAACAAAAGACCAAAAAAGAGATTTAGAAGCTTTGTGGCAATCAAAAGAATAATTTAATATAAAGTTAAGTAAAATAATTTTGTAATTTTTAACACCATTAGGTTAGAAAATTATGAAAAGACTTATTAGGATTATTAGAACAGAAAATGTTAATAAAAGAAATTCGAATGTTAATAGTTATACGAAAAATATAACAAAATCTTGAGAAAATAATAATGCAATCGTCTATGTAATCGTGACCGGATTCCTACCTTACCACTACTTTTTTTATTTCGCAACTTATATTCACACGAAACGTCACATCGAGTTGAAAATTTGGATACTAAACAAAAAGCACTAAGAATGGTGGGTCTGGTCCTAAATTTGCATAAGAATAAAAAAAGTTTTTTGTTGTAATTTTTGTGTGCTTTTTTTATAATTATTAAAGTTTCAGACCAGACAGACTTTTCTTATTGCTTCTTGTTTATTATCCCAAATTTTCAACTCGATGTGGCGCTTCGTGTGAAAATAAGTTGGGAAATAAGAAAGGTGGCGGTAAGGTAGGAATCTGGCCACGTGACCCACTCGTCACATGGCCTTAAAATGCTTAAAGAATTTTTTTCATTATTAAATGTTACTTTTGACATATTCTATAATAATACAGTGAAACTTTTCTTTTGAGCCGTTTTTGGGTCTGACCCTGCAAATATAACGTGATTCTATAGTGTTTTTTCTCGAAAACATTTTTGGCATAATATGATCTTTTTATCCTGGCTGTAAAGGAGGAAAAAATTCATTTTAAATCAAACATTTAAATTTTGTACCAAATTAATTAATTTTTCAATAAGACAGATGAATTTTCAGTTTAAAGCAGGGCTTTCATATATTTGTTGAAATTTCTACAAAGTATATTATTTCGTAACCAAATAATACAATTTTTAGATTAAATATTTTTTCTACTGAAAAATAACAAATTACAACATCAAACTTTAATTTCAAAAAAGAACTATTTTTTACAACACAGTTAAGTTTTAAACCGAAGAGATAAACTTATAACTAAACTGATTCATTTTCAAACAACCAAATTTTTAAATTTTTAATAAAAAACATGAAATTTCAACTCACTGTTTGGGCTTGGTACAAGTTGCTGATCGTGGTTAGTATGTTCTGCAGGAGTCGGATGCATAGACGTATGGTGTCCAAAATGCCCGCCATTTGAATGTTTCGGAGAACCCAAATCATTTAAAATCTTTGTTATCTCATGTGCATTGAAACCCTCAATACTTTCAGGAGAAGATGGCATCCACTCATTTTCTAGCCTTTCTGAGGATTCTGTAAAAAGACTATTGATATACACTTAAACAAACTTCGGCAATTTTTCCCACTTTTTCGCAGGGGAAATTCCACATTTTTGTTGGGAAAAATCATTTCCTAAAATTAAGAAAATTAGATAATACCTACCATTTTTGGAAAAATTTCCATAAACTTAGGATTATTTAGACGAGAGTTTTGAAATATTCCCTGAAATTTGGGGAATCAATTGATTCCCATCAAATGTACAATGTTATAAATAATTCTTTACATTTTATTAGATAAAACATTCATTAATATAATAGTTACCTCAAAGATTTATAAAGAATAATTATTAAGTTAATAATTTAGTACAAAAAATAAACTTATTATAAACATAATAATCAAAATATACAAAATATACAAAATGGATTAATCTAATTTTTTATAGTTTTTCTTCAGAAAATTACGAATTTCTAGAAAAATTTAAGAACAATTATACATTTTATGGAATTTTACCAAAACCACATCTAGAAAAAATTTATAAAGATGTAGGCGAAAAATGCTCATTTTTTAATTGACCTGTAAGGTTTGACATCTGGAAATAAAGTATATTCTTTCATGTAATGGAAATTGGAAAGAAAAAAAGTTCTTAATTAATCAGTGAAGAGCAGCATACTAGTATTATACTATGTAGCACGATAAGCTTCAGACTTCACTACAGTCTTTATTGTAATCTTGCGGCTCTTATCTGGGAGTTTTGGAGAAAATCCGCCAGGGTGCGACGCGCCGCTTATCTTGCAACAGAAATGAGGCGTTGAGTGTTTAGGACACAGCAGTCAACCCGTGACAATGCATAACTACGTGCAACAGAGGCTACCATGATCAACATGGCAATTTTTTCAGAACGAGAGTCTTCCATTGCTTCGCTGGATCTGAACTTGCGTTTATATTAATACACTCGTTTGCCGAGCGAATGAGCAGCTCGGGACCAAGACCTGCCAAGCGAACGAACACATCGTTGGCTCAGCCGCCACGTGCTCGCTCGCCTGGCAGGCGCGTTCGCTCGGTGAACGAGTGTATTCAAAAAATTTTGTGGAATTTTACCTACATAAATGTCTTTGTTTCCCTTCAAATTTTAGGGTAAAATTCGACACTTTTTGATTAGTATTCCAAAAAGTTCAGAAATGTTTCCCTGAATAATGTGTATCTGGTTTTACAAAGTTTTAGGTTGGGAAAAATTCCTGAAAGTTTAGCTATCATTACACAATTATTTTCTCAAATATTTTTTATAATATTTTATTATTAATGTAAGTTTTTTGACCAGGGAAATTAATTAATATGTTACGATGTTAATTTTGTTTGTCTACTTGGTCATAATCAATATTATTAAAGTATTGATTAATTTTTTAAGATTGCGAAAAAACGCTCTCTAGCTCCACTGGGATATAAGCCCAGGTCCTTCAGATTGCCGGTCTGGGACTGGACTTATATCTCAGCGGAGCTAGAGAGCGTTTTTTTCGCAATCTTACAAAATTAATCAATATTTTAATGATATTGGTTATGTCCAAGCAGACAAACGAAATTAACATTTCAAACTATTGTTTATAATATTTTGGGAAAATTTTCCCAAAATGTGTGGAAATTAGCGGAACTCCCCGAGGGATCCCGAAATCCAAAACGACAAGGCTCCCTAATCGTCATTCGGGACTCGCGCTCACGCTAATCAGTTCGGTCCTAGTCATGTGCCGGGGTGCATCCTCTTAAGGTTCGCCGCCACGCTCTCCTCACCGACGACCGCCAAGCCGTTACGACGTTGTTCGTTACCCCGCCTCGTGCCGAAGCCGCGGTATCTCTTCAGCTTCCGGAATATAAGCATCTTTTGCCGATTCGCCATCTATATCAAGGGAACTCGTTACCACCATATAAGTGACTAATAAAGTTACACCTTATTATTTTACTTGCTTGTTTGATTGTGTCTTAACCCTTATCTCAGCACGCCAACTCCCAACCCCCCCCCCCTCCTGGTTTTACCGCGTATCACCTTAAATCATTTAATGTGATCAGATTTAATTGTGCGTGAGTGTGTTAGGGGTTTTGAAGGCATTGAATTCAAATTTGATGTCCGCTTTTCAAAATAAAAAATGGTGGATTTAATATGGCATAAATAAATTGTATAAAATGTTTTGAACTTGACAATATTGATAATTTTTAGGTTTTTGTGGTCGCTCACTTCAAATCTTAGTTTCGATTTTAAAAATTCAAAATGGTGTAAATATGAACAACACGATTAAGTTCTAAACATTTTTGATCATTTTGGCGTGGCTGTACTTATTCTCGTTGGTCGCAAACTTCGGCAAGTGACGAAAAAGATCTTCGCGATCATCGAGTCGTAGAAACGCAAAGATTAAAGTACCAGTACAGCGGCCTCGTAACCTCCGCGGGGATTCGCTTCCAGTATACACTAAAAAGAAAATGAAGACAAGTTGTTTCAAAAATTGATTTCTACCATATACTTGAAAAATTCCCGCTTATCAGGTGGACGACTTGATTCTCGGTCGCGAGAAATGGGACCAAATAGCTGACAGAAAGAAAAATCTTTACTATTGCTGGATTTTATGTAACATGTGTATCTGTGTGATTCCGCTCCAATGATATCAGACTGAGTGTCATCTGATAAAAATACCAGAGTGCACACATATATTTCTGTTTTGCACTGAGAACTGAACTTTAGCAGCATTGCGCGTGCGCCGCGAACTATGGTGGAGGTAAAAAAGGGGGGGGGGGGAAAGCGAAGAGTAAGCCGTAAGCGTCCCGAGATTTGTATCTGAAAATGAATACGAATGAGAATGTAATTTGGCATTGGAAAGACCATTTTCAGGAATCAGCTTAAAGCGTAAGACCGTTCTTGTTCGGCGCCGTGCGGTTAAATTTAATTAATAATTCAAAAAAAAATAAAAATTATTTTCAGCTGAAGTAAAAAATACAACAAAATTTGGCATTCTGTATAACGGTATTTTTGACTTTTTTCTTTTAATCGAAAAAGGCGCAACTTTTTATTTCGAGAGAAAAGAGGCGCAATTAACCCTTATCTGGAACCATGGGTATATATACTTTCAAGATTCAGATTTTTTAATTATTATGATTTAATGGTTATATTTTAACATTGTCATTTTCATGAGAAGGTAATGGTTTTATGTCAAATTTGACTTAGTCGATTTGAATTAAATCTGCATGTTTTGAGAGCCCCTCAGTCAGAGAAAACTATTTTCAAAGGTTCCTGTCTGTTCGTCTCTAGTAGGCAGTAGACACGATAACTTTGATAGGGTGCCTCAGTTCCTTTGATTTCGATAATTTGGTAGTGCTTCTTACGTTCGTTCGGGTTCTTACGTTTATTTCGCTTAGATGTGTTGGTTACGTTAGATGCGGTTTCCTCGTTCGATTGCATTCATTTTATTATGTTGTGTTAGTTGCGTGTACTTGAATTAGTCGTATAAGTTGCATTTGTTTGTGTTATTGTTATTCGTTACGTTTTTTGGGTTCATCTGGTAGTGATAGGTTTGCTTAAATTGGTTTGGATGTGCTAACTAATAACGTTAATGAAACTACAACGAACGCAATGAACAACAGTAACCCAAAAAAATCCAACGAATGCAACCAATCCTAGTGTATGTAACTAACACAACAAAATCAATCCAACCCCGAGCGAACGTAATCAGCGCAAACAAATGATCTAAATCAAAGAAACTAAGGCACACAATCCAACTAATAACAACAAACAAACCGACCGCTCGCCTTTTTTATCCTTTAGTTGGGCGTACCTTCCCTTTCGAACCAAAGAACAGTTTTAGAATTATTAAAATATTATTACGCTGGAATTCAACTCATTGTCAGTGCCCGCAGCTTGGGACCGCAGCAAATACAGTGCACAATGTGAGGTCCAACGAAACGTCAACTTTTTTTGCAGCCGTCCACCTGCAGTCCCTACAAACGCTGTTAAACCTAAATGTAATAATATTTCTGAGATATACACATACGATAATGGCAATATTCACTGATAAATCATTAAGCATATAACACTGCACGTGAACTGACTAATAATTTGCTGACCAAAATCGAGGAAGTAAATCTTAGAAACGCTTTACATGTTAAACTTCATAAAACAGAAAAATGGATGGAGCAACGGCTAAAAGTATTTTTTTTTGCAAATAGAAAAACAAGAGTGAGCGTATCTGCCTAAGAGAACGATTTTGTCAACACGGTCATTTCTTATATATTTATATATTATATTATTATATTCACCAATATCAATCAGGATAACGGAGACGAGTAAGATCACAGTACAGACAATCTTCATCTTTTTTAAGTAGAGGCCAAATGATTAATGTATTAATTAAACATTCAATTAATAATGCAGCTGATAAATATTTTACCGCTTCAGCAGGTTATAGAATGTATACTATAGTCATAATCTTTCGATTAAAGACGTCAGGTTTGTCCTTCTAGAATATTTACATCTGATAAGAGCAAGGCCGTAGCCAAAAAACTGTTTCACTGGGTGTCGTCTACAGCAGGTAAAATATTTGGTGAGTGGGCGGATATGCAGTGGCACACAGAATAGTAAGTATATTTTATGTACATTGTTCACGAATTTTAGGATGAGGAGTTTATACACGCAAACCCCCCCCCCCCTGTTTACTGACTTGGATAAGTGTCAATTTCCTTGAAACAAATTTGTTTACACATTTCTTTGAGACTCATGTCACAGAAATTTTCTTTACACTTTTTGGAGCAACTACTCTGCATGAAAATTAAAATGTTATCTTTAATTGACATGAAAAGAAAACTGTAAGGGATATTTTCTCTCAATTTGATTAAAAAATCCAAATACTATGTGAATTTGAGTACGTTTTGAAGACCAAAATTAATTAAAAAATTGACTTTTAAATAACCCCGTTTCTGTCCTTTGTTAAAAAACTAAAAATTATGCGATTTCCTTGTGAACGCGAAAAAGATGCGTCATATACTTGTCTACAATAATGTATGTATTGGAATTTTGCAATTTGGATTTTCAATCGCTAATAGCCAATTATTACGCTTTACAATGAGTATACGTATTATTTTGCACGGCGATGCCTAATTATAATATGATTAACAAAATTGCATTTTTTAAACAAAACAAAACTCAGCTAGGTCAGGCGACAGTGACCGTATATATGTTGTAGCATTTTTACACAATTTTAGTAAAACATTCATTTTTTTTTATAATAAACAATAAATATAATTTGCGACTAAAAAATAGGCAAGTAATATCAAATAGAAAATATTCATTACATGACATGTTTGGTACCATAATTTTAGTAGAGCTAATGGAAAATAAGTAGCAAAATGTATATAGAAGCATATATTTCCTTAAACCAGCCTTCTTTAACCATCGGTTGTGTTCTCGTCCATCGAAAATTGTAACGAAAAATCGATAATTCACATTCTGAACCAAAATTGTCACTTATTCATTTAAGGTAAAATTATGGAGACATACATTAAGTATTATAGAGTTCAACATAATTTAAAAAATGTCGCATTTTTACAAAACTTAAACGTTTAAGTACAAAAGTGTACATTTTTTATCCCTTATAAATTGAACGGTTTAAATATTCCTGGTCAAAAAATAAAAACATATACTACGCTATTATATTCCGTTTAAAGAAAGGTTTAGAAACTGAAAGGTTTTGAAAAAGTTGACCAGTAAACTGAGTAGATGATTGTTGTTTACACACGTGATACCCCATAACTCTTTGCGATTAGTTCTGCGGAGGACACTGGACATTCCGCGATTTCTTCTGCGGTCAATGCCTTTACCGCGCCGCTATAAATGTTTATTTTAGCTCGCGCCAAAGGCCCAAAAACAGGTGTAAATATTGCACGAAGAATCGTGTGTCGGTTTGATGTTTTTTGTAAAATGGCACAAACGTCACCATTGGACGTGGATAAGACTATTTGTTCTCTGGTTGGTATGGGATTCTGTTGACGATTTTGTTTTCTCAAACCAATAGGTTTATCTTGTGGAAAAATATATCTACCGAGAACGAATATCCAATTTGGACAGTTGTGGGGAATAAGTCGAATAAATGCAAGCTCTTCCAATCTAAATCCGAGAACGGTGGAAAAAGTTTGCCTGAGAGTAGGTGACCTCGACCTGTCACGAAGAGGTGGTTCGGAAGGTGGTGGAATCCTGACAGAATAACGAGGTGTGTCAAAAGATTGAGCCGAGTCTGGAAAATGCCTGCGAGCAGAAGAAGAAGAAGAAGAAGGTCCAAAGCGATGAACACCAGGATTAGGGTCACTATCAGGTAAACATCTGGGGCTGTGAAGTTAATTCTGAAACAAGAAATAAAGTATTATATTTTTAACTTATTGTAAACAAAGTTGTAAATGTGGGGATCAATTTCATAACTGTCTATAATTTCATCTCGTTTAGAAACTGGAGAATACTTTTTTTAAACCAATAACTATATTCAAAGATTATTTTCTTATTTAAAAAAATAGTTACGAAAGAGTTCTAGAGAATTTTTACCTAAAAAATAAGTTAGGATTCAAAAAAATTTATTAATTTCGAAAAAATTGGTGAGCAGATGCAGGAAAAAGAGATTTTATTCACAAGAAATTATTGAAATAATTATTCATCGCAAGCTTTAAACTGCTACATGAGAACTAGATACCTTAAGAAAATTAGTTTATCTTCCTGATAATTTTCAAAACTTGAAAGAGGTTAAGACATTTTTTTCTAAATCAACAAAAATCTTTCTTCTTCTTTATTCATAATGTATCCCCTAAGGGTTTACATGACTTCCATTTCTTACCATTTTTTCGGTTATATCTATACATTTTTTTACAATCTTATCCTTTCTATATATACAATTATTTACAACTATTTATATAAAAGAGCATGAGAACACAAACGCATATTAGTCCACTTCACTTTTACCCTACCATTACTTACAATTTTTACGCTTCTAATATAAGCGACTTGCGTTTCCTTTTTCTTTCACTTTTTTATACCTTCATTTGCCTTTCTTCACATGCATTCTTTCATTCTCTCTCATTCGCTCTTCTAGCACCCTCCAACTCCTTCATCCATTCTTCCCCTAATCCATCCTCCCCTAGAATCTTAACCGCATTCTCTTTCCAGCTTCTTCTATCTACGATTCCTCTCTTACATCCTTACCATACATGCTCCCATATTTCCTCCTCCCATTCACATATTCTACCTTTCTGTTATCTTCTTTTTCCCAGTACATCCCCTCCCTTACCTCGTTTCCTAGTCTGAATCTTACTATTCTCGTTCACCTTCTCTCTCTCCATCCCTTTTCTAAATACTTTGGCACTCCTTCTTTTTTATCATCTTATACCATTTATTGTATTTTGATTCCTAAATCATCCCCTATCTTTCTATTAATTGTCTTTCCCTCTCCTTTTTCCAGTTCTTCATAGTTTACTCCAGTAGTGTCTTCTATTTCTCTATCATTAAAGAACTCCCTCCTTTCTTCTTTCCATTTCGTTAATTTGATCGCCCTCCCTCTTCTCTCTTCTACCTTCATCAAACACTTTCTCGTAAACGTCTTTCTTGTAAACTCTCAATATCTTTCCTTTCTTTCTATCCTCATATTTCTGCTTCATAACCTAATACCGGCCATACCAGAGTATCAAATAACCACATTTTCCTTCTCCAATTTTTTTTTTAAATATTCTTTTTCTTATTCCCCATATCTCTTCCCTTATCCCTGCTGATTTTTTTATCCTTTGTCATATTTCATCTGTATGAATTACAAAAAAATTTTTTAAATATTAATTTTAAAAAGTATGTGCATAAACGTGGGGTAATATAACGATCAAGCCCAAAGAACCAGATTTGACAAACGTACGCGTTTATAAAAAATTAGAAATGGTTTGAAAAGTTTTGGCGTACATACTTAATACTCTCTAATCCATTTTGATTACTAATCAAATTGGTTTGTCCGGCGGAAAAACGTATTTTCGGAGCTCGAATATCCGATTAGGATTTTTGCGGGGAATAAATCGAATCAATTCTAGATCCTCAAATCTAAATCCAAGTATGCTCGGTAACTTTAAGCTTATTTCTGAAAGAGGAAATATAGGATTAAATTTTTGTTTTAAGTATCTACCAATAGTTGTAAACGACGTTGTAATTGAGGGGCCCAATTTCATAAACCTCTATAATTCCCTCTATGATTGTCGCAAAATTGTAAAAGTAATGTTCAGAAAGTGACATTTCGTACCCCAAGTCGTCTAAAGGAAACAATAATGGGAAATGGTGACTTGAAATTAGCCTCAAATTCACACATTTTTTGGTGTAATTAAAAGTAGTTCAAAAAATGGATGAAATGGCTGAAAGTGACTACATAATTTCATTCATGCACAATCTTTCATTGTTCTTTTTCATATTTCATGCAAAAACCATAAATTTCAACAACTAATCACTAGAAATTGTTAAAAAATTACTCTTGTTCATGAATTTGTATATCATAACATCAACTTATTTTTTTTCTAATTCAATAGATTCAAAATTACTTCTACAGAAATATTGTTGAAATTCAAGACATATTTTATTGTATTTCTGAATGTTTAAAACAGTGGAACAATTTAAACGTAAAAAAAATGAATGAATTTTATTATTTAGCAAACAATTTCGCTTCATGCGAAATTTTTTCTAATGAGAGCTGCACGTTACTAACAAATCATAATTAGTAAAAAACACCAACATGAGTTAAAAATTAGATCGTCTGGCCATTGTCGCTCAAAAACAGTGATTTTTTACCGTGTGAAAAACGTCGAGATGATTCTCACTGATAAAGTTTTTTAAATAATTTATTTAGCAGAAAGCATATTCAAACTGAAAAAGTAAACTGACATTTTGAACAACTTCCCCGCTGGAAGTTTTTTCTTTACTCGAAATACTTTGAAAACCACCCCGAGTGACGAGAACGAGAAGTTGTCTCGTATCTTGTGATTTTGGTCAAAATTTTAGAAAACAAGAAAGATCGGCTAAAAATTATCGATGGAGCTTATAATTTGACATATCGCGAAAATAAAAAAGATGTTCCATCAGAATTTGGTGAATATGGAGTTTGTATGCAAACGTGCAAGTAATCGTGGCGCCAAATTTGCTTGCTTCTTATTCCATTTAAATGCATTGCAATACAATTTGCTTCTATAAAAGGTTTAAAAATCCTCTGCCTGATACAGAATGGTGGAGTCGGACAGGTACAGTAAGGTCATTTCTTTATCAAATAGGGTAAATTTATGATGCGCAAATGTAAATAAATGAAAAGTCAGAAACACCTCTCTGTCCGCCATTAAGCACTGTGTTTAACTACCATGACACTTAGCTTTTTCGGGTCGCAGATTACAAATCTGATGTTAGAATTTTTAAATGTAGATCTTCAATATTTTTACTTTTATGACAACGAGTAAAAATATTCGCATATTTTATTTGGCACACGTTGTTTATCTTCATCAGCAATTGTGAGATCAAAATAATCTTCGTAAATCGTTCTGATCTGCTCAGAAATGTGCATAAGAGTTTTTAGTGGATACAATTCGCTGCATACGTAGCAGGGTGAATCAGGGTTTCTTTATGATGATGTTTTGAGGTGCTAACTTCAAGATCAACTTGTAATTGAGTACCTTTAGATTTTCGAGTTGAGGATTTTTTTGTTTTATTCATAAATGCCATGACTATATGGTAGTCCCACATATTAGAGATCCTGATCCGATCGCAGGTGAGTAAGAAAGATGAATGCATCACCTGGTATCACTGATGGCTTGAAGAAATGATAATTCAGTTCGAAAACGTGCAAAATGCTAGTTTGCATGGTTGTTATCTGCATAATGATGCAGACGGGATCAACTGAGTGTCGTCAATCTTTTTGCTCCTGCTAAGCCTTTTGAGTAATTTATGTCGGCCGTATTGAATTGGCTATTTAGAATTTTGAATATCCAACGTCAGATTTTAAATCATCGACGCGAAAAACATAACTATCAACAGTTTCATTCAGTCCAGACATTTTTACTATTTCAAGTCTGCCATATTGGATACTATATTGAAAATCTATCTTCAGACTTTGCCACAAATTTGCCACATCCACCCAGCATCACCCCCAAAATCGGTGCTATAGAAGAGTTTCACTGTAGTTGAATTTTTAATTATAAAAGATAAATTTTGGATGAAAAATGTAATAACTGTAATTTCAGTTATAAATTAATTTTCAAACAAAGAAACAAATTGTCTTCAAAAATGTATTTAAATATTCAATAACATATGCACATGATTTTTCAACTCACTCTTTGTTCATGGTACAAATTGCTGATCGTGGTTAGTATGTTCTGCTAGAGTCGGATGCATATATGCATGATGTCCTAAATCACCGCCATATAAATGTTCCGAAGAACCAAAATCATTTAATAGTCTTGTTACTTCGTGAGCATTGAATCCCTCAATATTCACAGGAGAAGGTGGAACCCACTCGTTTTCTCGCCTCCTTGACGATTCTGTAAAAAGACTGCTGATATATACAAAACTCATCCAATCCAAATGATAAAGATGACGATGGGCGCGAGTACAGAATTATACATTGCGATTTTACGAATTACAATTATTTTAAAGGGTGAATGGCATTTATGATTATTTTCTGAATTTCAAGCCATTTTACACACTTCACTGCTAGTGATACATACATAGCCAAAAAATTCCTACCACTTTTGCATCATGAAACATCAGTGGCAATTACAACACAAAATTATTTAATGTGTTCCGAATTAATAGTGCTTGAGTATGTTAGAATTTTTCGTGTCGTTGAAGTAAAATTTGATATCCAAAATCAGATTTAAAATCAGAGACCCCAAAAACCTAATTATCATAAATTGTATCCAGATTCAAACATGTTTTCTATTTGATGTCGAACATAGTTCGTTAGTTTTAGGACAAACGGGAAGCCACTGACAAACTCCTCCTGCGCTCAAGCTATAAAGCCTATTGTGTCACACTCTTGATTATTCGCTCTCAATATCCGACCTAAGAACTCCTGGTAAATTCTAGTTTGTCAATTACTGATCTCCTGGAAATGTTCTCAAATTCTATAAAATGGTCCCCAAAGGTTTTCTGGCTAAGCCTAGCTAATGCCGGGTGCCGGAGTAGTATATGCATAAATGTTTTGTCATCTCTACCGTATTTGCTTAGTTCTTGGTGATTCATGGATATTTCAAGAAGAGAGTCTTGCTTGCTTACGAGTATATATGCTGCACTTTGTTGCCTGCTTTTTGTTCATGTACATAACCTTACGTTACTATCAAAATGGCTTGCATCTTCGTTGCAAGTACTTTGTTCCTCACCTCCCCACGTAGATATTAGGTGAAAATGCTGGCCAGTTGCTGATTTGGTTAAAAAAAACTTCGTTCACCAAGAAGGTCTCGATACCATCTGATCCCGGAACAGATTGGTTTTTTATTTTTCGAAAACTTTTTTTTCCTCATCGGTAGTTATAGCTATTTATTTCATATGAATCTTCTTTCAGTGGATTCGTAGACTTTCGGATTCGTGAACTTCTTAGGCTTGTCCCCAAAACGCATCGAGCTTCTCTGGTTTGCATAAATGGTCGAAAGGTAGTGGAGGGTCTTGGAAGAATCGAGCTGGGCCAAAAAAAACTGTATTCTCTGACCTTGTTCAGCGAGTCGTAAAAAGGCGAAGGTTGAAGAATTTACGTACTCGCTTAGTGAAGAAATGGTCGATCGCGATGTGTGGGCCATGAGATACGATTCCAGTGGATAATGTAGATTTTCGGTATTTTCTGTCAAATCTGGTGTATTCGGAAGACAAGTTTCCGTACGTCTTCTGCTAAAAATAGAATGATGCTAGGCTACATCGTAAGCCTGGCCAGTTAATTGTTCTGCGAATGCAGCCGTTGTTCTACACCTCGATTTCAGTATTTTCAGTTTCCTAACGTGTTCGTGTAACCGCCGCGCGAATTTGCTCCCAGTACACACGAAATAGTTGACCGAATGAAAAATACTTGCTATTGCTCGATTTTATATAATATACAGACCTGGGTTATGCTGCACAAAGACTACCAGAGATAGCGGTGGTCAGGGATACTTCAGGCAAAGAAGATAGATTCCTGGCACTCCAACGGATTAGAGACCTTGCTAGATCTGTTAGTTGGCGACTCAAGTACTGAGGGTCCAGCTCGTCCTGACATCTTTTCCATAATTCTGGTGGACCAGTAGAGGTGGTGATTGCCGCTGTTTGGGTCAGACAGCGGCTTTGATTGTTGGTCTTGATTCACATGGTTTGACCGTGCATTGAACATTACCGTACTATGCCGTTTCTGAGAAGAAACTCAGGTATTTCGAGGGAAAATTTACTTTCTAGAATGCGTCTTTTCTGACAGTTGAAATATTTTGTAGACAAGTTTCATCGTTCGTTTTTTCGACTTCCTGTGAAACGGACACCGTAAGTACAATATAAGCGAATAAAGTTTTTCTTGTAGAAATAATACAAAGGGCGTATATATAAACACACTAAACTTATATGAAAATTTACAAAAAAATCCATCCATTCTAACAATAGGTTGCAACAATCGCAAATAATGTAACTCGTAAGCCGTAAGGAGGTGCACATTGAAATAAATATATGTATTTTGGAGTTCTGAAGAACAGGTACAATTCGTTGAAGTTCACGAAAATGTTTGTCCTGATTTTCGGATTTGTAATTACTCATACTATTTTGAAAGTTAGTCCTTTAAAACTTTCTTTCTGAGAACGTTATCGTGCCGATGTATCGTTCTCACTCTTAAATTCAACGGGCGTAGTTGAAGGATGAAAAGACTTCTAAAGAAAGTAAAGAATTTGGTGATTCAAATGTAAAATGTAAGGTTCCTTTCAAAGTGCTATAAACAGTAGTATAGGGGTCTGTTGAGAATTATCCAACGAAGAATTTTATGCATGAGACATATGGGGTTGACACCTCTAACACACCCTCACGAGTACCAGAAAACTACCCTTAAAACAAAAAATGTGAATTTTGCATGAAATGAACCTTTTGAGCACTGTATTATCGTATTTTCTTTACTTAAAATTATTACTATTGGTCTAGTGGCATATTCATTATCATTGGTTAATTAATTATTAATTGAAAATCAATGAACTAATGTAAATAAATATTCTGCTAGATTAATAGTTATAATTTGCAAGGAAAAAAAGAATTTTCGAAAAAAAATTGTTTTAACAAATTCCATTTGTTTAAATAATAAACAATTAATGAACGAATGCCAATAAATTACACTACACTAATACTAATCATTTTCAGTGGGGAAAATTAATTTTCGAAAAAAAATGATTTAAACAAATTCCATTTGGTTACATAACTAAAAATTAATTACACAATACAAATAAATATTCCACTAGAAAAATATTAATAATTTTAAATTAAAAAATACGAGAATACAGTGTTTAAAGGGTCGATTTTAAATTTTGATTTTCCCCCATGCATTTTACATGAAAAACTTCAAGTAAAAACCGGCACCTGTTAAAGTAAAATAATGAAAAAATAAAAAATTAGGGAATTTCTTGTTTCGGATTTAGAATTAAATGGGGGGATGGGTGCCCTCTAGCACGCAAACAAATTTTGCCATGAATTTTTAGGCCGCCCTAATAAACCTATTTTTTATCAGTTCTGGCCTTGAAAACTATATTTTCAGACATTAAATTGAAACGTAAGAGAGTGCTTTGCCTGATCCGGCCACGCACACTCCATCGACAATTTGAGGAATTATCAGCATTATTCCAGGTTGAAGTAAAAAATACAACACAATTTGGTATTCTGCATAACGGAGTTTTGGAGTTTTCTTAATCGCAAAAGGAACAACTTTTTTATCTGCAGAAAAAGAGGCGCAATTAACGAGCATGAGCTGCACAAGCAAACTATCAAAATCAAAAAAAGGGTAGTTCAATAAGTCCTTAGAATGAAGTATAAAAACAATTTTTTTTTGGTAAATTTTTTTTTATTTTTCAACATAATCTCCTTGGAGCTCTATACACTTGGTCAATCGCTTTTCAAGTTTTTTTAATCCTTCAGAAAAGTGCGTTTTCGGAAATTCCTCAAAATAAGCACTTACAGAGGCAATGACGTCTTCGTTGTCTGGAAATCTCTGTCCAACGAGCCATTTTTTCAAGTTTGGAAATAAGAAAAAGTCCCTGGGGGCTAAATCTGGTGAATACGGTGGGTGTTCGACCAATTCGAATTTTAATTCTTCAATTTTAGCCATTGAAACGAAGCATGTGTGAACTCGGGCGTTG
>NC_046658.1:169702150-169732174 GCF_010883055.1 Belonocnema kinseyi | reverse complement strand
ATATATCTAGTCGGGAGTGGTGCTGACTGAAAACAGATTATTTGGAGCGATTCGCGCGCCATATGTTGGTCATTCTAAGGACTTATTGAACTACCCTCGTACCTCAATCCAAATGAACGTACCTAAGATACCAAATCCAACCCGAACGCACGTAAGCAACATAACGAACCTAAACAAAACCAACCTATACTGACCAACCCAAACATAACGATCTTTTTTTATCTTTCATTTGGAAGCGCATTCCTTGGGCAGTCGATAATATCCATTTTCGCCAATGCAGCGCCATCTGGCGCAAATCGCAAGAAATTTCTGAAATAAAACTTACGCATTTTTATGAAGAGTCTAAATCCATAATAAAAAAGATAGGTTTCCATTTGAAATTTTAAAGTAACGCTACCTCTGGCCCCCAGCGGCTAAGGTAAGTTTTTGCGGGGTTGCGCTTTCACCTCTAAAATGAACGATTTTTTTCGTATTTTTAAAATTAAAATTCAGATATTTTCTTTAAAGGTTTTGATTAAATGATTATATTCCTTCTTACATAATATATTTATTAGGATTATTTCACTTTTATTTATATACTACTTACACGACTGCAGAAAATATATATTTCCCTAAACTAAGGATATATTATATTATTTTATTCACCAATGAAATTCAGGATAACGGACAATGATAAGAGCACAGCAAAGAAAATCTTCATCTTCTCTAAGTAAATGATAAAATTATTAATGTATTAATTAGTCATTTATTTCACAATATAGCTGATAAATATTATATTCCTTTATTAGGTTATACAATCTATACTGCAGTCGCTATATTTTAGAATCAAGGCGTCAACTTTGTCCTTGTAAGATATTTACTTCTGATAAGAGGCGTTTTATTGAAAACCATTTCGTTGCAAATACGATTTTCTTGTAAAGACAAGAAAAATTGGGCACGGAATTCTCTACAATAATGTATATTTTAAAATTCAAAATTTCCAATTTGGGTGTTTGGTTGCATTAAATATCTTAAAGCATTTACTATAATTTCAGCAACACATATTCATTTTTACATTCTCATCAGATAAAGTATTAGATTTGTATAAAATTTGACCTCCCTAGTCTTCGTTAAAAGATTCCCGTTTCGAGACTCCCTGAATCCAAAAAACAGGTTTTTACGAATGTGTCTATTTGTCAAAACTTTTGAGAAAAGTTAATATATTAGATTTGCTTTTGGTACATTCTTTTAGTGCCCTAAGCTTAATGCCCAGTTCGTTAGTCAGATATTTTTGATAAAAATACTAAAAGTGAGTTCATTTTGAAAAATTTGAATACTCATTTTTTCATGATTCAAAAATTCTATGTACAGTTGTTCATAGCACTTGTAACGAACAATATTAGTTTCCGATAGACCTACAAGATTATCATATCAAGTTTTCGAATTTTTTTGGAAAATTCAAATTTTGACCGCACAACCACTAATTAAAAATAAAAAATTGCATTTTGCGGTTAGACCATGCAAGATAGGAAACAAAATGATAAGACAAATATTGTGCGCCCAAAAAAATATTTACAAATTTGTTATTAATAACTTTTTTATAGTACACGTATTTTTTGTTTTATTTATAAAAAATACATTGAAAATACAAAAATTCAATTTTTATACACACGACACAAGCTAAGTCAAAATTAATAGATAACGTTTTTCCACTGGAGGTATAGCAAAAATATTGTTATGAATGGTTTTCTTTTACATTCTTATCGGAAAAGGTATTAGATATGTGTAAAATCTAACAACCCGCCCCCTCCCCACAGTTTTTCTCAAATGTCCACGTTTTGAGACCCCTAAATCCAAAAAATAGGTTTTTATGAATGTATCTGTCTGTCGGTCTGTCTGCATATATTCATGCCTGTATGTCTGTCGGTACGAAAACTTTTGTAAAAATAATTCTATTAGATTGGCCTCTAGTACACTTTTTAAGTGTCCTAAACTAAAGGTTAAGTTCATTAGCCAGACATTGTGGATGAAAATTCAAAAATTGCGCGCCTTTTGGATATTTTTGACACCATTTTTTTAAAATTCAAGAATTCTCTTTACGATTATTCATAGTATTTGAAAAGTCGAACAATTTATCTGGTGACTTTTTTCACAAAATAAAAAATTATGGGAGTTAAGGCCATGTAATAAGTGAATCACGTGACCAGGTTCCTACCTTACCGCCACTTTTTTTATTTCTCAACTTATATTCACACGAAACGCCACATCGTGTTAAAAATTTGGCATACTAGACAAGAAGCACTAAGAATCATGGGTCTGTTCCTAAATGTATATAATTATGAATAAAAGTGTTTCATTGTAAATAATTTTTTTTTTTGCTTTTTTATTATTATTTAAGATTAGAACCAGACCCGCCTTTCTTAGAGCTTCTTATTTATTATTCTAAATAAGAAAGGTGGCGGTAAGGTAGGAATCTCGTCATCCAGCCACAAGACGGCTGCCACTCACCTGCTCGTCACACCTGAATAAACCGAGTCCGTGGGCAACACACTTCTAACCCATGAACAACCCTCAAAGTTCCTTTTGATTTATTTTGCGCCAGGTAGGGTCCAACCTACCAGATCCTCAACTACGCTGTCCTGACGTTTCCTAGCAGGAATGCTAGGTCCAAATCGACACGAGACCCTATGATGAAGGGAAGGGTAATTCTCGCCGGCGAGAGAGAGGAAATTACTTAAAACACTCAGGTTTCATAAAACACAACTAAAACCTATTTATTGTTATAATAACAAAGAAGAACACAGTTTGATTACAGTTAAAAACACTGGTGGTTGAGAGACTCTTCTGACACGTTCCTGAGCATCGACAAGCTATCTTGGCTAACTGTTGTTAGGCTGGGTACCCCCTGTGATCCCCATGACAATCTACAGACTATTTACTGGTGGTTGTCAGGCACCCTCTGACAATCTATAGGCTATTCTTGCTACTGGTCCGGCTGGAAATTCCCAGTCAACCCCTGACAATCTACTGGCTACTTTCACTAATTATTACCAGGCTGGGAATGCCCAGTCAACTCTCTGACAATCTGCATACTATTTTACTACTTGTTGACAAGTTGGGAATCCCTAGTCAACCCCCAGGCAATCTTCTGGTTATTTTAACTAACGGTTACCAGGCTGGGAATGCCCAGTCAACTCTCTGACAACCTATAGACACGCGGAGAGAGAACACATTTTCGGCAACCCGCGCACTAACTGGCGAAGATGCACCGGAGACACCGGAGTCCCTTGCTCCGACCTTCACTTTTCTAGGCAATACTTTGACCAGGTTGTTTGAAGAGGTTAGTTCGGCCCAACTTATCAAAATTGGTCGTGTTTCCAGCATCTCAGTTGATCGTCGCTGTGGAGGTGTCGTCCTGGTCGGCTTCTGGTGTTTCTCCCGTCGACACCGATCCCTCACATATAAGGTTTGCTAATGTTCTATGTTCTATGTTACTTAATTACATCACCTTTTTTAGGGGTAAAAGCTCATCGATTATTGATTTATGTTGGATTAATGTCTTAGGATGCTCAAATAGTTGATAATTTCGAAGTTTGAAAAGTTCCGACAGGATCTGATCATTTCCCTATAGCGATAACTTTCCTAGCTAACTCGGGATTTAATTATACTAGCACAATAAGTGCTCCTTATTTCAAATGGAAAAATGAAAAATACAAAAAATACAAAGAAAACATACAGTATCCCTCGGTTTCTAATTATCAAAACTTGAAGATAGACGATCTTACAAATAATTCAATTTAAACTATCACATATACAGAAAATCAGTTAGGAATGATTGTAACACCTAGTAAAAAGCTCGGGTTTTCAAAGCCATGGTTTGATAAGGATTATAAACACAGCAAAATAAAGGCAAAGCAAATATTTAAAAATTGTAAACAGCAAAAATTGAAACCAGAAACTTTATTAATTTATGCAGAATATAAAAAGGAATATACGAAGTTACTGTCATTAGGAAAGGAGGCGTATAAAAAATCTTAGTTAGACTGTCTTGCGATGGCTAAGGATTCTAAGCAATTTTGAAAGGCAGTTAATAGTTTTGAACCCAAATTATCAATTAAGGATTGTACAGATCTAGACGCGTGGGAAATATACCTCTTATCGATGTACCCTGCCCGTGATCCCAATAACTACATATTATCGATTAATGATTCACGAAATCCCTATCTTGACTCGCAAATTACTTTGGATGAAACTATTTCAAGTTTAAAGAATTGTGAGTGCGATCAGGTTCCTGGACCGGATGGCATTGGTTTCAAACTTTTTAAAAATTTACCCGGAAACCTCATACTGTATCTAAATTCTTTATTTAACAAAGTAATAGATGAAGAGAAAGTTCCAAAATCTTGGTTTCAAACTTACGTTAAAATGGTGCATGTAAAAGGGGATATTTATGATCCTTCAAACTACCGTCCTATTGCTTTAGTTAATTGTATCACAAAATTCTTTACACAAATTCTTTCAAAGAGACTGATAGATTGGGCCGAAGATTTTCATCTTTTACCTGAGTGGTAGGCGATATTCAGAAGGGGTCGGGGCTATATGGACCATGTGTTTACTGTTAACTCATTAATTCAAAATCGCCTAAGATTAGAAAGAGGAAAAGTTTATTTGTTATTTGTTGATTTTAAAGAAGCTTTTCCCTCTTTGAATCATAGAATCTTATGGAAAAAAAATCCTGTCAAAAGGATGCGGATCGGAATTCGCCAGGATAATAATAGATTTTTACTCCAAGGCTAATGTAGCAGTTGAGGGTGTGTGTCGATCAGTAAACATTACGAAGAGAGTTTTGCAGGAAGAAGGCCTTATTCCTACGATGTTTACTTTGTTAATCGCGGATCTGGAAGAATGTTTGCTTTCTAAAGGTATCAGAGGTGTTTCGTTAGATCACTTAATTGAAAATTTGCTTCTCGCATACGCGGATGACTTGCCTATCCTTGCTAATTCCCTTGTGGAAATGAGAAGGATTCTTAAAGGATTATTTGAATATTGTAAAATAAATGATTTGGAAGTCAATTTAGATAAGACGAAAATTGTAATCTTCAGGAAAGGAGGACATGGTCATAATAAAAAGCATCCACCTTTTATGTACAATGGATCTAAAGTGGAAATTGTTAAGAATTATACTTATCTAGGCACACTCTTCAGTCGATATGCGATTATTCAAAATGCAGTAAATGCGGCTGCAAGTAAATCTAATATAGCTTTAAACTCTACGATTGCTCTGATTCATAGTTTAAAACTTGACTCCTGGAAACCTATTGTTCGACTTTTCCAAAGACTTGTAACTAGCGTCTTGATGTACGGTGCTCAAATATGGAGTCTACGCTATCTCGAGACAATTGAAAAAATTCAGACGACATTTCTTAAGCGAATCCTTCTTGCTGCAAAAAGACTGGAGGATATGCAATTAGAATAAAGTGGGTGCCTCTCAACTGGCGGTTCGAGTTTTCGGTTTAATTCTTAATTGGTTCGAGAAAATTTTAAAGATGCCTGATGATCGATACCCAAAAGAATGTTATTTAAGATTAAGATATCTGGACAAATTTGAAACAGTTGGACTTAATAAACAAAAATATAATTGGGCCAATCAGGTTAAGAACTTTTTCTTGAAAATAGGGGCGGTTAACGAATGGGATTCTCTTTCTTTTTCCTCCTTGCAAGATCATAAAATGGCTTGGAAAAGAGAGTATGGTGAAAGGCTTCATCAGATAGATTTTCAGATGGCCCAGTCGTCCTCAGCGCTCATACTTTATCCACATCTGTCTTTGCAGGATGGGCCGCAAAGATATTTGACTACAAGAATCTCGCTCAGATTTATCAGAGTAGTTGCTTAGTTGGGTTTAATTAACCGATTTCAGCCTAGAATTATAATAAAAAATAACGCCCACAGGATAGATTTTAGGGATTATTGTAATTACTGCTATCAGGATATTTCTAAGTTCGAATACGTGTATCATTTATAAATGGTATGTCATGTTTTGACTATCGACAGGCAATTATATATAAGTGAGGGTACGACTGTGGAGGAACTGAGAAATTCCTGGTAAAAAATTCTGGATAATCCTGAAGCTAGCGATATTGGAAAGGCGAATATATTTATAATTACGATTTTGAAGGTATATAAGTGAAAACAGCTGGGAATTTATGTACTGATACTTCATACTATTTTAAGCTGCAATTTCTTTGTGATAAAAAATTGATCCTTAGTACTTTTTTTGATAAATTGTAAATTACCAAAATTATAGCATTTTTCAAATCGAAAAAACCAAACGAAAATGAACATTTTCAGCCAAAAAAAGTTAGAATGGGAAGAAGTCAAGAGAAGAAAAAAAGCGTTACTTTTTCAAGGCCCTAAAAGATTGCCTAGACAACTTTTTACATTATGCTCACAAAAAATTGACAATTTAAATTTTTATCGCAAAAGAAACGAATGAAAAAGCAATAACTCCATTTTGTGGAAAACAAAACAAGAGACGACAAGAAATAGATTTACAAAA
Source organism: Belonocnema kinseyi (assembly GCF_010883055.1). Taxonomy (NCBI): domain Eukaryota; kingdom Metazoa; phylum Arthropoda; class Insecta; order Hymenoptera; family Cynipidae; genus Belonocnema; species Belonocnema kinseyi. The sequence continues at coordinate 169,725,638 of NC_046658.1, read as the reverse complement.
ACAGAGCAACGAAAAAAGAAAAGTAAATTTTTTGATCGGAAAAAACAAGATTAAAAAGAAATAAAAACAAGGCAATAAGAATACCAGTAAAACTGTTTCAATTTCCATGCATATTACGAATTGTTATAATATAAATTTATTAAAATGATACATGTTTTAGCACAGCTAAGAATATCATTTAACGCAAAATAAGAAACAAATATTAAAGTAATCGTGATAAATTCAATGTTTACTTCATTTTAAAAAATCTTAATGCTCAATGCAAGGCAGGGGTAAATAAAAAAAATATTATATTTGATATAAAATTTTTGAGCATAATGTCGAAAATTTGACATGGTTTGAAAAATCGAGTGCGAAGCACGATATTCGTTATGAGAATGTGTTCGCTAAAGCCGAAAGAGCTTTAACAAAAGAGACTTCACAATCGAACAAGTACAGTTTTCGATTCCTGGATCTTTAATTTTGAAAGGTCGTTGCACGAATGTTAAACAAGTGCAAAAACCGATCGCGAATATGCAAATGCACGGATCTGAGAAAAATATCAAGTCTGAGCGCGTTGGGCGAGGTAAATACGAAAGTAAAGATAGCGAGTAAAAATAGCGAGAGTACTGAGTAGACTTTTAACTCAAAATGACCCTGTTGGACACCTATAGAGAAAAACTACTAACTGACCTCATTATGTGCATGGAGATGTGTCTTATGTGTTAGATGCAAGAAAAACTGAAAACTTTGAGAAAAATACTCATCAAGACGTTGATGTGCAAAAACATTAAACTTACCTACCTACCTACCTGCCCAACAAAAATGACCGGAAGTCCGTTACTGGACATCTGCTGGTAATGTTCCGCAGCACTGGCATGCAGTACTGGCATGGTACTGCACATTAGTACTGGTTCTTTACTGGCAAAACGCTGTCGTGCGAAAATACTAGAGTTGATTTTAAAAAATTATTTAATTGTTGTTACTGCCATTCACCCATCATCATACTACTCCGTATGGTCGATATATTATTTATAATCAAAAAAGTATTATTTTCAAACCTTTTGTTTAATTTTAAACACCTAACATGGCTATACTCTAAAGTCTACAGACGTAACAGAAAATATATTTAAAAATACATAATAATTGATTGCGAATGTTTTAAAAATAAATCTTAATGGTCTTGCTTAAAGTTAATACTCAATATTACATTTTTAAATATTATATTAAAAATAAAATTTCTACAGCTACCGGGTTTCGAACCTACATCTAAAGCTGAACCTATCGCATAGCAATGGCAGTCTTAACCATTGCTCTATGGCTATACCTAAAGAATTGAAAGTCAGTGCAAAATCCATCTTCATAAGTCATAGCTCAAAAAAAGTAAAAAATGATAAATTAACTGTCAATGGAAATATAAATAAAATCATTTTTAAGTAGATAATTCAAAACGGATGAAATTTTTAGGGTATCGTAATACCGGGCTGAAAACGTTATATTTTCAGTAAGATGTCCATCCATCCTTCTTTCTTCGTACAAAAGAACATAAGCGTCAACATTCGGCAAAGAAAAAAGGAATGAGCGCCAAAATGTTGCACGGAAAAAATGCATAAACGCCAACATTTTTTTCGAACAATTTTGTTCAAACAATTTTTTTTGAACCATTTTTTTGTAAACATTTTAAAAAATTTTTTCAATTAATTTTTCTTCAAACCATTTTTTTCGGGCCTATTTTGACTTATTTTTTCATGTAAAATTTTGTTTTCTCGCGTTCTATACCATTTTAAGACTTTTGATAATGACATAAAATTAAATTTTTTATTACGTTTAAGGTGTTTTAGACTATTTTACAGCGATTAAGAATAACATTGACTATAATTTCTCCTGAACATTTGCAATTTATCATAAAGATAAAAAATCACCATGTTATGAGCATTTAAGGCCACCTGAAAAGTAAGCGTTATAAACCCTGTTGAATTGAAAGTCACAAAAAAGAGTTTATTTAAAATATTTTTTCTGTTTCATAGGTTTCGAATTTCTTATCTCATCTCTATGATATCTTTTTTCCCTATCATATGCAGAAGGTCCTAGCATTTTAGCAATCCTTAAAAAACATTTTTAGAGTTTGAAATTTACTAGTGCCAAATAATTGTTGTCTAGTCGGACAAGAATTTAGGATTACTGAAACCTTACCTTTAATATAAATTTGATTCTCTCAATTTTTGAACTATTTTTTTAAATCTAAAAAACTTGAAGAGTATTTTCTCACTCAAAGGAGCAAACTCTCACGATATGGCCATCGGGAAATAAAAGCAAGTTTTTAAAAACCAAATAAATGTGTATGCACGTGTGTCTGGGTGTCATGAGTAATAATGGTTTGTTCAGTCTAGACTATAAGCAGCGCATTTTACACTACTAACACGACAAGACATTTGTAAATATACATATATTCATTTCGAATCGAAAGTCGAATCGAAAAACTGAGGGGGTAGAATAACGATTCGAAAGACTTTCGAACTGCCCACTTCGAATCGATTTTATTTCATTTCGAACTGAACGCGTCGAATCTCGATTCAAAAGACTTTCGAACTGCCCACTTCGAATCGGTTTTCTTTCGTTTCGAACTGAGGCCGTAGAATGCCGAATCGAAAGACTTTCGAATTGCAAAATTCGAATCAGGTTTCTTCAATTCGAAATGAGGGCGTCGAATGCCGAGTCGAAAGACTTTCGAATTGCTAAATTCGAATCGTTTTTATTTGATTCGAATTAAGGGATTTCGCATATCGATTCGAAAGGTTTACGAACTACCTAGTTTATTTCGGATTTTTTTCCGCTTAAACTCAGTTACATGGGTTTGGAAAAAAACCGATTCAATTTGAATAATGCGTAGGTCTAGTTACTATGCCTATGTTCTCGAAAAAACACTACTTTGGCGTATGTAAGTTAGTATGAAGAGGAAGACTGTTGTTTACTAAAATAAAGAATACGTCAATAAATGCGTAAATTAAAAAAATTATCTCACTGCAAGCTATTCTAACTTCATAAAATATAAAATTAAACGAGTACTTTTTTTTTATTTGTATGCTTAAAATAGAACAAAATTAATCCAAACGAATGTAGAATTATGCGTTGTAAACGGAATGAGTTTGAAGAATTTAATACGTGAAGTAAACATTAGAAATTTCGAAATCAAACTTATTTAGAATAGTATATTTTTTAAAATACTATTGAAATGTGAAAAAATGTAATTCTAAATGTGAAAGATTATTTTTTTACTGTAATATTTAAAGATCTACACATAAACGCGGGTTGAACGTAGAGACCGTGCGGAAAGCACAATACCTGTGTGAATAGCGCTTTTAAAAAATTTCTTAACATTGTGATAAAATTTTGGCTTACACTCGTAATACTCTATCACTTGGTTTTTTACATGGAGAATTTTCAGAACAGTTTTGTTCGAAGTACTTGGGGTGCATTTTTCGTGATTTCTGAATATTATTTTAGAGTTGGAAACATAATTTGGAGTTTCCTGAATGTTATTCTTGTGAATATTAACAATTTGAAAATTTGTTGGCTGCTTCACAAGGAGAATCTTTAGACCTGTTTCGCTAGGATAACTAAGGGTGGATTTGTGTGGTTTTTAAAGATTATTATAGAGCTGCCATTACATGTTTCGCTAAGAGTACTAGGGGTTGATTTTTGGAATCTATGAATATTATTTTGGGAGTATCAATATAATCAGAAGCTTTTCGAAAATTATCTTTGTAACTCTTGTCAATTTGAAAATTTCTTGGCTCATTCAAATAAAAAATCCTTGTATGTGTTTCTCTCCTAGTACTAGGGATTGAATGATTGTATGTTTCAATATGGTTAAGGTGTTTAAAATAAAGCCTGAACTTTTTTTAGGCTTAGTGTGGGACTTTTAAAAAAGTTTAATTTCTGAGATGTTTCACGTTTAGAATCTTTGCACGTGTTTCGTTAGGATAATTAAGGGGGTATTTTTGGGAATTCCGAATATTATTTCGGGTTAAAGCACACGGTGGACTTTTCTGAAGGTCACTTTTATGAACAGTATCAGCTAAAAAGCTTATTGTTTGTTTTACATGGAGAATCTTTGGACCCGTTTCGTTAGGGGTATGATGGTGGCGGGGGGGCTTTTTAAATATTAGTATAGGGTTGGAAGCAGATCTGGGCAGTATTTCAGAAAAAAATTTATTTGTGGCATCTGAAATACAAATTAGCTGATTTAGTTCAAATAGTTCAAAATGAGTATTTTGAAATATTATTTAAAATACAAGTCTAGGAATTTTATGGTAAAAGAATGAGAGTGCAAAAAAATGTGACAAACATAGGAGACAGTAGGCAGAAAAAGAGAATGGTGATGGTGATGAGTAAGTGGGCGGTAAGTGTAGAGGAGCGCATTTTATAAGAAATGATTATTTTTCAAATTAACTGTATAATATTATTTACTTATTTTAAAAAACAGAAACAGTAGAGTTGGGCGGAAGTTTTTTTCTAAAATCATGTGTTATAATTAAATAAAATTAAATAATTAAAAACATGATCATAAAGAAGAATAAAAAAAATATCATTAAGAAACAGTATTTAAATAAGTCTTTTTCTTTCTAAGCTATAAACTTTCTGAAGAAAAAATAATGTGCTTTTTATTTAAACATGCTGGATAATATAATTTTAATTCTTAAAATCTTAGAAAACTTTTTGTTTAGGAAGCATACACAAATAAATTTTATTGTACAACAAAATTACTAACAATACCCTACCACCTATTTTAAACTCCTGGGACTGGAATTCACGTTAGATGAGTTTCCCCATCACAATAAAAGCTCTATATTTTGAATCTCAAAGTTGTGGAAACAAGTAGCAGAGAACAATCATAAGTAATTAAACTTATTAAATAATTTAAATTGACTGTCAAAACTTTTGGAATTTCCAAAAACTAGAATGAAGCAAATATAAAATAAAATCTTGCTTTTCTATTAAACAATTTGTTGAGGAGAATTCCTGAAAATAGAATCAAGAATCGAACGACCAAATTTGGACAAACACTACAAAATGTACCCACTGGAACATGAAAAACAAAAAGGAACATCCTCCTCCTCTCTTCTCCTTCTAACAAAGAACAACAAAAAAGGAAACTATTCCCCTTCAATTTATTGATTTTATTTTCAGGAATTCTTCTCATCAATTTCATTATTGGACGTCAAAAAGGCGTTTAAGTTGGATTTTAATCCAATTTGAATATCCTCGATTTTTAAACAATTTGTATTGTATTTTTTGTAGACTTGATATCTATTTATGAATTGAAACTTACTTATTACATAGTTTAAACATGAAAAAATTTTTATCATCAAGATTTTAGAATTGCGTATTGTAAACTGAATGGTTTCATGATTAAAAAAGTTAACAAGTCAAATTTTTATTTAAAAAGTTGAAACCAAAGTTACTATAAATGACATAATGTCAATTGATATTGTAAAAAGTTATTCTTGAGATTTCATTTTAATATCATAGTTGTTTGTAACTTAAAAAATATTTGATTGCCTTTTAAATCTTCAAAAAAGCGGCACAATTCAAAAGTAAAAAAGCATGGATTTTATTATGTAACCAAAAATTTTCCTTCAGCCGGAATCTTATGTGGCACGCCTCCAGATAATACATACGTGCGCATAAACCAGCCGCGTGACTGAAACTAAACGTTGATTATTTGTTAATAATGATTCATTTTTAATTATTATTTCAGCAGAAAACATATTCAAACTGAAAAAGTAAACTAACAGTTTGAACAACTTCCTCGCTGGAAGTTCTTTCTTGCTCGAAATATTCTGGGAACCATCCCGGCAAGATCCGCTAAGATTCTCGATAAAGTTTCCAATTTGACATATCGCATGAATTGAAAAAATAATTCATCAGAATTTGGTAAATATGGAGGTGGAATTACATGAATACAAACACTGTCGCCAAAAAATAGAATTCTAAGTTTTGTGGTAATAAAAATAAAAATGTATTATTAACTAAAGTAACATAATCTTATAACAACTAACTTCTTAATTTTATAGCCCAATTAGGTTAGAAAAAATGTTAACAAAATTATTATTCGCAAGACAGAAAATCTAAAAAATGGAATTCAAATGTAGATCTATATATAATAAAAGTAAAGAATTAACAAAAAAATTATAAGGTAAACGTCCCAGTAATTGTAATGCCAATTTGCTTGCATTTTATTCTATTTAAATGCATTGCAATTTAATTCGCCTCTTTAAAAGGCTGAAAATAAATTGTCTTCATTATTAAATATTACTTTTAATATATTTTTTAACAATACAGTGAATCTCTTCTATTGTACCAGTTTTGAGGCTGGCGGTAGTGGGGAAATAACTCAAGAGACTGTTTGTTCACGCCCGACTTCTCGCTTAGTGACAACCGCAGACACATCGAACCTCATACAGATCTGTTACACGTATCTGGGGCGCGACGTCAATTCTCGCAATGGCTTTAGGTGCGGGAGCTATTGAAGTGTGTCACTCTTTTATATTTATTTTTTAGTTTTAGTGGTTATGATAAATTGGACTGGTTCCTTTGTATTTTCTGCCCCTTGAGTTTTAAATTTGCTTGCAATTTTCTTAATTAACATTTTATCAATAAAGTGGTTGGATTTTGTAAGATTATTATACTTAATTACTCGATTTAGTAGCAAATCATTAACTTCATGAGCTATGGTTATTTCCTATGGTCGTCGGAAGCCCTATGTACGGTGGGAAGTGATACCCCCTTAAAATTTCTGAGGGCGAAAAATGCGCGAAATATCAAACTCAAACTGTAAATTCTCTCGAGCATCTTGCCCGATATTGCTTGCATATGTAAGTCAGGACCAGATGAGATTTAACCTTTGAAATTTGCACAAAATATTCTGTATGGTATAATTATTGGCAAAGTCCAGTTTCGCGACTTTGGCATCATGACACATAAGTGGGCAGACATAAATCTAAAAAAAATTTCCGACCTTGATGAAATGTCTGATACTTAGCTTTTTCGGGCCGCAGATTACAAATCTGATATTGGACTATTTAATTTTGGATATCCTGGCCCGGCCGAGATCTAACCGAGTTCCCACCGGGACCCAGTCGGGTCAAAAATGGTGCATAATAGAAGTATCATAACCTTAAAAACATCTTAAGAAATATCCACAAACGACTGCCGTAAGTGGATCGTTTGTAAATATCTGACAGGCAAAAGACCAATTTTTTGTATTTTAGGTATTTTTTTATCAATTATGAAAGAAAAATTAAACTAATTTTAATTATATGGTTTCCCACTTTTGGTTCTGCGGTTCCCAGACTTGCCGTGAGTGCGAAATCGTTGACCAACTTCTTTTTTATTTTCAAACATAGTTTCCCAGTGAAATTATACTTATTTTTTTGTGTAATAACGATTCGGCGCAGACTTTCGGAGTCTTTAATGCTAAAAACGGAGTAAAACGTCGGTGGACGCGAATTTATATATTAGGAAATTAGATAAATTTCACAAAATCGTATCCAATTTTCTGAAGGAAGCGGATATTTTTAAAAGTAAGTGAATTATTTTGTTAATAAGTAAGCATTATTAGTATTCTTCAACGTTAACGTTAAATCAATTTTTTCTAAACCGGTTTCGTAGGTTAGGATGTCACATGAAACCCCTGAAATTTATTTTATCTCTTGTAAACAAACCTATGCAAACTAAGTTACGCTCAAGATAAATTTTTTATTCAATTTAACTTTAATTTCTTACAATGCAATTTCTTACAGAAACTTAAGCATCATAACCTATATTTTAGTAGTTACATTGAATCAATGTTTGTAGTTCATATATTTATTATTATGAACCAAAATTCCAACTTCTTTTTACAGGTGGAAATAAGTGCTGACAAAGATTCTCATCTCTATCAGTTGGTAGAATATGTTCGCTGTGATAAAAAAGCTCTAGTTAAATGTGACCGAGGAGCCCAGTTAAAAAACCGGTCGGATTCCGACCGGGTTACCCTATTTGTATCCGGGATCCGATCGGCTAACCCGGCCGGGAGCCGACTGGGTACACCCGGCCGGGATCCAACCAGCGCAGCGTGACGAAACAAACCAGAATCCGACCGGGCAACCTGCCCAGATATCGGGTACAAGCAGGGCAACCCTGCCGGAATCCGGCCGGAACCCGGACATAATTTATACACGGGTCTATGTTATCAAAAATCTTTGAATCTTTAGAAAACAAGTAAAACTTAGGTTTGTAGGGCAATTCTATTGAAAAAAATGGCCAAAATACTTAGAACTTTATCATTTCTTCAGACTCACTTAATACTATCTATTTTTAGAATCAATGAAAAAGTCACATATGACGAACATGAGCTTTAAAATATGTTCCGAAATGAAATGAGTGCAAACAAGTGATAAAGTTCTAAACATTTTTTATAACTGTGTTCCACCATATTGGATCCGCTATTTTGCATTTTGAAAATCTAACACAAAATTTTTATTCAGCGACCCAAAAAACCTAAGTATCAACCATTTTGCAAGGTCCGAAAAATTTTAATAATTCCTGTCCGCTATTTTGAATTTGCCATTTCAAATTTAAGCAATCCAACGTCAGATTTGAAACTAGCGACGTCAAAAACCTAACTATCACCAATTTTATTCAGATCCAAACATTTTTACAGTGTCCGGTAGGCCATATTGGATCCCCTATTTGAAAATTTGTGAATCCATCTTTAGAATTGGCTTCCTCGAGCCCAAAAACATTGACTCTGCAAATATCACCTGACTTTATAGTGTTTTTTTTTCTCGAAAACAATTTGCGGCATGATATGTTCTTTTTTGCTTGAATATGAAGGAGTAAAAAAATTAACTATAGATTAAATATTAAAATTTTGCAACAAATTAATTAATTTTTTAATCGAAAAGGATGAATTTTTAATTAAAAAATTGACTTTCACGTATTTTTGTTCGTATTTCTACGATGTAGATTATTTTGTAATCAAATAATGTAATTTAAGATAAAACGATTTTTTCACCAAAAATACCAATTTCCAACATAAAACACAAACTATTTAAATTTTAAAGAACTTTAAATTGAAAGACAATTTTTTAAAAGCATTTAGTTTAGTTTTTAACCAAAAAATTTTGTTCTGAAATCAAGCACATTTAAACGTAAAGATAAATTTTTTAGAAGCTAGTTGGAATTGAATTCTAGAAGCTGAATTTTTAATTAAAAAAGAGAGGTCTTTAACGGAGAATAGAATAGTTGGATTTTCCTATGAAAATGCATTTTCAAACCAGGAAAATTTATTTAAATTTTCAGCAAAATACACGAATTTTCTACTAACTGTGTGGTCTTGGTACAAGTTGCTAATCGTGGTTAGCATGTTCTGCTGGAATCGGATACATAAACGCATCGTGTGCAAAGTCCCCGCCTTATGAAGGTTCTGGAGAACTCAATTCATTTAATATCCTTGTTATTTCATGTGCATTGAAACCCTCAATACTTTCAGGAGAAGGTTGGATGCACTGGTTTTCTCACCTTGTTGATGATTCTGTAAAAAAAGTGGTGATATATAGAAAACATATCTAATCCAAGCGATCTAGATGTTGATCGACGAACTATATTTGCCAATTATTAGAGAAACTAGTTTACTCTCGTTCTTTTATTGAAATGTTTAAGTTTTACGACCGTCCAGCACAGTGGGCGCGATAACAGAAAGATACTCTACGATTTCAGGGAGTTTAATTATTTTTAAGGATGAATGACATTTATGACTATTTCTTAAATTTTTAGCCATTTTAACCACTGCACTGTCAGTGACATATATATGGCAAAAAAAGTCATGAAACTTTTGCATAGGCAACAAGTACACGTGATTTCATTATTATTATTATTATTTCATTAACATGGTCTCCTTATTTCAAAAACTTCTAGACTAAAAAATAAATAAGATTTCCGAAGACATGCCCTTGAGTATTCAATACTTTAGATTCAATATACTGGATGGAGCAGGTGTCAATCTGAAAAATGGAACTTGCTTTCACTGAAACTGCTGAAAAAATTTTAACCATAAACACGCCTTATTACCATAGGATAGGTGGTTAAAGTGTGTCAAGGACTCAATACGACAATCCGGTAAAAGTCTCGTGCACTCTGAAGACACGGAGCGACGAAAAACAATTGTTTTATGCATTTTCCCCGTGTTTTATGATTTTGTTGATACACAGGGATCCTTTTCAGGCTATTAGCCCTCAGAGGCTTAGCATATCCAGGAGGGCCGATAATAATGCTGATTAGCTGAAACCAATATTCCGGATATAAAGATCGCAACTTCCGCGTAAGGTTTTTATACCTCTATTTTTTCTTATTTTCTTGGAATATAATGCTTTTGTTAGCTTTTGCCGAAAATTCGATAAAGAACATGGTTCATTTTTCGAAGTCAAGGATTGTGCTTTTAGATGTAGGCCTTTCCCACATGAGTTGAACAAGACAGTTTGTGTCCTAGATACTCAACTTATGCATGACATGCTCTGCAACGCTCATCGGGAATGTCTATAATCAAAATGGTACAAAAAGGTTTAATGCATTTTTCTCACTGCTCAGATTGAAGTTAAGACCATTTCAACAAGAGTGTCTCTTTAACTTGCGACTATGTATGCTACACTTTGTTGCATGATTTTTGTTTATGTACATAACCTTCCATAATACGATGTCAAGGGATCTGAACTCATCCTTCGACCACTGAATCACTTCAAGGAAGTGGAGACCTATCAAAGTTGTAATTCTTCAGGTCAGCTATCTTTCCTATTTTTGGCAGGAGTCCTTTGGGCCCTCCCACCAACTACTCCGGAATAGGCTCTTCCGAACTCAGATATTGAGTCAAAATGGTGGACAGGGACTGGTGGGTTAAAGAAATCTTTTTCCACCAGAAGGTCTTGATACCATCTGGCCCCGGAACGAAATAGATCTTCATTCATCTAAAACTCTTTTTACCTCGTCAGCAGTGATAAGTTGGCATTTTGTCTCTGGTGTTATGCGGAGACTGCATAACCTACTTAAGTTATCTGTCTTCTTTCAATCTTCTTTTAGTGGATTCTGAACTTCGTAGACTTCTTTACAAAATACACCGGGCTCCTCTGGTTTGCATGAATGGTCGACAGTAAGTGAAGGATCTTGGAAAAGTCAAGATGAGTCAGAAAAAATTGTTTTTTTTTCTGACCTGTTTCGTTGATCCTTGCAGAGAAACGCATGCAAAGAGAAGGATGTATATTCTGAAAGGTCGCTCGGTATTCCAGAGTCACCGTTCGAGACACGTCACCCTAGTGCCAATTAGCTTTTAGCACGGCTGTTACTCCTGAAGCTCGGGTTCTTGCTCGTGCATTTTCGGCTTCACACGAGGCTGGGCTACGCAGCATTTAACAGAGCCGACTCACCGACACGCTACGTTTCAATGAGTCGCTCCCAGATGGGTTAGTGGTGGGGGCCGAAAAATCCCACGTTTTGGACACACTGCTTTGTCGAGAGGTTGCGCACGCAATGGCGCCTGTTTCGCGTAGCAGTTACTTGCAATCCATGTAACTTTCGCTGAAGAATTTGGCAGTCATTCAGGGGCGTATTTATTTTCTGTGTCTCCCGATTTATAGTTACTTTAATAAATATTAAGTTAATTTGGTATATTGAACCGTTTCAATGTACTACTCCTATCTGCGCACCCTGGTAAGTGTTGTCTCGTCAAAAGACCAGAGTTTCGACATATATTTCTGTATCACATAGCGAACAGAACTGTACAAAATGCCGCATACGCCGATAACTATGGCGGTGACGAAAGAGGGGGGAATAGTGAAAAGTATCAAAGAAAATTAAATTAAATTATTTAAACCATTTAAATTAAAAAATTAAGAGTTTGGCCTTTTTTCTACGAATCAATTTGTTTACGGAGTCAACTAAGAATATCTTTCCGATGACTCTTTTCTATATTGTTTTGCAAATTTACAAGAACTTTTAATTATTTAAACAATTTTAATTCAAAAATTCAGAGTTTGACCTTTTTCCCAAAAGTCAATTTTTTACGGAGTCAACTAAGAATGTCTATCCGATGACCCCTTTCTATATTGCTTTGCAAATTTCCAAGAACTTTTAATTATTTAAACAATTTTAATTAAATATTAAGAGTTTGGCCTTTTTTCTACAAGTCAATTTGTTTACGGAATCAACTAAGAATGTCTATCCGATGACTCTTTTCTATATTGCTCTGCAAATTTACAAAAAAAAATTAATTATTTAAACAATTTTAATTTAAAAATTAAAAGTTTTGCCTTTATCATACAAATCAATTAGTTTTCGAAGTCAACTAGGAGTGTCTATCCGGTGACTTTTTCTATATTGCTTTGTAAATTCACAAGAACTATTAATTATTTAAACAATATTGATTTGAAAATTAAAAGTTTCGCCTTTATCCTACGAATGAAATTGTTTTTGACGTGGACTAGGAATGTCTATCGGATTACTTATTTCGATATTAGTTTGTAAATTCCCAAGTACTATTAACTATTTACACAATTTTAATTTAAAAATTAAGAGTTTGCCTTTTTTTCTTCAAGTCAATTTGTTTATTGTGTCAACTAAGAATGTCTATCCGATTACTTTTTTCTATATTGCTTTGAAAGTTTACAAGAACTTTTAATTATTTGAACAATTTTAATTTAAAAACTAAGAGTTTGCCTTTTTTATAAAAGTCAGTTTGTTTACGTAGTGGACTAAGAATGTCTATCCGACGAATCTTTTCTACATTGCTTTGCAAATTTATAAGAACTATTAATTATTGAAAGAATATAATATATTTTCGATGATTTTTTTTCTAATTCTTTGAAAATCTACAACTATAATTTATTTAAAAAATGTTTATCTACATATTTATAGCTTGGCTGTTTTTCAAGGAAGTTATAATTTGATTACAGAATGAACTAAGAATATCTTCCGATGATCATTTCCCACGTTACTTTGTAAATTCTTAATAATTATTAATCTTTCAAACAATTTTCATAAAAATATTGAGAGTTGGATATTATTCAAATTTGTTTACGAAGTTAATTAATATTGTCTTTGTGATGCCTCTTTTCTAGGTAATTTGTTAAATTTACCAGAATTATTAATTATTAATTATTGGTAGAAGTTTGATGTAAAGATTTGGAAACTCCAAATCAAATATAAAACTTTTAGAATTTGGCTATTTTGTAACGAATAGGGTCAGTTTTTTTTTTACTAAGATTTAGTTACTATGCAGCTACATACGAGTATGCTTGAAGTAATCGAATTTACCTGAACATTTGGTCAGATGAGAGGAAAACTGCAGAAAACCACCTCTTGAATGTAGTCGGGTTTTCAAAATTCGAGTACACAACCCGGTCTTTTGTCGTATATGGTACCCATGCGAAGTCGTGTATAAATAGAAGTTATTAAAGTAAAAATGATTATTGTAGTATGTAGTATGCTTCTAGTTTAGTTAAAAGCGCATGGATTTAATTGAATGTACCTTAAGTTCTTGATGTTAAAATGAATGAAATGTTTTTCGACATTTCCAGTTTACCCATAAATATGGTGCCAACTGCAATTTAAATTACATTGATTAAATATTTATTTGCAAAGTAATCTATTTTGTAAGATTAATATTTTTTGTTTAAAAATTCAAGCTTTTTTATATTTGACCTTTTGGATTGAAACTTTATCTTTTATGGTGAAAAATTCAACGTTTTTCTTTTAATTCTTTCTTCTAAATTAAAAATTAATCTTTTATGGTAGAAAAGTCATTTTTCTTGGTGAAAAATCATATTTCTTTTGGAAAATGATCATTTTTTGTTAAAATTTAACAGATTTCAAAAAAATTGGCATTCTTTGTTGGAAAATTAAACTATTTAGTTAGAAGTTCAACTAATTTTTTTGAAATTCTTCTCTTTCGCTTGAACCTTAAACTATTTGTATGTTGTCGAGTTGAAATGCTTTGACGCTACTATATACGAGCGCTACTATCCTGCCCAGAATGCACTACTAGTAGAAACGTACGCTAATTTTTGCCTATAAGAAATTTCAATAATTCCCTTTTCAAGACATTTTCTCTTACATTGGTTTTTGCAATGTTCTCCTATAAAGCGCTAATTTATAAAATTCTCTGCATACCTATGAAAACAATGTTGTCTATATATATTCCCTTCTTGCGTACAATCACGTGCTTAGAATTTAAGTTGAGAACTTAATCTCAATGGTTCGGATCCTCGTCGGTCATGAATCACATGTTTATATAACATGTGATTTATTTGATAAACCAAAGATTCATAATGTTTGCTACACTAATTGGATCCTTCTTGCATGTGTGCATGTGTGAGTTACATAATTTAAATTTAAAAGAATTTTGAAATTTAAATTATGTCCGCTAAATTCTCTCATTCTTTTAGGCAAGTAAGGAAAATAGTTTTAATATTTACCTTAAATTTCCGGTTTATCTTTTCATATGGTTCACTATCTTATTCCATGATTAAAAAAGTTATCTAGTTTAGATATTATTACTAAAATAAAATTTTGATTTAGAAAAATTAGATGTATTTAAAGATTTTTATTTCCTTTACCGGTAGAGTCTTAAGGTAAATCCTTTTATTAACATCATTTTGCTATGACTCATCAATTTTGTCGAGGCTTATGAGTCCGGTGTCCATGTTGCGCCAGAAAGTGACCTGCAGCAACGAGGTAATGGGAGGAGTATCGCCCAACCCGCACTGCCACTATGTGATCCGTCTGGCGTTATCACTATCTTCTAGAACAGTGGTCGGCAAACTTTTTGCTTCATTTTCAGGTATGGTCAGGCTCCACCCGACTTAATTTTTTCTACTACTTTTCGGTCTATTCATGTACCTTAGTGTGAGTGAGCTTACTTTAGCAAGGGTCTTTTGTCCACAGGCATGTCAAAGTAAGGAAATTATAAAACTTTTAATTTTTTAATTAGCGATTTGAAAATACCATTATCAGCATCTACGAATTTTTCCGATTCCAATGATGTATTACTTGCCTAGAAAAGTTAAAAATTTGAAGGAGTTTAATATCAAGAAACATCAGTTTTACAGTCAATTTAATACTAAATACTTCTCAAATTTTCAACCTTTATAGACAAATTAAATGTCTTTGGAATCGTAAAAATACGGAGATTCCAAATATATTACTTTCAAGTCACTGATTGCTAA
The DNA here is from genome assembly GCF_010883055.1 of Belonocnema kinseyi. NCBI lineage: Eukaryota > Metazoa > Arthropoda > Insecta > Hymenoptera > Cynipidae > Belonocnema > Belonocnema kinseyi. The sequence continues at coordinate 169,710,402 of NC_046658.1, read as the reverse complement.
ATTACGAATTTCTTAATGTCACATTTTTTTCCCATTTTCTAACAAAGGACCCTTGAGCAAAGGGGTGGTCTAGCCAAGCTCGCAGGTACTGCCCTGAGAGTAGGTCACAGGGCAGCCAGGGCTGGCTACCCTGCCCAGGGCAAGAGCGTGCCGACCACTGCTCTAGAACAGTGGTCGGCAAACTTTTTGCTTCATTTTCAGGTACGGTCAGGCTCCACCCGACTTAATTTTTTCTACTACTTTTCGGTCTATTCATGTACCTTAGTGTGAGTGAGCTTACTCCAGCAAGGGTCTTTTGTCCACAGGCATGTCAAAGTAAGGAAATTTTAAAACTTTTAATTTTTTAATTAGCGATTTGAAAATAGCATTATCAGCATCTACGAATTTTTCCGATTCCAATGATATATTACTTGCCTAGAAAAGTTAAAAATTTGAAGGAGTTTAATATCAAGAAACATCAGCCTTACAGTCAATTTAATACTAAATACTTCTCAAATTTTCAACTTTTATAGACAAATTAAATGTCTTGGGAATCGTAAAAATACGGAGATTCCAAATATATTACTTTCAAGTCACTGATTGCAAAATTACGAATTTTTTAATGTCACATTTTTTTCCCATTTTCTAACAAAGGACCCTTGAGGAAAAGGGGTGGTCTGGCCAAGCTCGCAGGTACTGCCCTGAGAGTAGGTCACAGGGCAGCCAGGGCAGGCTACCCTGCCCAGGGCAAGAGCGTGCCGACCACTGCTCTAGAACATGGTATGCTCGGCCACCCTGGTCGAGCAATCCGGAATGGACTAGGTCGCTTCATTCGTGCATGGTTGTTGAACATGCAGTACATTTGACCACATGTACTTTCGCCAAAGGCATCTCTAATGGATCCCCAATCATCCGCTAGAGATGATCCCCCCGACAGATGGACCCATTCTCTCTGGTCGCCCGCGCCGTTTGAAATATGTCGAAATATATTCACCTTCTGTTCCTAATTAATTAATTTATGTTGAAAGGGTAAATTCTGTGTAATTCTTATCAATGGTTCTATTACGTGAATGATTTCAATAGTCGATAAAAAAGTACCAAGATAGTGACCCATAGAAAGATTAAAAAAACTGTAAGAATATTGCATTTCCTAGGGTATTTTGGGGCCTTGAGAAGGATTTTAATAATTTAGTAAGATGCTAGGATTTATTAGTTGGGAATTATACATCTCTTAATATTATTTATTGTTTCGTTTCTTTTTTATCACTGTACAATTTAGTACCCAAAAATTTTATATATATGGAAAAATTAAGGAAAATATAAGGAAAATTTCTCAGTAATTTTTGGTCGGTAATGAAGTTTTATACGTATATTTGGTCGGTAAAAAGTTTTCATAAATAGATCGAGTTCTATACCAGAATCTATTGCTACCTTTTATTCGCAGAATTTTAAATTGACGTGAGGTACCTAAAATTATTATAAATTTGTAAGTTTGTGCATTAAAAATTTAACGGTCGCAATATGACAGAAGGAGAAGCTGTTTTAAAAGCATTGACATTGTTTCCTCACAAAATTAAATCCTCTCTACGAATTCTTTTACAAAAAATAGAGATGGAGGAAATAATTGGTTCCTGCAATGCTGGCCGTCTGGGAGTTGAAAACGTGCTGTAGCAGTGTTAATATACTTAGAAAGGTACGTATTTAAATAGATTTATAAGAGTATTAAACTCAAATACTTAATAAATGTAAATGCTCTGTAGATGAATGAATATATTTCAGTTTAAAATTCAGGCTGTTGCGTGGATAAAACTTCCTATAACTTCAAAATTGAAACGATCAATTTTACTCAACAAGTTTTTGAATTAAATTTTTTGTCTATGTTGATATAATTTATTATATACTGCTTTCTGAAATGTAACTGATTATAAGTTTTAATAATCAGGAAGAAGTAGCCAATCTTGATATCTTGTGTAACTTCGTGACACCTCTTAATCTAATCTTTTGAATTTATTGTGAAATCTTCATAATTATTATTTCAAAATATTTATATAATAGTAAAGATATCAAGTTCAGAATATTTTAAATTTCTATTCAAAAAGTCATGCTTTTATAGTTAAAGTAATAATGAACAAGTCTTCATAAAATGCAGAGATCATAGCGGTTCAGCAGCTCAATTTTAGGGGAAGTGGGGAATTTTTTCTTCGAAAAAAGGAATTTTTGTAAAAAAGGACAAAAGATTTTTCCTTCAAAAAATTATATTAACGTAATCAAAAAAAGTTAATGAATTTACCACTTTTATAAGAAACTATACATTTTCATAACAAATAAATTTACATTGTGATCAGTCGTGAATTATTTTGTCCCTAAAGAAAAAAACTTTTTTCTGTTTAAATAAAAAACTAATATTTTAAGAGACAGTTGAATTTCTAACAAAAACGTTAATTTGCAGCATAGAAAGATAAATTTTCGACCAATAAAGATTACTTTTTAAAAAGATAGTTACTCTTCAACCAACAAAGTTAAGTTTTTAATTATGTAGTTGGTTTTTCAATAAACAAGACAAGCTTAAATAAATGTATTAAAATCATTATTTCTTCACATGTGAACGCAGGTAACCTATAAACATTAATCACAACATTAATTTTTTGATACATTGCCAATTCATTCAACTCACTAAACTCGTAAGGTTACACCACTTTTAATAAATATAATACGTAATTATATGACATAAGCCGCACATTTCGCATGTAAACAAATAGGACCAGACTGTTCAGAAAGGTTCGCGGAATAGCGGCCAGGCTTCGCATTTTCGTGCCCACCGTGAATACTAATGTTTCATGGTCTACTTTAACATATGTTTGAGAAGTGAGGTTATGATTCTTAAAAACATTATTTACTGATCAACCTTAGGTGTCACATTTTTATTTATTAGGGACAAAAGTTTAGGAACACTCAGATAAGTATCGCTCTTTTCATAATTATTCGTGACCTTGAAATGTTTTGATTTAAGAATGTCCCCTTTGTGAAATTTCTTGTTTAAATTTTCAGGAAGATTTATCCTGAAGGGAAAAGAGAAATGATTAATATGATAATTCCCCCTTATATTGAATCAGCAGTGGCTAATGATTTGAACTGTGGATTAGTGCAGCAAAAATACAATATAGTGTTTGGGAGAGGAAAGGAATTCAAGTGGTAGATTTATATTTCGATATCCCTGCTCTACCGATACGTGGCCAATACAAAAAAAAAACTCTAAAAGAACTCAAACCTCTCTGACTATTTCTGAGACTAAATCATTCAAATCAACCTGCAGACAGTCTCAAACCGGCCAGACTATTCCGCCTGAGAATACTCTGAGATTTCTATCGCTAGGGGTTTCTATCTGATCAAGGTAAAACCAGTTATTATATATTAGTCGATAATATTTAAGAAATCTAAATTTGATAACCTCGAAATTTAAGTACTTCATTTGAATTTTAATTAACTTGAGAAAGCCGGCTATCCTTTCTATGTATTATTTAAATTCTTGAATAATTTATCTTTAGGTGGTGGGAATCTTTTAGTGGATTTGATAGGAGTAAAGTTTTATCAATAGTTTATGATTCTTATTTTGAATAAATTTACACTGAACCAAATATCGAAAGAAGGTCGTAATTAACTTTCCTGTTGGTTTATTATGATATTTAACAAAAATTTACTAGATGCTTATATTTTTATATATATTTTTTATTGTTATTTTATTATTTGTTTTATAATTTAGCTAATTTAGATATTGAACAAATAAAATCATTACTTTTGATATTTGTTTAGTCAGTGTTAAATACTTCTACTTTAGTAAAATATGAATACAAATAATTTCCGGTAATCCAGGTGTACGAAAATACAATTTACATTAAATATTTGCATAATTCAAGAAAAATCATTGGATTAAAATATTTAGTTATCGTTGAACTTATTAAATATTAATTTCTGGATACCCAAATAAAAATCGTGCTACTTCGATTTGCTTAAATTTTGCAGAACTAATTTCACATTCGCGGCGATAAGTCATGTATGATTTTCGAGCTTATATCGGGTTTATTTACAATTATCACGCTTGATGTTTTATTCTAACGCAAATATTTAAATGAACTTTTTAGAACGAATGTCAAAAATATTTTCTAGATTCAATTCGAATGTAAGAGCCTAAGTCATTAGTCATTCTTACAATTGTTCCAACATTCCACCAATAACCTCACCCTTTAGAAGAAAGAAACCAACAATTTCTCTTATTTTAAAATCTCGATGGTTAACTGTTCTTCATTTACTGGATGTTATGCCAATCTTAATTTGTTCAAGTGGACGATTTTTTATTTATTGGGTCTCATCTTTATTTAAGCATTCCGGGTTTCTAACAGTTTTTCAATAATAAACGAGCCATCGTAATATGGATCAAACTTTTTATCCTGTCAATTTTCCCTTTTTAGATAAATTGGGGCCCTAACCCTAAAATGTTTTGGGTTTGCTTTTAGATCATAGTATTTTTTGACCTTTCTTAAGCATTTTTAAGTCACTCATTGGCTTTTGATTGGATGTTGTCTAGCTTTAAGAATCGTTCGCGAAGGTGATCAACATATCTTTTTTCAGGAGGTTACTCATCAAAACTGGTGGGGAACACTGCCTCTCTTCCAAAAACTGAAGTGTAAGGGGAAAACCCAGTACCCTCTTAGACAGTTGTATTTTATGAAAAAAACGATAAATCGAACCCATTCATCCCAATTATGGGGACCCTCAAAATCGCGTAAATATTCCATCAAGGTATGATGACTACGCTCAAGTGATTCTAAGCTCTGAGGATGGTAAGCTACAGATCGAATTTTCTTCATTTTAAATATTTTGCAAACATTCTGAATTACCTTGCTAGTCAAGTTTGTTCCTTGATCGAACTGATTTATTCGAGGACAGCTGTATCTTGAGATAAAATTTTCAGCTATTGCTTGAGGAATGGTTACACAATCAGTAAGTTTCAAAGGAATCGCGTCGGAATATTCTGAAAAAAACGCACTGAATTGTTAGAATATATTGATTCCCTCCGCGTCGTAGTGGAAGTGGGCCAACGAGATGAATTTGAATCTTTTCAAATGGTTCTTCAGGTGTGTCGGTGATTGTTATTAGCATTAGTGTACCTTTCGTAATGATCATGTTTTGCATACTGATTTTACAAGTCCTTAGTATCCTTTCTACGACAGATTTCAGATTGTCCCAATAATATTTCGCTCCAATGCGCCAATAAGTCTTATTCACTCCTATATGACCACCTGCTACTGATTTATTAAATTCTTTCATTAATTCATTTTATTGATGAATAGAAGGAACAATAATTTTCCTCAGAGGAAATTACTATGTGAAAACACGATTCTTTGAAACGTTGCAAGAGAATTTGGTCAACTTAGAGCCAAGTTATCCAAACTATGTTATGTCCTTTATTTGAAACTTTCACCATTTTAACACCTAAAGGTTCCATGGCATTCTTTAGTGCCAAAATAGCGCTAGAAACATGATTTAAGAAAATCCTGTCGTCCTTCAGGTAATTCATAACCATGCTAAAAATAGACTTATTTTTCTTTGAATAGACCACGACATCGCCTAATTTTGCCTGTTCACTTTTTAATTTACCTACATCAAATAACTGATTTTTTACTAGTTCTTTATTGTTTTCAGATTCCAACAAGCCGTCAGAAGAAACAAAATGAATAATTGCACCCTTGCCCATTATCAATTTATCTTTCGAATAAGATATGCAACTAGGTCCTTTTATTACCGGGGTGGATTCAACATTGGTCACTTTACCCAATTTATTCAACTTGTTTCATGAGTCAGAGATCATCCCTTCGCTGTCATTATTTATTTCTGGACGAATCCTTGGCCTTCCGCCCCATACATTCTCCGAGATAAGACTCTTTGGCTTAAGACGATCTCAGGGTACCGCAGCCTGCTTGATCCCTCGGCGACCCTTTTCCATTGAATAGCGCTGAATTCGGTCTCGAAGCTGGACGGCTCTCAACCGGCGACCATCGACGTCGATTCGAAGGCGCGCACATTGGGAGAAAATGCACTTTTTTCGTTCAAAAATGTCCAGAGCTTGGAAGTTTGGTCCGATTTTGAATTTTTCGTTTTAAAGTGAAGCTTATTAAATTCTAAAGAGCTTGAGGCTCCGGACTTTTGTCTCCTCTATTCTCTTATTAATAATTTTGTTAATAAAGTATGAAATAACTGTAATTTTGTAAATAAAAATTTTTACGCTTTAATAACTGATCAGGTAAACTTTATATTTTCTTAAATGAATATTTAAGAACTCATGGAATGCAAATAATATCTTATTATTCCATTCATTTATTGTAAACAAATTTTATGAACAAATTAGCAAATAGTCTTAGTATCGCTAACAAAAATAATAACTGAAGCCATTCTGGCGATTAAAGGAAATTATAATGTGCAAAAATATTAAATTTTATATATTTTGCCACAAGAATTGTTTATAACAATGGTGTTGCGGAAAATTCCTTACTACTAGATAGTTTCGAAAACAAATTTATTTAAATTTTAGGCCAAAAAAATTGATTTTTACTTTTAAAAATGTAGTTTGCAACCAAATAAATTAATTTTCAAAAACAAAACAAAAAAATTTTTACCAAAAAAGACAAATTATTCAAAAACTACAAACTATATAGAAAAGTATGCGGGTCCATCGCCGAACAATAGAAAAGGGTGGCCGAGGGATCAAGCAGGCTGCGGTACCCCCAGAGCGTCTTGAGCCGACTGTTCGATAGTTTTTCGGGCACATACGATTTGCAGATGACTGTTGCAGATCTTCGACTTGACCAGATTCGAGGTGGAGAGGCTCGGGAACCGACCTAACGGCATCCAAAATCACACCTTTCGATTACGCTTTTATCCCTTACATCTTCTTTACGCATTGAAGACCAAAGGATCCTAATCCTCATGTGGTGGAGCTATTAGTGGTTACTGCATCCGTACCAATTTCGGGATCCCTAATTGTCTGACCCAACGGAACTCCCAGGCTTAATATCCTGTTAAGGAACCCGTTCCTGAGTGACCTGTGGTGGGATGGCAATCACATCATCCCGTCTTTCGAGACAAAATCAGCATTGTCTCCACAAGCAAAATCATCATTGCTTGCTTTTACAAGGCAAAATCATAATTGCCTCAAGCTTCAGTTGCGGGATTCACTCCACTCAAAAATATACGTCCGAGCAATTTTTTAATGCTTTGATCAATTTCTTTAACATCAGCATAACCCATCTCCTGCCCGGATGACAGACGGGCGTGGTGAGAGTACGCGAACTTCTGATCACAACCACCACCAACCTTTCAGGGACGGCAGCCTCTCCTCTATATTCCCTGATTTATAAACGATGTCATAGTCATACGAGGGTGGATCAAATATAAACCGGAATTTTACAAATACTTTTCTTAGCCAATCGCAAGCACTCTCACAGTGTAGGTTCTTGTAATGTAGTGTATTAGGAGTGGGCAAAACGCTTATAAGCTGTTTGACTCAGTCAATTCGTCAGTACAGCTATGAGTGAGCAACAGGTTCCAGCGTCCGTTGCACAACGGGTTATAATAAAGTTTTTAACTAAAAAAGGCGTTAAACCGTGCGAAATTTTGACTCGATTAAAGGATCAGTATGGGGATGATACTCTGTCTAAAACTCAAGTGTTTGATTGGGCCAAAAGGTTTAAGAGCGGACGAGAAAGTGTGGAAAATGTGAGTCATAATCGACGTCCAAGATCAAGTGTCTCTGGCGATAACATTGGTGCAGTTCGTGACTTTATTGAAAGTGACAGGCGGTTCACTATTCATGAAATCGCTTTAGAGGTGGGCATTAGCTATGGAAGCGCTCAAACAATCATTAAAAATCATCTTAATTTCAAAAAAATCTGTGCCCGATGGGTCCCGAAGTTATTGAACGAAGATCAAAAAAACATCCGACTGCGAATCAGTAAGAGACATCTGAATTGATTTCAGCGGGAGGGAGAGACTTTTTTGAAGCATATCGTGACATGGGATGAAACATGGGTGCATCATTATACTCCCGAGTCCAAGATGGCGAGTAAAGAATGGCGAAGGAAAGACGAAGCCGGTCCTGTGAAAGCCAAAACCCGTCCCTCAGCCGGTAAGGTCCTCGCGACCGTCTTTTTCGACTACAGAGGAGTGTTGCTCATTGATTTCCTACATGATCGACGTACGGTTAACGCTGTCTACTACTG
>NC_046658.1:169700177-169702050 GCF_010883055.1 Belonocnema kinseyi | reverse complement strand
CTTCCAGCGAAATCGCGGTAAAATTTCAGCCACAACCACGTCTCACAACCGTGAGATAGGTGGTTACAGTCTGTAAAGGAATCAATACGAAGATCCAGCAAACTCCTCGTGCACCATGTGCAGCATGTATATATATGTAAATATATATAAAAAAAATATATAAAATAAAGAATCCTCTTGTCAAATTAACTGTGTACGACAAGAGTGACTTTCATGAATTTTCTCAACTCAAGTTGTCAGAATCTCAACTCATAACCTAAAATGAAAAATATATATTGGTATACATATTGGTTTACTGTTTATGAATGCTAATTCTTTGAACCAAATATAATTTGAAATTTTGATATTGCAAATACTCACATTTATAAGTGTTAATTATTTTATTATTAAGGAAAGATCATTAACCACCTTTAATAATATACCTGTAAATATTTAAATATATTTTTAAAATTACATGTGCATAATATAGTCTTTTTTTCACAACACGGATTATAGGATTTCAAAAGTAGCGCCAAACGAAACAGCACCACATCACGGACGTCAAGCGTACTGAATTAGTGCACTCTAGCGTCTGTTACGTCCAGTGATCCCAACTTTGGCGTGTGGAATGAGAGAGTTTACTGTCTCTATTTTTGAAATTTTCTTTTTAACTTAAATTACCTGTGGATATTTAGGAAGATATTAATGTCTTTAAACACAAAATTTTGACAACCGACGATAAACCAGTATACGTGAAGCAATGATGGTACCCTCACATTCACAAAGGCGAAATTCATAAACAGACAGGAGAATTACTTTCTTCAGAAATTAATAAACCATCTATTTCTTCCAACAATTCTCTATTATGGATTGTCCCCGAAATGAGTGATTCAATGGGTAATTGAAAATGGAGGATGGCCATTGACTGTCGTTCTTTAAATGAGAAAACGATCGCCGATGCCTCTCCCTGCCTAATATTATGGATACCCTGGATCAGCTCGGTAGTAGTAAGTACTTTTCAGTTATGGATCTCGCATCTGGGTTCCATGAGATTCCGATGGACCCAGATTCTCAGAAAAAGACTGCCTTCTCTACCCCTTATGCTCATTTGGAATTTACTCAAATGCCGTTTGGACTGAAAAATGCACCGGCAACCTTTCTACGTGTCATGGACCAATTTCTAACTGGGTTACATAATAACTAAGGAAGGAGTTAAACCTGATCCCAAAAAAGTGGAGGCTGTTGAGTATTTGACTATTCCTAAGGCTAAGAAGAATATTAAACAAGTTTGACTCGCGTGATCAAGAACAGAAAGCGTTTGAGGAACTTTGGAATGTGATCAGTTCTGAACCTATACTTCAATATCCCGATTTCACAAAACCCTTTAATATAACAACATACGCATCTGATTATCATTTAGGGGAAATTTTAAGCCAAGGACCTATATGACGGGATCTTCCGATATGATTTGCATCCCGAGTCTTGCAACATGCAGAATTAAATCATCTAACTGTGGAGAAAGAACTATTGGCTTTACTTTTTGGCGTTGAATATTTCAGAGCTTATATTCATGGTACCAAATTCATTCTGGTCACCCATCATCGACCATTGGTGTGGTTCTATAAATTAAAGGATGCTAATTCAAGACTCGCAAGGTGGCGAATAGAACTATTTGAATACGAGGGTGAATCAAATATTAACCGGAATTCTTTTTTAATATTTATTTATTTATAAAACAATACAAAAATACTATTGATTATTTTGGTACAGTCTCCTTCACGCTCTACACATGTTTTTCAGCGGTTTGGAAGCTTGTTAATTCCTTGCTCGTAGAAACTTTGAGGTCGAGTCATCAACCAATTGCGCACGAATTCCTCAACATCTTGATCGTTGT
>NC_046658.1:169695041-169700077 GCF_010883055.1 Belonocnema kinseyi | reverse complement strand
TGTAAATTACTTTTCATTTCACAAATTTTATATAACTGGATATTTTGTCATTTCAAACAAGTTTGATTTCCATTTAGTTACGTACAGTACTCTGTTTACTTTTTCAAAACCATTCTGTTCACAGCGCATAAATCTATATTCCTTTGTATAAAAAAGTTTCCAACTTAAACGTACTAACTTATTCATTTATTTTTCATCTTGAAGTAGCGAATCTAAAACCGTAGCGCAGTATAATAATTTGTAACAAGGACTATTTAAACTGTTTAATTCATGAAAGATTAAAATATTTTAAGGTACCTTGGAATTTTTTTCTAACACAAACGATCACCCTGTTTTTCTTAATACTTAACCCATTCCTGACCAAAACTAGTTTCCGCGATCAAATTTAGTGATTTTTTGTATTGTTCTTTGCATTTACCTAATTAACACAATTATTTCAAAAATTTTCCTTACCTGTTCTGTGCCATGCGCCGCAGTCTGTTTGCTTTGCTGGAACCGTGGCTACAGAATTTTAAAGAAGGCGTGTTTTCGGGTCATGACCATTAATGGGTTAATTGTTTTTTAAGAGTAGATTCTCATCACTTGTCTGGTGCTTTGCGCTCGATTAAGGTGTGTACAGAATGCGATTCAGATGATCAAAATAATGTAAGCATTTTATTCTTTATCGTCATTGTATTTTAGTTACGAATAGTTTTTTCGCATAGTTCAAGAATTTCCCTTTTTATCTTTTGTGACGTATGAGTATGTATTACTTAATGCAAAAGAATGTCTAAATGAAACGCTGAAAACATATCTTTGGAAATAAAAAATCTTTTAACTTGAAAAACTTCTTGTTTTGTGTGACCCAACATTTCAATACAACACCAGATTCATTAAATTCACTTAAATCAAGTACTAAAAATTTAGGTTCAGATTGTGAGTTTCTGATTTAACTTTTTTACTGGTGAAAGTACAACTGATGGTTCAAGAAGCCTGTTTTGAGGGGAAAAACTTGAAACCTTATTCTATATTGTTATATTTATTTTCCATTCAATCTTCTACATTTATGGTACCAAACATGTTGAGTAATGAATATTTTTATTCGATATTAATTGTCTATGTTTTAGTAGTCAATTCTATTAATTCTTTATAACTAGAAAAATTAATATGTTAGTTTAAAATTATGATTTATGTTTAAAGATCATGGACATGTTTCAAGGACATGTTTGCCTGAGCCACTTGCGTTTTGGGTTTGTTTAAATAATGCAATCTTATAAATTATATTATAGTGAGGATTACGCATGCAAGAATAAGACGTCGATTCAATCTAGCGCGGCAGAGTTAGCTACTAAAGGCTAAAAATTCAAATTAGACATTTTATGTTTAATACATAAATTATTGTAGAGAATTATATTCCGCGACTTTTTTGTTTTTATCAAGAATCGATCTCTTTTAGTTTTTGAACAAATTGAAGTAGCCTAATAAAGTAGTACCATATTCATCAGCTTTATTGTGAATTAAATTTCTAATTAATGCATCAATCAGTTGGTCCTCTACTCAGAAAAGATAAGAAAGTTCTTTACTACGATCTAACTCTTGGCCATTATATGTAATTAAAAGTTATTCAAGAGGAGAACCGTAAGATTTCGCCGGCAGCGGGTGCTAATCTGTAAAAATGCACCTGATTCCAGCGAAATCGCGGTAAAATTTTAGCCATAACCACGTCTCATGACAGTGAGATAGAGAGCTGCAGTCTATAATTAAATCAATACTACGATTCGGTAAAATTATCGTGCACCCTGAGGACACGGAGCGCAATGTGCCTTTGGATGCAGGTCGTTGCCGCATGAGTTAAACAACTAGATAGTATGTGTGCTAAATGCTCGAGGTGTGCATGGAACGCCCTGCAGCTATCATCAGGAATGTCTTAGCTCAAAATGTAGCGACGGTAAGTTCAGGTGGAAATGACACTGTCTTGACATGCCAAAGTGTAACCATTGGTGTCAGACTTCAGTCCGAATGATTTAAGGAAGCAAAAGTTAGCTCACACGAAATTGACTGATCCTCTACATTTCTGTGGAAGATGCCGTGCATCCTCACATCGATGAGCTATAAATGGAAGGTTTTCTCATGTGCTTTCTTTATCTGGGCTTTCAGGGCTGAGTACTCGAGATGGATAGGATTTGATGCATTTTGCTCAACCCTAATGTAGAAATTGAGTCCGAGTGTTTTTACAGCCTGTTCCTCTGCTTTGTACAGAAACTTTCATTAGTTTACTTCTTCCTGCTTCCTCACCATTTTTAAAAGAGTTTCTCTTCTATCTGCGGCTCTATATGTTGTACCGAGAACAATCCTGTACTGAAGACATTCATTATTCAATATTCTGCAACCCCCTTGATGGCGTGAGATGTAGAGTCGCGGAACAGAAGACTGAAGATGCATGCTTTTGCCTATGTGCATGTTCGTTGCAGATACTTTATTCCTCGCCGACAGTTTGGAAGACCAAATCTGCCGGATAAGTCGTTTTGATCTGCTTCGAAGAATATCCTTTAGAGATGTCACATCTTGAACGCTTTTAATAAACCTTAGAGCATTTCTCTAACGCAAATTCCGTTCCTATTTCCTTAGTATATCGTTTGACAATTTCTAGAGCTAGATGCAGTTGCTCTTCGTTTTTAGCATAGATCTTAACATACAAAATACATGAGTGACACCTCTCTAAAAGGTGACCTTGTTTGTTGTCCAACAACTTTTTCCAGATAAGATAGTATTTTTATCGAAATAGGTCTAAAGATTCTCCATCTAAAATAAACGACAAATTTTGAATACTCACAAGAATAACATTCAGGAAACTTCAAATTATATTTCCAAATCCAGAATAATATTCATAAATCACAAAAAATTTATCCATATTATCCCACGGTAATAAGGCGTAGTTACAGCTAAATTTTTTTGGCAATTTCGGTGAAAGCGATTTCAGTTTTTCAGATTAACACTTGCGCCCGGCGGTCCCTGCCCCTGTTTAACCATGTATGTAGTTCAAGCTGGAGGCGGCGGATGCCCCTCGTGAGTAGTCACCTTGCAACAAGTGGCTAGGGGAGAAGGGCTTGTCAAAGCTTCTAGAAAGATCTCGAAGCTTCTAAAATGATTTGATGCTTCTGGAAAGATATCGAAGCTTCTAGAAATATTTGAAGCTTCTAGAAAAATCTCGAAGCTTTTAGAAAGTTCAGCCTTAGAATAACATTTTTTTACTTAGATCTAAGATCCTCCAAAGTTCTCGAAATCTCTAGAAAGATCTAGGTGATTCTCGTAGCTTCTATAAGGTTCGAAAACTTTTTCAGAATAGTTAAATATTTAAGAGTTTATTATTCATGTGATTCCGTATTAGAAAGAATAGCTTTCTATTTAATATTTTTGAGAAATGTGTATGAAAATAAATTATACATGTTATTTCTGAAACGCACATTGAATTTCCTGTTATATATACCATTTTTTCTCCCGTAACCTATTAAAAAATGCTTTCAACTTAGTAGTGAAATAAAATCAGACATTCAGAAAGTTATAATAGCTTTCTATAATGATCGTCATTTAGTTAAATTTCAAAAATATCGATCAACGGACATGGTAAAGAAAATCTTTCTAGTACGTTAGTTCTGGAAACGACCATGCGGCAACACATAAATGTCAGGTTGCACTGCAACGAAGCTCAAATGCTCACGAAAAGCCCAAAGCTTTAACGTGGAAGTAAGTGCATAGGAAGTGTAGAGCATAGAAAATGTAGTACATAAGAAGTGTAGTGCAAAGGAAATGCTTACGTCTCAGTTTCATTAACGTCCATAAATGTTAACAAGCTCCACCACAGCTGATTTCTGGAGCTCATAACGTCTAGGGGTTGGGAGATATCGAGCCTCATTTTCCAGCCAGTCATCTAACTATATGAATATCACAGTGTTTTGAAAAAGTAATAAGTGTCAGCGTGTGGTGAAGTGCTTATCTTTGTGACAAATATCAAAAAGTCTTATATTATATAATATATAATATAAAATTAAATTTTAAAAAATGTATTCCTTTTATTTTTCCAGATTTCCACGCAGACAAAGACATCAACATATTCAGCTGCTCCGCCAGTGATATTGAAAAGGAAAATGGGCAGCCATACAAAATCAATATCAGGTAAAAATATTTAAGGCCATATTAAGAATATTTATAATTTTTAAATATATTAAAATTATCATGATTTTTTAAAGGTACACCATCTTTTGTAATTTTTTAATAAAATAAAAGTATTTTAAATAAAATAGATTTTTAATAAATTTTTATTATTGTATGTGTGTGTAAATAAATTTAAAAAATCTAAGTCTTTCTAATAAATTTTAGATTTTAGATAACGATTACATACGTCTGTTTACCTAAAGAAGGGAAAGAGATGAACCATACTTTATCTCTTTCACTCCTGTATACTTTCTGTAGGCATTTTTCACGTATGAAATCGTCCTTATAGAAATTATCAAATTTTATCATCATCATCTTTGTTTTCTGGAACGAATTCCATCTTTGTCTTTCAATCGATGAGGGGAATTTTACAATCCAGCGCTGTTATAAAATACCATCTTTGAAGTTTTCCAGAGATGTACTTAAAGGTTAAAGCAATGTGGAAAGAGCGCGAAATTTAAAAATCTACCCAACGTTGTCTTTATGGTTTATCGTTCGAAAGGAAATTTACAACACATTGCTGTCATAAAATTCCACCATTGAAGTATATCAGAGGTATAACAATGCAGAGAGCGCGCGAAAATTTAAATCTCTTATACATAACTTGAATCTAAATAAAATTTAAGTATCAAAATAATAAAATCAACCCGTCACTGTCTTTGAGCTCCATCGTTTTGAAAGGAAATTTTTACAACTCATCGTTGTTATAAAATTCCATCGTTAAAGTTTGCCAGAGATGTAGACAGAGCTGTGCATTTCTACTGGATGAAAATTAGACTTGTAAATGAGCAATAGGCGTGTATAACTCATATGGTTTCTCAATACAGTTTGTACGTACACAAGGC
>NC_046658.1:169680323-169694941 GCF_010883055.1 Belonocnema kinseyi | reverse complement strand
TTTTAGCATCTCAATTTTAAAAGGTCTGTGCACAAACGCGGGTTAAGCATAATGACCGAGCTGAAAGCGCCAAATACGTCTGACGCGCGTATTTTTCTAAATTTTTTAACTTTGTGATCAAGTTGTGGTTTACAAGCGTAATACCGTGTAACTCTTTGTGATTGATTCCCCGTAGGTTACTGGACATTCCGCTATTTCGTCTGCTTTCAATACTACAACTGCACCACTATGAATGTTTATTTTCACTCGTACTGAGAATCCGAGAGTAGTTGTAAATATTGGACGAAGAAGCGTGTGTCTGTGTAATTTTTCCAATAGTGCATATACGTCACCATTGGGCGTTGATAATACAATTTGCTCTGCGGTAGGCATGGGATTGAGGACACTATTTCTTGTTTTCAACCCAATTGGTTTATCGGGAGGAAATACGTATCGTCGAAGTTTGAATATTCTATTCGGATTTTTGTGGGGAATAAGTCGGAGAAATTCTAGATCTTCGAATCTAAATCCAAGTATGCCAGAAAAGGTTTTTCTGAGAGTAGGAGACCCGAACCTATCACAAAGAGGTGTCTGGGCAGGTGGTGAAGCCCTAGCAGAATAACGAGGTGTATCAGAATAACGAGGTGTGGCAGAATAGCGAGGCATAGCAAGAGAAAGAGTCGTGTTTGGACAATGTTTGTCAGGCGAAGAGGAAGAGGGTCCGCAGCGATGAAAACTGGGATCAGGGTCACTATCAGACATATCCTGGGACTGTGAATTTAATCCTGAAATAAGAATAAGATACCTTCTAACTTACTCAATTCTATTTCCATAGCGTAGTTAATATTTATAGCATAGTTAAATTTTGCTAAGTCGATTAAGAAAAAAAGGATTTTCACTTTTTCTGTTCCCGTTGGGGGATTTTTAAACGGAGGAAAAATGACGTACTCATAGGAATAAAAATTCTCAATTTTTCTGAATTCGACGCTTGTTATCGGGGTTCATGACGAGATGTAAATGAGATTTTAATTGTGGGGTCCAATTTCATACACGCACATAATTTCATCTCACTCAACGGCTTTAGAGAAAAATATTAAACAAATAACTTCTTCTGATATTCTCTACTTATTAAAAAAAGTAGAGTTTTAGGGAATGATTTTCCTGAAAAAATTATTCTTTGTAAATTTTACACTCTTTAATTTGTTGATGCCCTCGTAATTAAAAACTAATTTAAAATTCAGCCAAACCTAAGTGATTTTGAATTTTTGCAGATATATCATGGTAGGTATCACACATTTTTTTTAACTGGCAACCAATATTTAAAAATAATTTACAATCAAAACTTTTTCTTCCATCAACAATGTTTTTAATCATTCCAAAATAAATTGTATTCTGAATCTAAATTACTTACAGTACCCTCCCACATATCGCGAAGGTCTGGGATTCGCATTAGTTGAGTTGTCCTACTGCATTAAAAATCCTTAATTATCAATTTGAAAGTTGAGAAACGAGTAGCAAAGAAAATAAAAAATTGTTCTGCTAATTTTCTATACAAATCTAAACAAACTTTTTGGTTAAACTTAAGGAATGCTGGATAGGCATCTTAGTGAAATTTAAAGATCAAAAATCTTGTATCTAAAATATTTTAGAATTAATTATGTACAATAATGGTTTCATTAGTTTAAAATCCATTAAGCTAGCATAACATTAAAAAAAGTCTTCCAAATTATTCCAGTTTCCTTTTCGATAATTCGTTATGTCCTTTAACTTAAAATTAATTTAAAATAAAGTAAAACTTAAGGAATTTGAAATATACAACGATATCTTATAGTAGGTATCGAACATTTTTTCAAACAGGTACCTAATATTAAAACAGCATTTACAATTAAAACTTTCTCTTTCGTCAACAATGTTTCGAATAGTTCCCAAATAATTTTAATCCTGAACAAAAATTACTTCTAGTACCCTCGCACGTATCGCGAGGCAAGAAGTTGAGGGAATAAGCAGTAGAGACAATCCATAGACTATTATT
The DNA here is from genome assembly GCF_010883055.1 of Belonocnema kinseyi. Taxonomy (NCBI): domain Eukaryota; kingdom Metazoa; phylum Arthropoda; class Insecta; order Hymenoptera; family Cynipidae; genus Belonocnema; species Belonocnema kinseyi. The sequence goes on along the minus strand of NC_046658.1, from coordinate 169,692,930 downwards.
CTAAATTTACATAAAAATCTGTTTAGAAAACTTTTTTGTTTGTTACGACTTGTATAAAGAAAATAACGGAAAATTTGCGAACTTTTGATGAAGTCTAAATTTTTTCTTGACATTCAATTTGTAGTGAATTTTTATTCTTCTAGAATTGATAGCCATTTATAATTTTTAACTATCTCATCAAGCAGGTTACATTGAGTGTTAGTATTTTTTCAATAAAAAAATTAGTATTAGGGCGACAATAGATTGAAGTTCAGGTGCAACAAATAATAAAAACTACATCGTAAGTCGTCCGAATTCATTAAAAAAGATTTTATATTGAAAGTGAACCTTTAAAGATCGAAAATCTTGTATTTAAAGATTTTAGAATTACGCATGCAAAATAAATGGTTTCATAATTTTAAGATTTCACAAGTGATCTTAATATACAAAAGTTGAAATCAGACTTATTTCAAGTGGAAGAATATACTAAGGTATGTGCGGAAGCGCACATTCAAAAAGAAAAGTATTAATGGTATAAAGAATTTTGGTATACACACGTAATACTCTGTAATCCATTTTGATCATTTGCCTTGTGGATACTGGACATTCCGCGATTTCTTCTGCGGTCAATACCTCAACCGCGACGCTATTTATGTTAACCTTAGCCCGTACCGATGGCCCAAAAACAGGCGTAAATATTCCACGAAGAATTGTCATCCTGTTTGGCAATTTGTCTAATATTGCACAGGCATCGCCATTGGAAGTTGATAATACAATTTTTTCTTCGTTTGGTATGAGGTTCAGCACATAATTTCTGTTTCTCAATCCAACTTTTGTGTCTGCAGGAAGAATGTATCTGCGGAGTTCGAATATCCGATGCGGATTGTTGTGGGGAATAAATCGAATAAATGCTAGATCCTCTAATCTAAATCCAAGTATACTGGGAAAAGTTTGCTCGAGAGTTGGAGACTTGGACCTGTCCAGAAAAGGGAGTTCAACAGGTGGTGGAGACGTGACAGAATAACGAGGTGTAGCAGATCCACGAGGTGTGGGAGAATAACGAGGTGTGGCAAGAGGAAGAGTCGTGTTTAGACAATGTCTGGCAGAAGAAGAGGAAGAAGGTCCGTAGCGAAGAATACCACGATAAGGGTCATCATCAGTCAAACGCTTTGATTGTAAACTTAATTCTGAAACAAGAAATGCAGAATTACATTATTGTTTTAAGTATCCACACAATTGTATGTCGGCCTATTACGAGTTGTAAATGGAGTTGTAATTGAGAGACATAATTACATAAACGACCATAATTTTTTCTCGTTCAAAACCTTTGGCGCATGTACACTTCTAAAAGAAATGGAACTTTTTAAGAGTATATATTTTTATAGGAAATTAAATTCCACATCTTTTTTTTTTCACAAACAAGTTGTATATTCTGTTGATTTCGCCGTTTTTTTTGCAGGGAAATGATACCTCACAATTAGTGTCAGCTTCACCATTTTTTTTGGCGTTATTAAAATTACCTTCTTTTTGGCACAAATTTTTAAGATGTTTAATGCATTTTGCGTGCATGCCGACTGTAGCCGAAATCATAATAGGATCAATAGATGCATGTTTCACATTCCTCTATATTTTCTTTACTTGATGCCACAGCTCGCTATGCTAATTGCTCTCAGTTTTACAGCATTTTTAGAACAGAATGTCGTTTTGGTTCTAAAGGACTCAATTACAACTTTTAAATATAATATAAAAAATAGCTGGGAATTTCAAAAAAGTATTATTCAAAAAACGGTACCGGATGATCACGTAATGATTTTTTTGGATGTTATTGCAATGTTTCCGAGTGTCTCCCTTGAATTAGTTGAACAGGAAATTTTAAATAGATAGGATAATATAAAAACTCCTACTCGATTATGTCAAAAAGAATTTCTCGAAGGGATAGTTTTTGTTATGAACTTCAGTTTGTCAAAATCTTATTATGTCTTTCTCTAGCAAAGTAGCAGATGGTCATTGATACTTTTAACAGTTTTCATTCAAAATTTTAATTTCTTCATGAAATAGAACAGGATAATAGCATCAGCTTTTGGAAATAGAAATAATTAAGGGTTTGAATGGTAATATTATTTCCAATTAGTATAGAAAAAGTACATATTCAGCTCGAATTTTTAATTTCTGTTCTGCTCATCCATCCCAAAACAAAATTGCAGTAATCCAAACCTTAGTTGACAGAGCTCTAGGTTTGTCCCATTTTTCATTTCACACAAATAATGTGAATATTGTTAGAAATTAATATTTCTGAATCATCATCCACAAAAGTTAATTGAGAAACATATTGCAATTAGAGTTCAACCAATCAAAAACAAGCAAGTCTGTCTCTCGGAAAACTTCTATTTACTTTATCTTGATACATTTGGTACGACAGTCAATAATCTTCCGTTCACTCAACATGCCTCAACGATCTTATCTGATTCCTTTACCATGTGTCAACTAGACTCTCATCAGCATCACATTATTTTAAGATTTTCTCTTTGCACGCCTTGTCCATAAGTATTCTCCCGCATATTATTTTAAGAAATTTCATGTCAATCGCGTTAACTTTAGTTTTCGCTTTTATTTGTTAGATCTAATTTTCGCTACCGTATAGCACAATCGGTAAAAGTAAAGAATTATGTATGGGCATTTTAGCTTTATCTAACATATTTTTACTTCTGATAATGGGTGTCCCCTGTCCTTATTAATTCATTCCGAAAATTTTAGGGGCGAGGGGGATTTCAACGTAGAAATAGGGATACGCTATTTTATCATCTAACATTATTTCTTTATTATAAAAACTTCTAGATTGAAAAATTAATAAGAAGTTCAAAGACATAAGGTTGCAGGATTAATACTGCAAGCTCAATATAAATATCCTCCATGTACTCTCAAAGCTTATTTTCCCCATATCCTTACATGTGCATATATATTCTAAAAATTTTCTATGAAGGACAACCGCGGAATTTCGCCAGGACCAGGTTCTAATCTGAAAGACTGAGCCCACTTTTAATGAAATGACTAGAAGATATCAGCCGTAACCACGTCTTATGACCATGAGATAGGAGGTTAAAGTCTGTGCAGAACTCAGAACGATGACCTGGCAAAACTCTCCTGAACCCTAGGAACACGGAATATTCCAGGTGTAACCGTCGAAACTTAATTATAATATCTAATAATAATATCTAATAATGTCTCTCTTTCTGTTAATTTTACTCGGCAATAATTTTTGTGTCACAGGGTGACGAAGTTTCGATACCGAACATGGTTCGTTTATCGAAGTCAAGGAGAACTACAATAGGCGCGCATTTAATCACGCAAGAGAAGGAATTTTCGAAAATATTAAGTTCCAGTACATGAGGAAATTCCCATTCTAAACAGCGGAACGATATTAACTAGATAGTATTTGTTCCAGATGCTCAGGGTGTGCACTCTTCATGGCATGCTCTTCAACTGTAATCGGGAATGTCCGGGCTCAAATTGAGGAAATCGTATGCCAGAGTAAAAATGACACGGCCTTGGCATGCTAAAATCAAACCATCTGTGCCTGAATTCCATCGAGATTATTTAAGAGCACCAAACTTTAGTTTATATGACATCGATTGGACATCCTCCACAATTATGTGGAACCTGCCGTGCACCCTTTTCTCAAAAATCGTCGCACGCATATGTTTCTTCTATGCATTGTTAATCCAAGTATTTAGGAGCTAGTACTGCACAAAGGCAAGATTTGGTAAAATTTACTTACCACCGATATTAGAGTCGCGGTCGAGATTTTCAGCTGTAAGTATTCTGCAAGCACTTTGACTACGTGAGATTTAGACTTGCGGAACAAAAGACTTAAGGTGCATGCCTTTGTTCATATGTATAACATATCGCAAGTCGATATCAAGTGCTCTGAGCTCTTCCAGCGTCCATGGAACCACTAGAGATACTTTGTTCTGAATGTGTCTCTGCGGCACGGTCGGAAATGTGTTGGCCTATCCAGCACCAGGGTGTCGTATAGCACTTTCTATCTTTCGGAATGGCGAAGTGCGGAAGATAGTGGCAATAATGTCAAACAACAGTGAAGAGTGAGATCATCGCGTCGCCCGGAAAGAAGCTTTTCCGAAAAATGACGTTGTTAGCCGGTATAAGACTTCTCCTAGTGTCAGAAAGTAACCATATTCTATCCAAAATATTAAGATTGATGGTCTGCAGCTTCTTTGCCTTGTCACGCGTCTGGCAGCGGATCTAAGGTTCGCGCGCGAATTATCAAACCTTGATAGTGATATTCCTACCAAATGTTATTCAGTACAAGTCCGATAACTTGCCGTCCGATAAGTTTACACTCCCCTTAAAACGTCATCACACAAACGGCACGCACACTAATTGTGGTTCTTCCACTACGTGTTCTATTTTGCTCATGATTTGCGCCCATGATTTACGCATGCGCGCACCTAATATCGTGCCACTAGATAGGGCATCCGATAAATCTGCAATTCCTGGAATTTTCCGCCCATACAGCCCCGATGTTGATGTATCTCCTGGTCCTGTTTTTTTGAACCGTACTTACTCCAGCTATGTTTGGTTTTATCCTTGTTGTTCCCAAGAAAAGCTAGGAAGAAGGGGTTCGTTTATTTTCGTAGAAACTTGCATGCAAGGAGCAGGTTTTATGCTCTGAAAGGTCGCCTGGTCCCCCACAGTGAACTTTCGAGACATCTCACGAAGGTGTAATTCAGCTTTTGCACGGTTTTTAAGCCTCCGCTTCTTTAATTACTTCAAGAGCTTCCCCTGACAATTGTCCGCGATTGCGTCTTAATTATTAAAACCATATTAAGCCGAAGCTGAAATAGTTTTTACTTGAGTTACCACATTATTCCGTAAGGGGCCATTAAATAATATAAGTTCGAAGGACCAAACAGTTCATCGAAAGAAAAATACACTTCTGGCGGTGTGTACATACTAATAGTAATGACCGCGCGGTTCAGCTTGTTTTATTTTGATATGTTATTGCCTAACGTTATTCAAATAATCTCAAAAATTAATGGTATTTCACATTGTAAAATTTTTGCATCTAATTTGTTATTATCAAAATTTTTAGTGGTTTGCCTTTATTTGATTTCCTGTCTTAAAAATGTTGCAATTCATTACCACACACGCATTTGGTTTATTTTTGAGAACCGGCATTTTGAAGTGATGTTTAGATTTATAGAAAGAAGTAATATTTCTTTCCGGTAGCGACTGTAGTACAGCCGAGTTTATTAGGTTAGGTTTTGTACCATTATCACTACGAGAGGCCTTTTACGTTGAAGTTGATAGTAGAAGACTGGCCCAGGCTAACTTCATTCATTCCCCCGAAATTATAATTTGTCGAATTTTCTTTCTGCGTGCCTTTGTACGTCGGTTGTACTGTTTGTGAATTTAATATTTTCGTTTTTACCTTCTTGGCTACCCGGCTAGAGAAAAATCAAAATTTCGTGCCATCCCTCCAAAATTAGAATTTTTGAAGTCTTCTGTTTTTTAACGTTTCTACGTCGTTTTTACTGTATGTATATTTACGTTCTTGGCTTGCACCCTCTTGGTAACCCGGCCGTGGGAAAATTTCGTGCCAATGCCGACGTATGACATCAAATGCTAGCCATGCACTAATCTAACAACCAAGAGGGTATATACGAAAATTTTATTTTACCCTAGCCGGGCAACCAAGATGATACAAACGAAAATATGAAATGTACAAACAGAACAAACTACGTACAAACGTATACAAAAAAAAATTTTAATTCGAATTTTGGGGGGATGCGGGGGGCCAACTTCACGGGATTGGGTTTCCGAGGGTTTTCTTGGAGAATGGTAGTAGCCACAACTTTATTATCTGGAGAAAAAGAGGCGTTTACGTTGCGACTCTGAGCGCTGTTGCGTAATAAAGTTGTTCCAAGGTCAGAAACTACAAAATATGGACATAAGGTATGAAATAAAAAAACTTCTATTATGTGCCGACCAGACCCAATTCCGGTAAAGAATTGGGGTATGAGCACATTTTACGTTTATTAACTTATGGTTTACACGCGCGCAGTAAATTCTAGTTTTTACGTCAGCTGAAACGTAAAAAACTTCTCTGCTTTTTTAAATCGCAAAAAAGTTGATTTCTCTAAAGTTTGAAAGGATATTTACCTTAATAATAGATAAATTATATTATTATATTTACCAAGAAAATTTAGGATAAGGGCTAAGCATAAGGGTAGAGTACAGACAATCCTCATCTTTTCAATGTAACAATGGAATATAAGAAACTTAACTACTGCATATTCTACTGCTCCATTGACTTATACAATCTATATTGTTGTCGCTACTTTTTATATTAAAGTCGACAAGCTGGCCCTGAGATATTTACATTTGATAAGAGTCAGTTTTAACGAAAATAATTTGTCTACACATTTGTGTTAAAGTGATGTCTCCATCCATGTAAAATTTTATGTTTCAGCTTTGAAGCTTTGGAAATTCCAGGAGTTGTAGAGACAAATTTTTCCCTTTAATGTGTATGATCTAGTGTGTTGGAAACTCGACAGAGGAAAACAGATGATCCTTAAACAAAAGCATTGTTCAAAAATTCAATTTTTAATCACTGTTACAAAAAACTCCCAAAATTACTTTTTTATCACGAAATATGATCATCATTAATCTTATGTTATTACACTGAGGCTTCAAATTATTTAGGAAGTCGCCATACCGGGAATTATTCCTTACAGTTCAAATATTTCGAAGGAATTTAAAAGTATTTCTATTTGATTAAACAACTTTGCGAAAGGTTTCTTCAGATATCAATTGATTTCGTGAGAGTCAATGAAATTTGTTTGAATCAGGTGAAAATATTTATTGGCTTTGATTCAAGTAACAGGTTTTTTAATCCTAAGAAATTTCTGTTGAGCCCAAGAAATGTCTTTGTTTCATAGAAATATTTATTGGTTTATATCGAATTTTTCTCTTATTCCAAGTTACTTTCTTCTTTCTGAAGATACATTCGAATTTTTGAAATCACGTTAGTTATAGTACGACGTTTATCATAAACTTATTAATTTTTAGGCTCAGAAAACCAGTATTATATTCTAGACTATTCTTAATACTTAGATTCTAAAGAGGGCTGAATAATTCAAGAAATCTAACGTAAATATACTATAAAGCTAATATTCTGATCAGATATTACCAAATATTAATCTGAATACTGTTTATCGTCCCGAAAAGATTAGAGTTTCATAACGTTAAATTATATGACTAATACTCACATTACTAGTAATAAGATGTTTTAATTTACTTACCATTTTGAAACTTAAACATTTTCAATTATTTATTGATACATAAAGATGTAGAATATTTTATGTTTATTCTGCCTAACCAAAATTCACTTTATACACGGTAAAAAAAATTGAGCGGTGGCAGGGATATTATTCGTTATTATAGCCAAACATTTAGCTGGAAAAGAACGAGGGAATTACAAAACCAATAATAATGTTACTTATTGCTAATTATTTTTGGATATTCAATGATTATTATATTACTTGAAATAAGATTATACTAATGTTATTGTGCTTTAAATTAAACATTGTATTGGTAACTTTAGAATGTTAAATTTAAAACCTAGCCTCAAACTAAAATCTTCTTAGTTCAGGGGTCATTCACAAAATACGTGTACGCTAAAAAAACGTATCACGTATTTTGTGAATGTCATCTTATTGATTTTATTTAAGAAAAAGTATAAATTTTGCTTTCTGTCGCAGAATTTGTTTTAGAAAGTGAATTATGGTTGTAGAAAGGAGAAATTTCTAATTTTAATTCTTTTTACTTAGAATCAGGAATCCAAAATATACAAACCTGATTAAAATTCAAACCGATTTGAACTCTTGATGGTGTCTATATACAATTTTAAGTCGTGAATTGTCGCTTCTTTAATCATAATTGAGTATTAAAAGGCACTACCGACGAAATACATAATTTTAACTTTTCTTATAGCTAGAGAAAATTGGAATATAATTGTCTTTAAATTGTTCTATTCTCAGATGATTTTTCTTGCAAGTTAAATTTCCCAATAATCGTGGAACTTGACTTTTATTTAAAAATATTGTGAAGAAATAGGTTCGCAATAATATTTATGTAGAATAAATGGCCAAATAAGAAACACTAGGTTTTTAGTATTTTAGAGTGTCAATAACAATTTAAAAAATAACAAAAAGTCATCAAAAAGAAATAAATGACGTTCAGATTATAGAGAGTATAAGTTAAAATGAATTTTTAAAGGCCATAGGGAAACATAAATAATGTAATAAGTTTATGAAACGCAGTTTATGAAGTATTTGCATTCCGCAATCACATATTATGAACTGGAGCACATAACATTGCTCAAATCATCATAATATTTTGAACATCTTAAGAGCTAGAAATAAAGCACAGAACACTGATAAAAATAAAATGTTGTGATGTAAATCGTACAATTTAACTTACATCTATACAAAGATTCTTTTTTTGAATGAGCCTGAAATTTATTTTGGTAAATCCAAGTACTGATTGTTTCAGTATTTTAAAGTATGAAATGTTTTGAAGTCCAACTTATATACTTGCAACGAGTAACCTTGCCATAAAAGCTTTTGTAATTTGAGCTGTATAAAGATAAATTATCCTAACATTTTAAGCATTCGAAAAGTTATAAGCAAAGGATAACAAATTATTTCAAATAAATGTTGTGATTTAAAATCGAATTTTCATCTATATAAGGCTTTTTTGTTCAAATAAGTTTTAACTTTCATCGTAATAAGTACTTAACTATTGACTATCATAAAATCGAGCTTAAATCTACAGAAAGCTTTTATGGTAAAATTAGTCTTCAATTTATCTTCGCCAAGACTAATATTTACCTACTGATTATTTCAATCTTTTAAAGTATGAAATAGCCAACAGTTGGACTTATTTATTCGTAATGAGTTAACCTATAAATTGTACATGAGATTGCACGAGTAGTTGTAATATTACCGGTTTTTAAACTATAAGTAAAGCATAGAACTTTGATTTAATCAAATTTGAACACTTAAAACCATACTTCGAAGTTACATCTCTATAAAGCTTTTACGTTTAAATTAGTTTGAACTTTCGTTTTTGTAAATGCTAATGCTTAACTACTGATTATTTCTTTTTTTTTAAGTATGAAATATCTAAAAGTCGAACTTACGTACTTGTAACGAGTAACCTTAGCATAAAAGTTTATATAATTTGATGTGCGTAAAGATACATTATTGTAATATCTGGAACATTATTAAATCTCTAAACTAAGCATGTAACATTACTTAAATCAAATTTTGTGATTTGAAATCGCAATTTCATCTAAATAAGGCTTTTTTGTCTGAATAACTTTGAACGTTCATCTTCTTTAATGCTTAACTATTGACGAGAATTCCCATGCTCCTGAGTAAATTATTGATTAAATCCAATTTCGTGATATAAAATAATAAAATCGTATAGCTTAGAAATTTTGTGATTAAAAATAATATAATTGAGCTTACATCTATTTAAAGCCTTTATGTTTAAATCAGTCGTACATTTATTCTCGTGAATGCTGATATTTAACTACTGTTTATTTCAGTCCCTAAAAATTCTAATTATGCACTCGCTGTTACATCTATATAAAGCTTTTATGTTTAAATTAGGTGAACTTGTTCCGTCGCAAATTACCGCTTCAATCTTAAACTAAACATAGGTCGAAGTTCTCTTGAATTATGAATACAATTTTTCAGAATAGTGCTGTATATTAAAAATAGTTTCGGATAATAAACTCCATTCGTAGCTTCTCATAAAATATAAATTCGTGTAAGCTATTTTGAAAGAAGTTATATAAACTACGGCAAGTGTCTTAATGAAACGTACTTTTTTCCATGCTCCTTTATTATATGCAGAGGCATTGGACAGAGTAATTCAGAGTAACTGATGAGAAATTTACTGGATGAATATTGTACTTCGTAAGCATCAAAGTGTGTATCAAATTGTACCATTTTCAGGTTTTCACATAGGAAAAACAGATTACATTTTTTGTCTAAAATTATGCATTTAATACGACTAAATTCCACAAATCCGTCCGTTTGTCCTGTCAAAATTGCCAAATTTTCCTGGTATTTAAAACCGAATTTTTTAGCCCACTTAACATAAAAAATGTTTTCTTTTAGAAGATTTGGAATCTTGCAATTTTGCGGCAGTGACAGCTTTTTCAATGTTGTTGACTTTTTAAAACCTAGTTGCAACTTCTCAGAAAGTCCCTCATTAGACAGTAATTGATTCGCAAGTTTTAGTTGATGCTTTAATGCTAATGTGTAAATCACATTGTTTTTACAGAAGGAGATTGAAGCTGTAGTTTTAGATTCCTGATGCTTTGATTCAAATCGCATACATCAGAATTTAACGAGGGGCCCGCAAGCTCTCATTACGGTACCATAGTGTGTCAAAAAATGTGCTTTGGGTTTTAGCGTTTTTTTGAATAACTTTACAAAAGAGTAATTATGCTCTTCAACAAGCGTTTCTAAAAGAAAGCTACAGTCCTTTTGAAGGGATGGAGAAGTTACAAGGCATATGATTTGACGAAGGTTCAGATAGAATTCCCAAACAGGGTCATTACGGAGAACTCGATCACCCATCATTAGTCCAAAAGAAAGGACAAAAGTCCACAGTTCCTTGGTTAACATTTTAATTTTACGGTTTTTAGGACTAAAAGTTTCGGAGATTGGAGGAGGAATATTCTTTTTGTCAATCGAGCCGTAATCATAGTATTGCATTCTGTAATTTAATTCTTCCAAGGTAAATTGTTTTGTGATGAATATATAATTAATCAATATCTGCGCCATATCTTCATCACACACTCCCTCAAACATATCATGCATAATATCGACGACTAGATTTCTAGTCATATGAAACCCTTCTATTTGATGAAATGCATTTTCTTCTTTAATGCCCGTCTTCGTTACATCCTGAAGTAGTAAATCTGATTGATAGGAAGCTATTGTTCTTAAACTATTTGCATCTTCCCTATAAGAAAATCGCCTTTCATGTTTTGGAAGTTTACAAAGTCTGCAAAGAAAGTGTGCATTGAAGCACTCCACCAACCTGAAAATGGAATTCAAACCGAGGTGACCGCCCGTTATTAGTGCTAACTTGAAGTACACACATTTTTTGCCTTCAGGAAGCTTCAATATTATACCTTTATTTTGCAGAAATTGCAGCTCTTCAATTAATTTTGAAAATGCGAATGCATTGCCGCAACTTTTTCTATCTTCAGAATAAAACAGTTCGGCAAGATAAATATTCTTTAAAGCACCTTGAAATTCTGGTGGAAAAATTGGAATGCTGATGTAAGAAGCCCCTATTTTATAAATGCCCGCGTGACTACCTAAAGCGTTGCCCGTCTCGTAGTCGTCGAAAAATAAGAAAAGGGGTATTACTAAATCTGTGTCGTAATCCTTGATCAACTCTTTCCACAAAGATCCCTGTATGAAATTTGATAACACCTCAGTTTCATTTTCCAGACGTTTTTTGTATGCCATAACAGCATTAAAAACGCCTTTCATTTCAAAAACTTGCTTTAAAACCCTACTAAGTTGAATGCACTCTGCTCTTGCTTCTATCTGTGCCTCTTTGACATTACCCGAACGTGATAAGGCTGGTTCATGCTTTTCACCTATTTCATGTCTTATCGGAGGAAGTAAAACCACAATATCCTTTAACTTTTTAAATCGTAAATGTTCAGTTTCGAGTTGTTGAAACGCGTTTTGTGTTAAGTTTAAAGCATTTGCAATATTATTATAATTTTCCTTTGACTCAGCCAAAGTTTTTAAACGATCAAGTATATGATAATGTATTGAAGAGGTCTTGTGAACAATTTCTGTGTGCAAATCTACGAATACTTGTACTTTTTTTCGTGCCAAAGTTGAATCTGCATATAAGCCACTAACATCTTGCAGCGCTTTTAATTGTAGTGAGTTTTTAAATTTCTTGGTATCGAAAAGTGTAGCTGGGTTACATTTAATACTTGATTTATCTGACTATTGATCTAAATTTCGAACACTTAATAATTTTTGGTCAGCTTCACCTTTACTAGAATTAAGTTTGCTAATATTAGGGTTTATAGACTGAGATTTACGAAGTCTGTTTTTAGATTTTAGAATGGATGTTATTCGACACTTTTGTTCCATTTCTGCTAATTTTCCACTGCTACTAACAGTTTCGCGCACATCATTGTGTATTTCTATCGAATGTCGTTTATATGATTTGAAGTTTGAAAATTGTCGAAAACATTTTAGCTCACCGCAGAATATATAAGTTCTTTTTTCACACCTATTCTCATAATATACGTGAAGGCTTAAAAGGTCCAGACTAGCGATTATAGCTTTGCACAAATAACACCTCGGCATTGTGAATATTCAACTAGACTTTATATGCGAATAAACTTATTTCTATTAGTATGAAAGTCTTTCAATAGTAGGAAATGAACAAAAAAATATGCAGAATTTACAGCATCTGTCATAAATACTATCTTGCCATATTTTAATCAATATTAAACGCTTTTAAAAAACGATATAATTCTTTAGAATCA
>NC_046658.1:169638227-169680223 GCF_010883055.1 Belonocnema kinseyi | reverse complement strand
TTCAGCTGTAGAGCATAATAACTTTTGAAGAGAACATCGAAGGCTTTTATTGGAGAGTCAATTGAATAGCGAGTATCGTTGATGCACAGATATGAGGCATCGATATCAACAAGAGTTTCACCTACGAGAACAAAAAGTGGTTGTTCTGTTAGGCCATGCATCCGAAGTTTTTCTCGTCGACTATCCAGCCTCTCTTGAAGTTTTGATATATTCTGTTTGTATAACAAAGATAAATTAAAATATAATTTAGGATAACTTACTTGTTAAATCTTCTTTATATTCTGAAGTATTAAATAAGTTTAAAAATTGAAAGAAAAATATTCTAGGTGTAAGTCTTACAGTAATGTGCATAACAAATGAATCTTGAGTTTCGGGTCTACTTAATTTCCACAATGGCTTGCTGGCAGCTCCTTTCACACTCACGCAGGGAAGCAATAAAGGTAGTAATCGTAAAACAATAGAAACAGAAGCTGCAAAAAACTTTTATGTGGAAACCGCTAAAATTACAAAACATAACTTATTGGATCAAGTGTAATGTAATGTATATATATTCACCGTATATATCGCTATCAATCAAATAATATTGAGCTACTAAACCATTTATTTCGTAAAGGTTTCGGGTTTCAGCACAAGCAATGACTTCCTTCTCAAAAGGAATCCCATTCTGTCGCTAGACAATTTGTTTTTTCTGGATAAATATCCGCAAAGTCTGCATCGATCTAAGAAGATTACAATATTCAATGGGTCAAAATTTAAAATCCGAAATTAAGGTGAATCCGAAATTATAACTTTTATTTGAAAAGTATATCAAATGTTTGAATAAACATATCATTTTATGCGGAGAGAATACAATACTCACAAGCTCGAATCCCAGTGGCTGTTGTAAAACTTTGTACGTTGACATGTAAACTTTACTTGTAATGGAGACGTCGGATGTTAATTTTCGAATCCTGAATTTCGAAGTCGAAATCCACTGACTTAAAACCTAATTCCGTGAACTCAAGTGATTTTTTAGCAATAATTCTGCGGTGTACAGTTCAACGGTATCTTCAGAGATAGTTATAAAAATATATAGGTAATGCATTTAAATGAAATACGAACTTTAGAACTCATTAAAATAAAATAATTACCCGGGCCTTCTATCTGTTCATAGGTAGCCTAAATCATGTATCGTGGTTCGGGCAAATCCGATGTTCTTGATCCACTTTGAATACTGTTCAAATTTCCCACAGTAACTCCAGCTTTTCTCAGTTTATCTCGCAACAAATAATATTTTCCTTGGAGTTTCCCTTTGGCAAAAATAGGTTTTCTCGTTAGGGAGTGTATGGCGAAGGGAATGTAGTATCTTGCTGGACTTTCAGTTGGAAACACTTTTATAATGCTCGCAGCAAGATAAATTAGTCTTTTTGAGTGTATGCTGAAACAAATTATTTGTAATTTTGTATTATATAGAACATTGAAAAATAATATGATAAAAAAATCTACTTTTCAAGACATCGTTGGAAATTTAGACTTGTGAATTTAAAAAAATTCTTACCAGTACTCATATTCCGTCTTCATTTCATGTCGAACCAATGAATATTTATAGGCAAAATACTAGCAAGCAATTATTATTTACTTTTTAAATACCTTTTTTGTTATATCTTTATAGTATTGCAGTACTGCAGAGCATTACAAACCAATACTCGAACCAGCGGCTGAATAGCGGCGGCCTAGATCGTCTAGCCACAAACTTTGCAAAAGTGTTACATGTCTGGTCAGCCCCAGACTAGATCGTCTCATCTGCGCCAGATTAGAGTATAGACGGTCTAGTCTGGGACTGATGATCGCCAGAAGATTTCTCCACTAGGGACGAAATGATCAAGAAGTGGGTAAATTTTATAATAAAAAGAAGTGTATAACATTTTCCATTGTGGAATTTGTTAAATTTATATGCGTTATTCTCGAAGTTCAAATTTCAAAAATGACCAGTGGCTTTCTCCTAGTACTGTAAGTGAAACAGTTACGGTCTATCTGATTTTTTGAAAATAAGGTTGACGGTAAGACAGAGAAATGTGTTTGACATACTTTGAAAGTGTTTTTTTTTTATAGGTTGTTATAGGAAAACGTTCTTTTTGAGGAATAAAATTTATGCAATGTCTATATATAAGATAAAATAAATGTATCCATTGTAAATACACCTGTAATCCATGTAGGGGTACATCCTTTTTATCTTTTGCAGTTAAAAATGTATCATGAAGACTAATACTGATAATGCCAAGTTACTTTTCAATTTTTTATAGAATTAAAATAAAAAATCAGGATTTTAGAGATTTTAAACCGCAAATTTTGTAATAGATTCTAGATTAAAGGACTGAATATTGTAATACTTTTCACGTAGGGATACAAAAAATGCCTGCTATTAATTTAAATATTTAATAAAGTCTTGCTTAGTTGCGAATTCAGCTATTCTGTTCGAAATTCATGCATTTTATCAAAAAGTTTAATTACATGAGTAAAAAGTAACATTTTCGTTAAAAAATGAATTATTTTTGTCTTTAAAATGAAACTATTATTTTTGGTTAAAAATTGAAAAATTTAGTAGAATATTTTTCTTTCTTGGTTTAAAATTCATGTGTTTTTATTTAAAACTTGATCTCTTTTTCTGACAAAATCTCCTCTTTTATAGTTGAAAGTTCAACCATTTTGGTGAAAAATGATCTGATTTGGGTGATCATTCAGCCATTTTTTTTTAAATTTCGGGTTTTTTTCGTTGAATTCAACTGTGTTTGATTTGAAATAAAAATTTTTGGTAGAAATAATATCATTTATCATATTTTTTAATAAGCATTCATCTATTTTGGTTGAAACTTCTTGTATTTTGTTCAAAACAGAACTATTTTTGTAGAAATTTCAATGAATGCGTTTCTTGGGGTAGAAAAATTAAGTATTTTAATAAAAATGTATTTATTTGATTCAAAATTAACCCTTTTCTTGGAAATGAAATTTGTTTACTGAAACTACGTATTTTTAGTTTCAAATTGGTGGAAAATTCAACTAATTCATCGAAAATGAATTGAGCACGTCAGAGGGAAAAATCGACATACAAAAAGTCTGTGCCTTAAGAAAATACAAATGTTTCAAGACAAAAAAAGGGATATAAAATGTTTAAAAGTAAAAAGGAAATTGGTAATCGGTAAGAGCAAAAACGCAACATAATTTTTTTCAGCGCAAAATTGGGCTACCCTTTTTTCTCAGTAATCACGAATGAGAACCGGTTACCTGAAACTTAAAACAGAATATGCAGTTTTGTTGAAGTTCAAGATTTTCGACTAAAAAAATTATTTTAAAAGTTGAAATAACTTGCAGTAGTTATTGCCGTTTTCGTTGCGTAGAACCACGAGGCGAATAACAATGACAATATAAAATTTTAATACATTATAATTATTAATATTGAAGTGATTAATGATATATTTATGTTTTTAATATTCAAAAGTATCATATTGATATTGTAAGTCGTAGGATAATTTAATTTTAAATTACATCTAGTATAATAATCAGTAAAGAAATACGATAATTTAACACTAGTTACTAACAATAAGGGACAGGTATCGAAAATGCCACCCAAGCTAATGATAATGTTTATAATAAAATTAAGGATATAAAAAAAGGTATACGCTAATAACCTGAAAATAGTGGTTCTTGAGGGAGCCGATATTTATAAAAAATATATTGTAACATTAACGATTTAAAAATGATAACTGCTAATTACTTGAAAAATTTATTGTTAATCAGGACGTGAATAGATTATGGCTCGTCGGACGAGAAAACATTACAAGAATGAAAATTTTAACCATGTGGCAACGATTTATAAAATATTTTTATCAATTCTAGTTATCGAGGGACATTATATATAATTAAAAATTTGTCACAAGGACAACCGCAGGATTTCGCCGGGAGCGGGTGCTAATCTGAAAAATTGCACCCGCTTCCAACGAAATCGCGGTAAAATTTCAGCCACAACCACGTCTCACAACCGTGAGATAGGTGGTTACAGTCTGTAAAGGAATCAATACGACGATCCAGCAATAGCCTCGTGCACCCTAAGAACGCGGAGCCACCCAAGGACAACCGCCTTCTGCATTTTTCCCGCAAGTGTTCTAGCATATTATTGACACGCAGGGATGCTATTTAAACCATTAGCAAGTGAAAGCTTGGCACCTCCAAGAACGCCGATGATAAGGACGATCAGTTTAACAGAATGTTCCGGGTACAATCGTTGCAAATCCCTTACAAGGTCTCGATACCTCTCTTTCTTTTCATTCTCCTTGGCTATGATGTTTTCGTCAGCTGGTGCCGAAAATTCGATAACGAACATGGTTCGCTTCTCGAAGTCAAGAAGAACCATGTCAGGCCTCGAGTGAGCAACAGAAATAGTTGTCGAGAATATAAAGTTCCAGTATATGCGGCACTTCCCATTCTCGACAATTGACTCAATTTCCCAAGGAGCATTTAGAGGAGCGATATTAAGGTGAATGCCGTAGGAGGGACAGAGATGGTAATAAAGTACTCTTAGTGCCGAATTGTGCCTTTGAATGTAGGTCGATCCCGCGTGTGTTGATATGTTAAGGTGGAAATGACACCGTCTTGGCATGCAAAAATGAAACCCTCTGTACCAGACTTCAATCCGGGCGATTTAAGGAAAGCAAACGTTAGCTCACAAGACATTGACTGATCCTTCATATTTCTGTGGAAGATACCGTGCATCCTCTTATCGAGGAGCTGTTCACGAAAGTTTTTCTCTTGTGCTTTCTTAATCCGGGCTTTCAGGAGTGAGTACTCGAGTTAGATTAGATTTGCTGCATTTTGCTCACCCCTAATACTGAAGTCAAGTCTGAGTGTTTCAGCGCCTCCTCCGCTGCTTCGTACACAAATGCTCCTTTGCCCACTTCCTCGTGATTTCTGTCCATTTTAAGAAGAGGGTCTCTTCCATTTGCAACTCTATGTACTGCACCCAGAATAATCCTGTTGTGAAGACATTCAAGACTCAATATTCCGCGACCCCCTTGACGGCGTGAGATGTACAGTCGCGGAACGGAAGACTTAAGATGCATACTTTTTTTCATGTGCATAACCTTTCTTGTCCCGATATCAAGAGATCTGAGCTCGTTTTTCGTTCATGAAACTACTCCAAATGAATAGAGTAGTACCGGGATGGCAAGGATATTCGTTACAGATACTTTGTTCCTCGCCGACAATTCGGAAGACCAAATCTGTCGGATGAGACGTTTGTATCTGTTTCGGAGAGTATCCTTTATAGATGTCACATCCTGAATGCGGCTCTGTGACACGCCCAGGTATGTATAAGTCTCTCCAGCGCAAAGGTGTCGTATGGCGCTTCTATCAACGAACTCAGGATCTTCAAGGATGCCATTAAGTTTTTCTCGCTTCAAATAAACCTTGGCGCATTTGTCTAACCCAAATTCCATTCCAAGTTCCTTAGTATATCGTTCGACAATCCCCAGAGCTAGATGCAGTTGCTCTCTGTTTTTAGCATAGATCTTAAGATCGTCCATGTAAAATACATGAGTGACCTTGTACTTTCGATCTGCAGGTTTGCTGCACAAGTACCCGTCGGAATGGCGCAGTGCTAGAGATAGTGGCAATAATGTAAGGCAAAAGAGGAGTGGGCTCATTGTGTCGCCCTGAAAGACACCTCTCTGAAACGTGACCTTGTTAGTTGTCACACGATTTTTGCTAGATGAGATAGTAGATCTGTTTTTCAAAAGCGGCATCAATCTCTCTATGCACCCAAATATTTGCGGATGAACCTTTAAGATTTCCAAAAGACAGATGATAAGTCTATGGGTTGTAGAATCGAAAGCTTTCCGATAATCAATCCAGGCCATTGATAGGTCACGCTGGTAGAATGCTGCATCTTTGCAGACACATCTATCGATGAGCAGGTTCTCCCGACATCCGGCTACGCCTTTCTTTGAACCTCGTTGTTCATACATTTCTTGCTACACAGGTTCGATTGCCCGAACAATCCTATCATTTAGGATAGCTGTGAATATCTTATAAAGCGTGTTCAGATAAGTTATTGGCCTCTAGTTCTTTGGGTCAGCTAAGTTGTCTATTTTCGGCAAGAGTATTGTGCGCCCTTCCACCAACCACTTTTGAATCGGCTCTTCCGACTTCAAATATGAGGTGAAAATACGAGCCAAATGCTGATGGGTTGAAGAGAACTTCTTCCACCAGAAGGTTTTGATACAATCTGGTCCCGGTGCTCTCAACAATATGCTGCCTGATGGTCAGCAGCCTTTACTTGTTAAGTGTGTGATAATGGGTCCGGAGATCGCGCGCGAACTTTCGAACCTTGGCGGTAAAATTCCTGCCAGATGTGATGTAGTCAATCACACATTGAATGCGGCACACATACTGTCTTGCCCAGCCTATCTTTATGGCAAGCTGATGCATTCGTATTTTGGTCTTATGATCAGCCGTTGGTTTTGTTTTACGGTTCGCATCGGCCAAAGCTCTCGCTGAATTACACACACAATAATTGATAACCCAGAGGTCGGATTCACCAGAAAAATGTCCACGCAGCTCGTCATCCATTGTTTTCCGAGTCGTAAAGCATCGCTCTTCATCTATTGGATGCCTGCCCGCGGTTGGTCTTAGTGTCGCCTCTCTTTCTTTGTTGATGGCTTGTTCTAGCTGTGGTAGAGTAAGCGTTCCGCTTACATAGCCCCTTTTACGGAGTAGTTCAGCATGGTTTCGCAGACGTTGCTGCGAAAAATGCGATAGCTCCGGGTGTTTCTCGCACCACAGAGCATGCAGCCGTGCCATGCAACCCCGTTTACGGGCCACACTCGCATCGTAGCAGTCTAGCAAGTCGTGATTCAGTCGCTCCGTCTACCCAAAGGTCACGAGATCCCGCCGATCCATCGCATTGAATCCATTTTCATTGGCTCCGCCAGCTCTAGATTGGTCGGCATTGTTGGCCGACTTATTGTCGGGAGCCCTGCGCGTTCTGTTGTTTTGAACCACACTTACTACAACTATGTTTGGTGTTGTCATTGTTGTTCCCACGAGAAGCTACGGAAAGGGGTTCGTCCAGCCTTGTAGAGCTCCGCATGCAAGGATAAGGCTGCTTACTCTGAGAGGTCGCCCTGTATCCCAGAGTCACGGTTCTAGACACCTCACCCAGGTGCCATTCAGCTTTCGCCACGGTTTTCACACCTCCGCTTGGGGGTTAATTCCTTCGGAACCACCCCTGGACAATTGTCCGCGACTGCCTATTTATTTTTTGTAACCATATTTAGCAGAAACCCTTGGTACAGGGACCCTCTATCCGCAACCCGAGGACGCGTTCGGTAGCTTTGTCATAGGCCCTTCGGTTTGATTCTAGAGGAATTAAAACCGAATACATATTGTTATAAATGATTTAATAAATGAAAATGTAAACAAAAAATTAGGTTATTGACGCTAGATAAAGGTTTCGCATCAATTTGAAGGAATATTACGACACTGGTGAATACCATGATTTCCGAAAATTCCGCAAATTCCATGAATTCGATGAATTCCGTGAATTCTGCGAATTCCACAAATTCTATGAATTGTGCGAATTCCATGAATTGCGTGAATTCAGCGAAGTGCAAGGATTCCTTGAATACCACTAATCTCGTGAATTCTAAAATTTCCACGAATTTTTTGAATTCCGATAATACCATGAATCCCGTCCCATTTAATTCCAAATACAAAAATTCAATTCTTCATGAAATCGACCTTTGAAGAACTGTGTTCTCGTATTTTTTACTTAACATTACTGACATTAGCCTATTGAAATATTTATCAACATTCGTTAATTAGTTTTTAATTATTTAAACAAATTTAATTTGTTGGAATAATTTTCTCTTTCAAAAATTACTTTTTTTCCTAGAAATGATTACTGTTGCTCTAATGAAATATTGATAAACATTCATCAATTAATTTTCAATTATTTATGCAAATGAAAATTGTTTGAATTACTTCTGTTTGGAAAGATTTTTTAACTAAAATTAGTACTATCAATATATTAGAATATTTATCAACACTAGTTAACTAATTGTTAATTGTTTAAACTAATTCCATTTGTTCAGATAATTTTTTAAAAATTTCTTTTAGTGAAAGTTATTACTGTTGATCTAGTAGAATATTCATCAATATTGGTTAATTATTTTTAATTATGTACCTATAAAATTCCATTTGCTTGAAAAAGTTTTATTATTTCTAAAAAATCGCCCAACTGGCAGTTAACGATAAATTATTATTTATTTTAAACAACTTTTAATTTGCTTAAAACATAGTTAATTTTTGTACAAAATTTGTACATTTTTCGGAGAAATTTAAATAAATTTAAATAAATGTTTTCGGAAAATAGAATTTGTTTATATAATAAGAGTTAATTAACTAATGTTGTGAAATATTCCACTAGAACAACGATATAAATGACTGAGATGCGCGCGCAACCCATTTCTCCTCTTCTGAATTTGAAAAATCGAAGGTGCACGATTGCCGGTCGGAACTCTTCGGTGGTTCTATTTATATCTCTATCTTTTTTTTACACCATTAAGCCATTTCCCTTTCGGGGTAGGCGTGACGCACTCGGTAGGGAAGAGGAGTAGTGGGTAAAAAGGATAGAGAATCTTCAGATTGATCCAGAATTCTCGTGTTATTTATGCAAATAACACGTTCGTTCCACAACACTGCTCCGACCCAGGTTGCTGATCAATCTCTCTAGTAAGCACTCCAAGCGAAGAACCTCACAATGTCGCTATGTAACGTTCCCCACTTGGGTCCATTATTGGCCAAGGTCTTTTGTTTCAGGCCTCATTCACTCTATTGACACTCTTTTCATTAACTATTTGCCGCCATACTTTCCCGTCCTGGCATACTTCTCTAGCTTCTTTTATGTGAATGCATTTTTTCATGCAGGCCCATGTGCTCCTGTGACTTCTTATGTCTCTTCTAACTAGGGTCTCATTCACACATTCGAACCATTCTTTCCGCGGTGTACCTCTGGACACGCAGCCATTTACTTTACCTTGATACACTTGTTTCGTTAGTCGTTCATTTGGCATTTTCTTAAAATATCCGAACCATCTTAACCGCATTCTTTCCCATGTGTCTACTAGCGTCTCTTCTGTACCACATTCTTTTAGAATTATCTCGTTACGCATGAATCTCATGTCAATTGCGTTTATTTTACTATTATCTTTTTCTTGATAAGTCCATGTCTCACTACCGCATAGTATAGTCGGTACAAATATAGAATAATGTATTGCCATTTTAGCTTCATTTGATATATTTTTACTTCTGATATGGACACCTGCTCTACCAATAGCCTTCTTACCTTCGATTATATACGAATATAGTATACGAATAATAGTATACGAATTTATCAACTTGTTCAATTCCCTCATCATTTAACAAAATATTGCATAATGTTTTCTCACTCTTTCCTTCGAACACCATAGTTTTTGTTTTATTTGCGTTAATTTTGAGGTCCGTACTTTTTATGCTTGCATCTAGTTTATTCAGCATTCCTTGTAAGTCTTCGATAGGCTCTGATATAACAACGTTATCATCTGCGAACGCTAACCCACGTGCCCTTACTGTTTCGAGATCCACACCCTCTTCGTCGAAGAGAGCCATTCTTAAACAATTGTCCATAAATAATATAAATAACCATGAAGACATAACGCATCCTTGTCTAACTCCTTGAATAATATCGAAACAGTCACTCAGTTTCTTATTCACTCTTACACTCGCTTTGCTACCTGTATATATTGTTTTTATAGCTTGTAGAAGCCATCCATTGACTCCATACTCTTTCAGGACTACCTGAAGTTTACTTCTATCTACCTTGTCAAAAGCTTTTTCTAGGTCAACAAATGCACAGAAAACTTTTGTTCCTACTCTCAAACTTTTTTCTGTTATTTGCTTTGAGCTAAATATTTGATCCATACATGACCTTCCTGGCATAAGCCCACTTTAGACTTCCCAAATCTTTGCTTCTGTTATTTTCATTACCCTACGAATAAATATTATTGAGTATATTTTACTTACGGTACTTAATAAACTAATCCCTCTGTAATTATTGCAGTCGTTTATATCTCCCTTTCTTTTGTATATTGGTACGATAAATGCTTTTGTCCAATCATCTAGAGCGTCTCCCATCCCGAAACATTAATTTATTAACTCGCACAGTCTATGTTGTATGTACTCACCAACGTGTTTAAGCATTAAAGAGTAAATACTTACTACCTCGGCGGCATAACCGTTTTTCAAGTTCTCAATTATATCCCTAACCTCAGTGCCACAGACTTTCTCAATTGAGTTTTCGAACGAATCGTGTTCTTCACCGCAGTTGTGGCGTCCTATAGCTTCATCTCCGAAGTGTCTCCTAAAATAGTCTCTGAAAGCCTCTAGTATCCCGTCTACATCATGTAGCATTTCCCTATTAATATTTCTCATCATGTCGTATCTATGCTCTCAATTATCTTCTTTTGGAAATCTATGCGCACATGCGGTTTCTATAGGTTCTTCGTTTTTATTCACGTTCGTTTTGTTTCCTTTGTTCTCTTTTTCTTGATCCCTGACCAAGTTAATTTTGAAGATCAGAAGGCACTGATGAGATTTGCATTTAGAACCCCTCATGACCCTTGTATCTTTGACTAAGTTTCTTAGTCTTTTATCTGCAACAACAATGCCAATTGTACTTTGGCTATTTCTTTTAGACCAAGTATACGTCTGGATCATTTCATGCCTGAACCAAATATTTGTAATAAATAAACCCCTTTCTAAGCATAGACCAACTAATTTATTTCCGTTATAGTTTGTTCTTGGATCCCCAAAAGTACATAGTACTCTTTCTGTATCCTGATTTTGGATGCCGACCCATCCGTGCATGTCTACTAGTAGAATTATAATTTCCCTATGTTCGCAAATATTTAGTGTGTCATTTAAAGTGTGCATGCTATGATAAATAGTCTTCTGATTTCTTTTTTCATTCTAGCCCACAGCAGTCTAGGAGATAAGAAACCATGGTCTGCGAGATGCTGCTTTGCTCTTTCATTTAAAATCAGACCTATTCCTTGTTTACCATGTGATTCACTATCTACTCCTGACCATATTTCAAATGCGCTTTTCAACACGCTGTTTTTTCATGTCTTTGGTTTCCCATCCCTTTTTCTTTATTTCAGACACACATAAAATATCTAGTTTCCTCACGTCCATAGTTTTACACAATTCTTTTACCTTGAGATCATTTACTCCCCTTGCATTCCAAACACCCAGTCTCCATTCGTCGCCTGAAACATGACTTTTAGATTTTCCGTGCGCATGCCTTTTGTCAATTATAATTCCAGTCCTTTCCGAGGCAAATAGACATATGGTGGAAATTGTAGTTATAACGTCAGTCCTACCAAAACTTCAGTTAATAAGGGAGGGTTGGGACAGCGGGAGAGGCAGAACTGGTACCGAACCCCGGAGAAACATCAACACCAAGGTTTCTCTCAAGCCTAAAGATCTGGCTGAACTGGATGACGAGCTTTGCGGACATTTTTCCGGAGAATCCGACCTCTGCGCTATCAATTATTGTGTGTATAATGCAGCGGTAGCTTTGGCCGATGCGAAACGTTAAAAAAAAACAAAACCAACGGTCGATCATAAGACCAAAAGACAAATGCATCATCTTGCCATAAAGATAGGCTAGGCAAGACAGTACGCGCCCCGCATTCAGTGTGTTATTGACTACATCACATCTGGCAGGAATTTTTACCGCCAAGGTTTGAAAGTTCGCGCGCGAGCTAAGAGAAGTCTAGAGCGGAGGGAGAGGTGGCTCGAGAAAATCAACAGTTTCTCTGACGTTTCTTGTCTGAATGGTTGTACAAATTATATCATAAAAAATATAAAATGAAAATAATTTTCACATACACAACAAAATATATCTATTGAATCGTTAAACAATTTTTACCTTTGAAATGTTTATTTATTCTTATAATACAGTGAAGCTCTGAGCATGGGCTGCTTTTAGGAATGAAGGAGGAAGGGTATTACCTAGATAAAGTGCGGTTTTTTTTATAGAAAACGCTTTTGCTCACACCAGAGCGACCCCCTCTCACCCCTACTTGCGGCTTGATGCAAATTTTCAGGTCATATCTTTAGGGTTCGCTGCACTTCTCGTAATTATGGTGTTAATAGTGGATGTGATGGTGAAGTTCTGAATGAAATGTTGCTTCCCAACCAGTTATAACTTTGGTGATTGTGATGAACATCCAACTCCCTTATTCTTATAAGTGGAACTGTAGTGAACGTTAATTTAACGTTGATTAAACGTTCATTTAACGGTACTTTAACATTACTTCAACGTTGATTTGACCTTAGTTTGACATTGAACCGCAACCACTACTATCATCATTGTGACCACAGGTACGTATATAAGTGCGCTGCTTCATAAGATATACTGTACGTAATTTTATACCATTCACACAAACTGTGCAGAATGAGGATGACTTCTACTTGTTCATATTGACTAAAATTATATTTTCGAGTCGACGCCCTGAAGAGGCATCAAATGTACTCATACAAGAAAGAAAACAATCTTCTGGACAAATTTACTGCGTATGACAGAAGCCACTTCCATGAATTTATTCAACTCAAGTTGCCAGAATATCAACTCATAACATAACTCACAACTGCATTGAAAAGTGTCTCTGTTAAATTGACAGGTTTCCTGTCTATCTCTTTTATTTGGATTCTCCATATTTAACATTTTGTTATGAAGTTTAAATCTTAAAGCAGATATAATTTTCATCTTGTTTGAAACATGTCCTATCTCTCATGCATATAAACAAATACTCTTTACCGGAAATTGATTACATACAATGGAAAATAAACGAGATCACTTGATGATAATTTACATGACTAACATCACAACAATTTCAATAGCTTTTCATGAAAGGAGCATGATCACTTGTACTTTCACTACAAGTACACCGTGGACAAAGGGAGCCTTTTCTTAAAAACAGTGTTAGATCCTAAACATTTGTCCGTTTCCAACTCAAAAATATTTTTCAGAATATATAAACTATTATCAAGTTTTCAGCATATAAAAATGAGGATGAGGCAGATGGGACCATTTATCAACCAGCCATTAGGCGGATGGACAAATGTTCTAAACCATGAGCAAACGCTTATGGTCCCCATATGCCTCATCCTCATTTTTATATGCTGGAAAAGGGATAATAGTTTAAATATACTGGAAAATATTTTTGAGCTTGAAACAAAAAAATGTTTAAACAAATGTTTAAAAATTCTCGGAAATTTTCCATCAAGTGATCTTGTTTTATTTTCATAGTATTTTAATCGATTTTCGGTTAAGAGTATTTGTTGACATTTATGTGAGATAGGACATGTTTCAAATAAGATGAAAATTATATCTGCCTTAAGATTCAAACTTCATAACAAAATGATGAATATCAAGAATCCAAATAAAATAGATAAACAGGAAACCTGTCAATTTGACACAGATACTTTTCAATGAAGTTGTGAGTTATGTTATGAGTTGAGATTCTGACAACTTGAGTAGAGTAAATTCATGAAAGTCACTCTTGTCATACACAGTCAATTTGACGAGAAGATTGTTTGCTTTCTTTTAGGAGTACATTTGATGCCTTTTTGGGGCGTCGACTCGGAAATATACTTTTAGTCGATATTAACGAGTAGAAGCCCTCCTCATGCTGTACAGTTTATTCGAATAGCATGAAATTAATTACAGTATAGCTTATAAAGTAGCGCACTTATCGTTGTGCCTGTGGTGACAATATGATTGTAGTGGTTGCGGTTCAATGCCGAACTAAAGTCAAATCAACGTTAAAGTAACGTTAAAGTAATGTTAAATCAACGTTAAATCAACGTTGAAGTAGCGTTAAAATCAAAGATGAACTACTGCTGAAATTAATGTTGACGTGGTTGCAGCCGAATCCATGCTGATGAACTGCTTCCGCTGCATTTTCCTTAATATAAAATCTCTACACGATATTCTCGATTTCGATTGTCACAATATTTTATGTCATTGCTTTATGCATGCGACACGAGGCGTCAGTGGATTAGACAGTATTGGAAAATATCGACAAAATTGTCACGATTACTCGTTCTTTGATAGCTACACGCGTGCGACAGAGGAAAAATATCTTTGGGCAGAGGCATCTGTGAGTTGGACAATAATGGAACGTTACACGTGTTTTCTTGAAGTTAATGATCCCAATGGAGCTGCCTTGATCTGCGCTTGCTTGGATTTTAGTGACGTTCATTGGCTACGGTGTGCGTCTGTACTTGATCTTTAAATGCGTACGCAAACTAAAGCCAATGAGCGCCACACAGTTCAAGCATGCGCAAGTATTTTTGGATCACTGTTGGGAATAATAATCGAAACAAAATTCGAAGTCGATAATACGAATCAACGCTTCTCCTTTACCACCACCTTGCCACCCGTACCGCCGCAATACAGGGCCTCTGCTTGTTATTTATGATCGTATTTTTATTTCAATTTGGGAAAGGACATTTTAAAGCCTTCAAAGCATTTAAACGAGCTATTTGGACCATTAAATATATCTACCAGAGTGCCTCCGGAGAATTTCTCAGAGCATTGAGAATCTTTAGCATATACTCTGAGATTTCTATCGGTAGGGTTAGTATATTTTTAATTACAAGTTAATGTTTAAGTCATTTTTTTTCATTAATATAAACAACAACCTTAAGTGATGTTCCTTTGAAGCATGGAATTTGTAATAATTTTTGTTATCAAAGTCTATTACTGGTGTAAAATGCGATAACAACTTTTTGAGATTTTGAGGTTAGGAATAAATTTTAGAATACAAGAGCCAACTGCTGGTGGCAGCATCAGATGATTTTTGCCACTTTAATGTAAATAATCCGTATATCTACAAAAATCTATTAAATATTTTTTTTTGCTATGGAAAGTTACGAAAATGTACTACAAAAACTTTACGAAAGTTAAGCTTTCACTCATTTTTTTTAATACCAAAAAAAAATGCTCTTTGTTTGAAATACATTTAAAATTAGTGAAATTTTTTACTCAACTTTCACAAAAATTTCCTTCAAATTTATAAAATTCTTGGTGGAAAAACAGAAACTATTTTAATCAGGATTGAAATAAAACATATCTTTTTATGTATTTATCCTACGTCTTTTTGATACATTTTTTAACTGCGAGCAGTTCGCTCTTGAATTGAAAAATGTAATATTAACCTCAAAATCATAATAAGTTGCTACCGCATTTGATATCAGCAATGGAATTTTATAACAAATTCCACGCATCACAGGAATCATACTTAATGTTTATATTTAATGCAAATAATAACTAAAACATTAACTTATAACTAAAAATACACCAATGTTACTTTAACTTTACTCAATATCAGAAAAGTAACATTAAACTCCTTGCACTTCACCTTCACCACAAAACAGCTGCATAAGATATATAGGCTTCCACTATTTTATATGCTTTTAAATAATATATGGTTTAAGAAATGTGGAATTGAATAAATTATGTTCAGTTTAATGGATGTATCGGATCTTCATATCTGCCGATATTTTTGCCAAATAGTCAATATTTATTTTATAAAAACACAATTTTGAAAACCTCCAGCAACAGATACATACTATAGGGATGTACGGGCACTTTCATTATCACCCAATGGTCGGCAAGAAATTAGTTTTTGACCAACTAAACATGAACTTACAACAAAATAGTTGAATTCTCAATCAAAAAGATGAATTTTCAAGAGAGCAGTTTTATATTTCTAACAAAAAACACAAATTTTAAACAAAATAGGGAATTTTTAAACAAATAATTCCATTTTTAACTCAAAATGATCAAGTTTCAATAAAAAATTTCAAATTTTAAACAACAATAGAATAATTCAGTTTTTAGTTTATAAAAGTTAATATTCAATCAAAAAAAATATGAAATTTTTTACAGGTTATTTAAAATATTAACCAAAACAGGCGAATTTGACACCAAAGAGTAAAAGTTTTAACAAAAAGATGAATTGTCAATCACAAAGATTAATTTTCTATTTAAAAAAATCTTTTTTAACGAATAATAGAATTTGCAACTAAATTAATTTTCAATCCAAGAACTATAATATATAGAAAGTATTTAAAATAAGATAGAATTCACTTAAAATCAGGCAGATTCTACACATTATTTAGCGGAATCTCTCAGCGATTCAAATTGTTTTATAGTAAATTACGCAAGACGTTTCTTTCCTATCTAAGACCAAAAAATCGAATTTGGACATATTATGTTAAGAATAATAAAAAACAGATTAATTTTTTACGCATAACATTAATTCTCTACAAAAAATTATTAGTTTTCAACCAACAATGATGTTATTAAAATTTTCCTTTTAATTTTTAACAAACAAACAAAAATCAAGAAAATAGATGAATCCCTGATAAACAATATAAGATTTTAAGAACAAAAAATAATTTTCTACCAAAACGACGAATTTTCAAAGAAAAAATTAATTTTTAATAAAAATATAATTTTTCATCCTGAAACTGTGCAGTTGAATTTTCAATCAATTTTTTACAAAATAGTTTAATCCTAAACAAAAATATCAGTTTTCAAAACAAATAGTAGAGTTTTCAACTAAAAAAGATAATTTTTTAATTGAAAATATAAATATATAAAACCAGAAATAGGATAATTCTTTTTTAGTTAAAAGAATTAATATTTAACAGCAAACAATTGAATTTCAACAAATTATTTTTAATTTTACTAAAATAGATGCATTTGATGATACACAGTTGAACTTTTAGGCAAACATATGTATTTTCAACCAAAAAGATTAATTTTATATAAAAAAATACGAGTTTTGAAACAAACAATTGAATCTTCAACCAAAAAATAGCAACTTTTAATTACAAATTTCAGTGTTCCACCAAAAGTGGGATATTTCAATTTTCAGTTAAATAATTTCATTTTTAACAAAACAAAAAAAAACGAAATGTGCAACTTAATAGTTTTGTTCTTTATCACAAAGATGCGTTTTCAAACAAGAAGACTGTCTTACCAAAATAACGAATTTGCGTCGAAATATGAGCACTTTAAAACAAATGGTTAAATTTTTAACTACAAACGAACAATCTTTAACTTCAAATATCAATTTTCTACCAAAAATGGTATAATCAAATTTTATCTTACATAAATTAATTTTTGACTAACTATAAAGGGACTTTTAAAAAAATAGTTGAATTCTCAATCAAAAAGTTGAATTTTCAAGGAAGTAGTTTTATATTTCTAACAAAAAACACAAATTTTCACCAAAATACATAAATTTGCAAACCAATAATTCCATGTTTAACTAAAAAATATCAAGGTTCCATAAAAAATATCAAATTTTAAACAAAAATAGAATAATGCAGGTTTTCGTTCTTAAAAGCTAATATTCAATAAAAAAAAATGCTACAGATTATTAAAAATTTTAACTAAAATAGGAGGATTGGACACCAAGCAGTAGAAGTTTTAACAAAAAAGAATAATTTTCAATCACACAGGTTAATTTTCTATTAAAGAAATTTTTTTTAAAAAATAACCGAATTTTATAGACATTTTTTATGTAAGTTGTTGGCTTTAAGGTTAGGTAAATTGAAACTAATTAAGTTGTTTCAAACATTTCGGAACACAACGGTGGCCTTCATCAGTTAGTTCTATTAAATCTGTGAAAAGTACACAATATCTTGTAGGTACCCATTTTTACAATTGGAAGCATTATTTTTTTATTAATATCTTAGTTTTGAACTAATAAAAAATGTAAATTATTTATTTTTAAACTGAAAATTTTTTTTATTAAGAACTATTAATAAATCTTGACGATAAAAAATAAAATGGTTACTTTATTTTGCGTAATCTGAATCGCATTCTGTGCACACCTTAATCGAGCGCAAAGCACCAGACAACAGGCAGAGAACAGGTAAGGAAATTGATGCAAAATCCTGTTAAACAAAACAAGATTACACGTGGGTGCTGTCAATTTCTACCACTTAAAATTTTCTTGTCTTGATAAGGGTACTGTACGAGTACAGAACCGTTGGTAATGCAAATTTATTTATTTATGTTTTTTATTTTTATTTTATTGTTATTTGATGGTCATGAAAATAAAAAAGACGAAAGAAAGGAAAAAAGAGAAGGAAGGGGATGTGGTTGGCTGCCTTCTCATTTTTCTTTCCTCTTTTTTATATATATTTTTTCCGAAAATATTATATAATTTTTTTTCCAGATTACAACAGGGTTTTTTTGGTTTTCGTTTATTCGTTGTGGTCCAAATTTGGTCGTTGGATTCTTTAAATTTCATAAATTTAGGTAAGGAAATTTTGGAAACTTTCTTAAATAGTTGTGTTAATTAGGTAAATGCAAAGTAATGCTACGCTTAATTTGGAAACTTTTTCATCAAAGTGAATCAAGAGTTATGCGCTGTGGACAGAATGGTTTTAAAAAAGTGAACAGAGAACTAAACGTAAATAAAGTAGAAATCAAACTTGTTTTAAATGACAAAATATTTAGCGATATGAACGCGCTATGATATGATGCGCGCACTTTTTTAAATTTATGAACACTTTGATCAAGTTGTGGTTTACACACGTAATACCCTATAACTCTTTGTGATTAGTTCCCTGGAGGTTACTGGACATTTTGCTATTTCTTCTGTGTTGAATACTACAACGGCACCACTATTAATGTTTATTTTCACTCGTAGTGAGAATCCGAGAGTAGTTGAAAATATTGGACGAAGAAACGTGTGCCTGTGTGATTTTTCCAATACTGCACAGACGTCACCATTAAACGTTGATAATACGATTTGTTGTCCGGTCGAAATAGGGTGGAGTACATTATTTTTTGTTTCAGTCTAATTAGTTTATCCGGAGGAAAGACGTATCGTCGAAGTTCGAATATTCGATTCAGATATTTGTGGGGAATAAGTCGGATAAATGCTAGATCTTCGAATTTAAATCCAAGTACGCTGGAAAAAGTTTGCCTGAGAGTAGGAGACCTAGACCTATCACGAAGAGGTGTATCGGCGGGAGTTGGAGCCCTGGCAGAAAAACGATTTGTGTCAGAATAACGAGGTGTGTCAGAATAACGAGGCATGGCAAGAGAAAGAGTCGTGTTTGGACAATGTCTGTCAGGTGAAGAGGAAAAAGGTCCACAGAGATGAAAACTAGTATCAGGGTTACTATCAGGCATACCCTGGCAGTGTGAATTTAATACTGAAACAAAAATACAGAATTAATTTTTCATTTAAAATACCTACAAAATTGTATGTTAGTCCATGACGAGATGTAAATGAGGTTGTAATTGTGGTGTCCAATTCCATACACGCACATAATTTCATCTCACTCAACGGCTTTAGAGAAAAATTTTAAACAAATAACTACTTTTGATATTCTTTACGTATTCAAAAAAGTAGATTTTTAGGAAATGATTTTCCTAAAAAAATTAGTCTTCGTAAATTGTACACTTTTTAATGAGGAAAAAAGTTTTTTTTTCATTAAAACAGACTAATATCATTTTAATTCTAAGGATCTTAGAAAAATTTGTTTTTTTAGGGGCCTCATTTTGTTTTATTCATGCACGATTATAAAAAGTTTTCCAAAGCATTCCAGTTTCCTTTTACACATTAGTTCATGCCTTCGAAACTTCAAAGTAAGTTAAAATGCAGCAGAGCCTTAGTCATTTTGAATTTTTACAGATATATTATGGTAGGTATCACACATTTGTTTAACTGGCACCAAATATTTAAAAATATTTCACAATTAAAACTTTCTCTTTCATCAACAATATTTTTAATCATTCCAAAATAAGTTGTATCCTGAATCTAAATTACTTACAGTACCCTGCCACATATCGCGAAAGTCTGGGACTGGGATTCGCATTAATTGAGTTGCCCTACTGCATTAAAAATCTTTAATTATCAATTTGAAAGTTGAGAAACGAGTAGCAGAGAAAATTAAAATATTGTTCTGCTAATTTTCTATACAAATCTAAACAAACTTCTTGGTTTGTAACAATTTGTATAAAGAAAATAATGTAAAACTCAAAGAACGCCGGATAGGCATCTTAGTGAAGTTTAAAGATCAAAAAGTTTGTATCTAAAAGATTTTTGGATTACGCGTTGTACAATAATGCTTTCATTATTTACAAATCCAGCAAGCGAGCATAACATGAATACGTGTAAACCACACTTATTTTAAGTAGAATAATATGGCATGGCATGCGACTAAAGCGCGCATTAAAACAAAAATTATTATGGATGTAAAAAATTTCTTTATACACACCTAATACTCCATAACTCTTTCTGATTTTTGTCCGGGAAGATACTGGACATTCCACGATTTCTTCTGCGGTCAATTCTTTAACCACGCCGCTTTCATGTTTATTTTCACCCGTTCTAAGGTCCCAGATAGGGTTGTATATATTGGACGAAGTGTTGTGTGACCGCTTGATTTTTCGAACACTGCATATACGTCGCCATTGGACGTTGATAATACAATTTGTTCTCCGGTTGGCACGGGATAAAGGGCATGATATTTTGTCCTCAATCCAATTGGCTTATCTGAAGGAAAAACGTATCTTCGGAGTTCATATATCCGATTCGGGTTGTTGTAGGGAATAATTCGAATAAATGCAAGTTCTTCAAATCTATATCCAAATATGCTGGGAAAAGTTTTATTTAGAGTAGGAGACATGGACTTATCACGAAGAGTTGTCTCGGCAGATAGTGGAGACCTAGAAGAATAACGAGGTGTGGCGGAATAATAAGGTGTGGCGGAATGATAAGGTTTGGTGAAATTATGAGGTGTGGAAAGAGAATGAAACATTTCTGGACAATGTCCGTCCGGAGAAAAGGAAGAAGGTCCGCAGCGATAAAGACCAGGGTTAGGGTCAACATCAGACAAACCCTTGGACTGTGAACTTATTCCTGAAACAATAAATGCAGGATTATAATCGGGATTTAAGTACCTACATTCATTTTTGAAACAAATAACCATTTTTAAATATTCTTCACTTATTAAAAAAGAGACAATAGCGTGTCAGAAAATGGTTTTTCAAAAAAATGAGATATGATTGATTAAAAGTCCATTATCGTATCGAATATTGAAACAGCATTTACAATTAAAACTTTTTTTCAGCAACAATGTTTCGAATAATTCATAAATAAATTTCATCCTGATCCTAAATTATTTACAGTACCCTCGCAACTATCGCGAGGGAATAAGTAGTAGAGACGATTTATAAGCTATTATGCTTAGTTTAGATAAAAATCTTTTTAAAAAATTTTTGGTTTGTTACAACTTGTATAAAGAAAATAATTGAAAATTTAAGAACTTTTGATAGAATTCTTCATTTTTCCTCAAAAATCAATTTTTAGTGAATTTATATTTTTCTAGAATTAATAGCCATTTATTATTTGAACCTATCTTATCGAGCAGGTTACATTGAGTGTTAGTATTTTTTCAATAAAAAAAATTAGTATTAGGGCGACAATATAATTAGGTTCAAGTGAAACAAATAATAGAAATCACATCGTAAGTTGTCTGACTACATTAAAAATAATTTTTAATTAAAAGTAAACCTTTACACTTGAACAATTTTGTATCTAAAGATTTTAGAAATACGCATTGTAAAATAAATGGTTTCATAATTCAAAAATTTCATAAGTGAACTTTACATACAAAAGTTGAAATCATAATTATTTCAAATGGGACAATATACTACGGCATGTGCGGAAGCGCGCATTAAAAAAAAGTATTAATGGTATAAAGAATTTTTTTGTGTGTGTGGCAAGAGAAAGAGTCGTGTTTAGACAATGTGTAGCAGGAGAAGAGGAAGAAGGTCCGCAGCAATAAATACCAGGATAAGGGCCATCATCAGATACACGCTTTGATTGTAAACTCAATTCTGAAATAAGAAATGCAGAATTACATTATTGTTTTAAGTATCCACACAATTTTATGTTGGTCTATTACGAGTTGTAAATGGGATTGTAATTGAGAGGCATAACTACATAAAAACCCATAATTTTTTCTCGTTCAAAACCTGTGGCACATGTACACTTCTAAAGAAATAGCACTTTTTAAGAGAAATGTATTCTTATAGAAAATTATATTCCACATTTTTTTTTCAACAAACAAGTTGTATATTCTGCCGCTTTCGCTTTTTTGTTGCAGAGAAATGACACCCCACAATTAGCGTCAGCTTCACAATTTTTTTGCATTATTCAAATTACCTTCTTTTTTAAACATGTTTTTAGTTGAACCCAGTTTTTCAGCATAGCCATAGTGTAGTTTAAAGTTTGTATTTTCCCGCTGTCATGCTTGAACAGCAGTCGCAAGCGTTAAAGGTGGATATATCCATCTTTGGATGCTTCCTTAGAGCTACCATCTGCCACTCCGCATATTATTCATCGCTTTCTCCCTAATGGTCGAGAAAATTTTTAACAATGCGATATATATTAAATAAAACCGCCTTTTGAACTGCTGTTAGTCCCCACTAACTTCTAAATTTTCAAGATGTTTACTGAATTTTGCATTCACGTCGACTGTCGCCGAAATCACAATAGGATCAATAGATGCCTGCTTCATATTCCTCAATATTGTGTTTACTTGATGCCTCAGCCCGCTATACTTATGGATGTCAGTTGTACACAATTATTTGAACAGAATGTCAATTTGATTCTCAAGGACTCTATATTGTAAAAAATAGCTGGGAATTTCAAAAAAGCATTATTCAAAAAATGTTTCCGGATGAACATGTAATGATTTCTTTGGATGTTATTGCAATGTTTCTGAGTATCTCCCTTGAATTAGTTAAACAAGCAATTTTAAATAGATAGGGTAATATGAAAACTCCTACTTGATTATGTCAAAAAGAATTTATCGGAGAGATAGGTTTTATTATGAACTCAAATTATTTTAAATTTAAAAGATATTTTTATAGGCAGAGGTCTGGCACTCTCATAGAAATTCGATTTTGTTTTGCCTTTTTATTTTCGGTTTGTAGACGATAACTTATTATGTGTTTCTCTACCAAAGTTGCGGATGGAAATTGATACTTGTAGCAGTTTTCATCCAAAACTTCAATTTACTCATGGAATAGAACAAGATAATTTAATCAGTTTTTTGGGAATAGAAGTAAGTAAGGGTTTGGATGGTAACATTATTACCAATTGGTATAGAAAAAGTACATATTCAGGTAGAATTTTGAATTTCTTTTCTGCTCATCTTTTTCAAAACAAAATTGCTGTAATCAAAAACTTAGGTAACAGAGCTATAGGATTGTCTTATTTCTCATTTCCCACAATAAATTTGAATATTGTTAGGAATTTCTTATTCTGAATCTTTATCCACAAAAGTTAATTGTGTAACATATTGCAATTAGAGTTGAACCAATCAAAAACAAACAAAGCAATAATTTTCTTGCAAATAATCAGAAAGAGTTAAAGGAATATAGTTTGTTTAGTATTTCTGTTCTTCCATTTTTTAGTCAAATTTCTAAAACTATTGAACTTATGTTGGAAAAATTTAAAACTCATACTGCTTTCCGTACACCATTTAAAATGGGTTCAATATTAAATTTTTTCAAATAACCTTCAGATTATTTTGAAAAGGGTGGTGTTCTCTGCAAGATCACAAGATCACAGGAGTTTGCGTGAATTTGATTATTGGACGTTAAATAGCATTTTTAATTTGGATTTTATTTCAATTTAAGTTTCTTAAATTTGAATAAAACTTTGCTTGCACACATATGGCTTACACATTTAGGATGTTCAGGGTTAAAGCTACGACAACAGTACTAATATTAAAGGTGATCACAAAGGTGTACCGAAGTACCATTTCTAGTTAGTATTTTTCGAGATTTATAGTAAAATCGTTATTTGATACACGTTGGTCAACTCGAACAGGTACAATATAATGATTTCGTTATCAAATGGATGAAATTAATGATGCTTTTAAAAAAAATGAAAAATCAGGAAGACATATCTGCCCGCCATTATGATCAGTGTTTAGCTACTAAAACCAAATGCTGCCATTTTGTATCCTCAGTTTCCATTTGAAATGAAATCTAGTCTAATGTCAACGTAGTTATACTGTTGTTACAGAAGTAGAATCTCTGTGTTAAAACATGTGACCATACAAAAAATATGTAATTAATTGTTTGTTAAATTTTGATTTACCATAATAATTATTGATAATACTTATTATTATCAATTTTACGCTTATTATGATTATTAATTCTTTTATTTTTTATAATTTATTATAAACAGTTCTGAATGGTCCATGGGCAAAAAATCTAGTGTTTCTTGACGGGATGGGGGGGGGGTCATACTTTGCATCCGGGCGTCACACGTCAATAAATAGCCTTGTATATTATGTATATTATATATGGGTATTGGTGCGCCGATAAAACCTGCAAAAATTACACTTTTTTCGAAGGAGGTTTGCTTTGAATGAAACTTTTTATGTGCGTACCATACTTTATCAAACAATAAAATAGATAGTTTTTTTATTCTAATTACGTACGATTCTCATGCTTCAGATACATATATGGTTACGCTTAACGACGTAATTATTCACACGGAAAACATTCGCTCTACATTTACCGAATTTTCATAATACAAATTTTTAACGATAATTTTCCTTTTTGAAAACGTAATTTTTATCAGCTTTCTCCTTAAGAATTATATTTTCAGTCATTGACATCATGTTCACGCGCCAGTAGCGTCAACTTTACCAATAATTTGAAGAATTGGCAGAATTATTATTTCGAGTAAAAATAAACAAATACAACAAAATTTGCTATTATGCAGAACAGGATTTTCGACGTCCGTCAAGTTAGCCCCCCGAAGTTCAAATAAATAAAATTTCGGGTTTCATACGCTTTTACGTCGTTTTTGCTCCTTGTACATCTAATATTTTTGTTTGTACCCTCCTGGTTACGAAATTAGGAGCGAAATTGATTTCGCGGGGCTACCTTCACGCATCCCCCTGAAATTAAAATTTCTCCAATTTTCTTTATGCATACGTTTGTACGTATTTATATTTTGCACGCTGGTCACTACGATGATTTGCAACTTCGTCCTTTTTTAGTATATAATTTCTTTTTTTCCGTAATTTCTTTTTTTTTGAAAATTTATTAAAAATTTTATTTTAAGTAGAAATCACACTTTTGCGTGCAATATCTGTGCTTTGGGGCTCAAAAAGAAAAATCATCGTTTGTGGTAAGTTTCGGCTTTCAAATATAATTATTTAAATTTAGATAAATAGTTGTTTCTCGAGCTTCGCGCTCGATTATGTATTTACCTCGCGCTGCGTGCTCGGTCTTTATATTTTCGCACATTCTTTATCAAGCATTTTAAAATTAAGACTCACAACATCCACCACTGTAATTTTGTAATTGTGAATTCTCTTTCGTTAAAAGAGAGTTTGAGCGCACCTACGGCATGCGACTGATGGCAATCGCACTCCGCGCTTATTCTTTGCATTTCTTGCGCATTCGGGCACAGACCTTTTAAAATCAAAGGTGAACGGATCGACAACTTAAATTTCGTGATTTTGACTCTCTCTTGTTAAAGCTCTTTTGGCTTTAACTAACACATTCTCATCACGTATCTCGTGCTTCGTACTCGATTTTGTCCAACATGTCAACTTTTCTACATTATACACAACACTTTTATATCAATTATAATACATTTTTTATTTAATTCTGCCTGGGATTACTTATTAAAAAATTGCAAAATAAAAAGGAAATTGTATTTATCATGATTATTTTTGTATTTGTTTCTTATTTTGCTTTAAATTTTCTTCTAAGCTACGCTGAAACATGTATCATTTCAATAAATGTATATCATTAAAATTCATAATATGCAAAAAAATTAAATCATACTAATCCTTATTTCCTTGTTTTTTATATTTTTTTATTTTTAATGTTGTTTTTTACGATTAAATAAAAACTACTGCGCATCGAAATACGGTCTAACACAGGAACTTATATAGGGTGCTGTATAAGAGCCTATATCTTCTTTCGTCTTTTCTGTGCTTTTTCCAAAAAGTCCATTTTTGCATTTTTTATCTTATGGTTAAAGATTAAAAGGAGATCTACTCGTCCAATCAAAAAATGATTGATAATAAATTTATAGATCTTTTTAGGCGAACAACTTATGTCTGGTGATTAGTAGTTCTTTCCGGGGCGCGCAATTTGAGCCTTTTCATTTTTTTCGTATCGTGCATAGTTTGACCAAAAAATGGAATTTTTCATTATTTTTGGTGCAATCAAATTTGGAATGTTCAACTTTTCGACTAATTAAAAAAAGTTGCTTTTTTAGTCCTGTAGGGCTTTCAAAAAGCAAAGTTTTTCTTGTCTTGGCTTTTTTTCATATCATGCGTTGTTTGGCTTAAAATGTTCATTTCTGTTTGTTTTTTTGCATTTTAAAAATGCTCTTACTTGAAAAAATGTGGTTTCAAAATTTTTTTGTACGATCAAATTTAGAATTTTCAACTTTTTGACCTAATTGAAAAAGTTTTTATCATAATCTTGTAGGGCTTTCAAAAAGCAATTTTTTTTCTTTTTCTGACTTTTTTTCATATTATGCGTCGTTTGGCCTATATTGTTCATTTTAATTTTTTTTTCTTTATTTTGAAAATGCTATAACTCTATTAATTTTTGATTTTTTGAAAAAAGTTATTAGAATAAATTGTTAAATTTTTTGAATACTATGAGCAACCATACAGAGAATTTTTGAATTAAAAAAAATGGTCTCAAAAATATTTAAAATGTGCCCACTTTTTAAATTTTCATCCAAAATGGCTGGCTAACGAACTTGACCTTTAGTTTAGGACACTAAACGTGTGTACCAAAGGGCAATCTGATGGATTACTTTTTTCAAAAGTTATCGTGTTCACGCAGACAGACAGACAGACAGACAGGCATACATACAGACATACAGACAGAAAAATTAGTAAAAACCTGTTTTTTAGATTCAGGTGGTCTTGAAACGTGGACATTTGACAAAAACTGGGGGATGGGGTCAAATTTTACACAAATCTAACACCTTCTCTGATGAAAATGTAATGTTCATATTTATAGTATTTTCCCATGTATTTAATCATTTATTATTTGATCTCAATACAAATATCATTATTATAAAGCATGTCTTTAAATTCATTAAAAATCATTATCTAAAATATTTTCTAAAGTAAAGGCCCCAGTTAGTGACACGCGACCAGTAAACGATACCATTAATGAATTTTTTGTTTATTAAAAAAATGCAGTTAAAATCAAAATGTAAATTATGGCTTCGTAAAAAGTAGCATGCTGTCATCATTCTTTTCACATTAAAAAACAATTGATTCACTTATACTTTCAAAAAAGACTCGTGATTGAAGCGTCTTCAATAGTGAAAAGCTCAATATTGTGCTCTTGAGCACTAACAGTGCACTAACTAGTATCTTTACCTAAGCAAAAGATTTACTAAGTCATTTCCTAGAATTAATACCAATTTTTTATAGTCGAAATCGTCAATAAATGATTTAGTCTATTATTCCTAAACATTCCATTAGTTCCTCTCAAATTTTACAAAGGATAAAAAGTAAAGTTCTTTAGATGTCTGAAACAATTTTTTCTATACATATCTTCGGGTAACTGAAATAGAAAAATTATATAGAATAACACCTTCACTGTGTTTTACAATATCTGAATAAGCGCATTCGCTTCGAGAAAAACAATTGTTAAGATACAGTACTAGAATAGAAAAATGCAGATATTTTATACTTTATTTTATTACTCTAAAATATTTTATTACATACTCAACCGAAATGGACACCTTTTGACCATGAAAATAGGGGTGAAACTAGCATATATTTCCCGCAAACCGAATTTACGGGGCGAAAGTAAAACTTGCGGGTCAAAAGTAAAATTAGCGGGGCAAAATTAAAATTATCGGGACGAAAGTAAAATTAGCGTGGCGAAAGTGAAAATTAAACAATAAAAATTCCAGGTGGGAACAAAGCTATAGAAAAATGCATCAGACCCGCTTTGCAGGCCTAAAAGGTGGCCACGGTCGAGGGTGGAATAAAAGACTACGTGCAATG
The DNA here is from genome assembly GCF_010883055.1 of Belonocnema kinseyi. Classification (NCBI taxonomy): domain Eukaryota; kingdom Metazoa; phylum Arthropoda; class Insecta; order Hymenoptera; family Cynipidae; genus Belonocnema; species Belonocnema kinseyi. Next base: position 169,652,020 of record NC_046658.1, on the reverse strand, counting down.
TGGGGCGAAAGTATATTTTTCCCCCTAATAATCATTGCCCTCGCGAGAAGATATTTACCTCTGGTGATTACTGTCCTCGTTTTTCTCGGACAGTAAACGCACCCTCGGCAAAAATCTTCGCGATCGGGCAGTAAACGCACCCGCGAGTAAAATCTGCTCCTTTCGCCCCTTGTTGCATAATGTACTATTCTCATTCGTTCATTTTAAATGGCAGTACAATATTCAGCGATATAATGTTTGTGACATACTAATTAATTTAATATATTTTGCTTTAAATATTTGTGAAATGTAAACAAATGTAATTGTTAGAAGTTATTTTTGATTTTTAATTTTTAAAGTTATATGCATGAGCGCAGGGAAAGCATAAGAACCAAGCACAAAGACTCAGATCTAACTGACGCGCGATCAAACAAATTTATTAACGGTGTAGAGAATTGTGATTTACACACGCCATACTGTATAATTCTTTGAGACTCGTGATACTGGACATTCCTCGATTTCTTCTGTCGTCAATTCTTCAACTGCGTCGTTATTCGTGTTTATTTTAGCTCTTTTTGGCAGCGGAAGAATAGGTTTATATATTGCACGAAGAAACATGTGTTTGTTTGACCTTTCCAATATCGCACAGATGTCACCCTCAGACGTTGATAACACAATTTGTTCTTCGGTTGGAATAGGTTTAAGGTCATAATATCTGTTTCTCAATTGAACTGGTTTATCGCGAGGAAACACGTACCTTCGAAGTTCGTATATCCGACTTAAATGGTTGTGGGGACTCAGCCGTAGAAATGAAAGATCTTTAAATTCATGTCCAAGTATTCTTGAACAATTTTCTTCCTGAGTAAGAGATCTGGACCTGTTATGAAGAGGAGACTCGGCAAGTGGAGACCTGGGCCTGGCACGAAAATAAGGCTCGGTACGTAGAGGCGACCTGGACCTTACACTAAGAGGTGGCTCGGCAAGTTGTGGAGACCTGACAGAATCTTTAGGTATGGCAAGAGAAAGAGTCGCGTCTGGAGAATGTCTTCCAGGAGAAGAAGAAGGTCCAGAGCGATGGAAACCAGGATTGGGGCCACTATCAGGCAAACGCATGGACTGTAAACTTAATTCTGAAACAAAAAATAGAGAATAGAGTTTCAAATATTTTAGAATTAGGCATTGACAACTGAATTTTTTCTTACTTGTACAAGTTGCCAAATATGAAATTTGTGATATTAAAAGTAATTTGATAGATTTAAAAAAAAAAGATTTCTGAATTATAAGTAAATTTAATCGTAAATAGTTATTCTTCAACTTTAATTTCAATATGACTATTAATAAACGCGAGGTCAGCATATAGACTGAGCACAAAATGACAGATCTCAATAATACGCGCGTTTTTATAAATTCATGAACGGTTTGAAAAATTATAGTTTACATACTTAAAATTCTATAGTTCTTTTTGATTTGGTCCTTCGATGATACAGGACATTCCAGAATTTCTTCGGTGGTTAGTTCTTCAACCGCGCGGCTATTCATGTTTATTTTCACACGTTTTGGCATCCCAGAACCCGGTTGAAATAAACCACGAAGAGCTGTGTGTCTGCATGGAGTTTTTTCTAATATTGCACAGATGTCGCCCTTGGACGTTGATAATACAATTTGTTTTCCGGTTGGCAAAGGATTCAGGGAAATTGTTCTTGATCTCAATCGAATTGGTTTATAGGGAGGAAAAACGTATATTTGAAGTTCGAATATCTGATTCGGATTGTTGTGGGGACTAAGTCGAATCAAGGGAAGATCTTCAAATCTATATCCAAATAGTTTCGGAAAAGTTTGTTTAAGAGTAAGAGACCTACACCTGTCACGAAGAGGTGGCTCGGCAGGGGGTGGAGATCCAGCAGAATAATTAGGTGTGGCAAGAGAAAGAGTCGTGTTTGGGCAATTTGTGCCAGGAGAAGGGGAAGAAAGTCCACAGCGATACAAACCAGGATTAGGGCCACCATCAGGCAAACGCATGGACTGTGAACATAGTTCTAAAATATGAAATACAAGATTAAATATTTGTTTTAAGTAAACCGATTAATACTCGCTTGTTGCTCCGAAAATGTTTCCGTCGTTTGGGTCAGGTTAGATATGTTCGGTGCGCGTCGCGTCGACAACCGGATTAGTTACCGTTAGCGCGCTTATTGGAAATGAATAAATATGGCAATCAATTGATCACATAAAATAATAACTGTTAATGAATTAAAAATAAGTTTGCGATCACAAAATGGACGTATAAGGCGAAAGTTAAAATAATTATTTGATTATACTCCTTAAAAACAAATAGTAGATTTTAAGTTTTAATAAAGTAATACCTATTGTATCACAAATATCAATTGAATATAATTCTTGATATTTGTATGCGTTTTACAGTTATTAGTTTCTAGAAACGATTTATTTACATCTTTAGACATCTCAACAGACGCATGAGTAGTCCTTTATTAGAAAGGTATTTTCAGTTTATTCTGCTAAAAAAATTAAGCCCCTTTATTCGGGCATTTTGAAAATGATTTAATTCAACATTAATAATTTGAAACCGTTATTGTCCTTTCTTCAATTTTTATATTTTTATGTAAATTAAAAAAATGTTGGCGTTTTTTGCAACAGTAACAAAAGAACAAGTTTTTCGGCGCCTCAAATGAGGCAAAATTATAGGTTAAAATCGGAATTTTACATGATGGAGGTACAGGCGATAGAAATAAGTGTCCTGAGTGTTTTGTAAACATTTTAAGTCGATCGGTTTAGCGGTTTAGGCGTAAATGATGTGTCTGGTTACGATACTGATCATCTTCGGAGCACAACTGACCACTCTGCTCGCAGTGTCAGGGCCGTAAACCGATGCACAATGACCTATGTCAAAATCGGGCAGTTTGCGATGTTCTGCCAGGATGTTATTCCCGAGATTTCGTTCTGGCTCTTCGAATATATGTTTTGAATAATGAGTGGAATGTTATATAAAAAATTTGGGTGTTAGAAAATAACTTTAAAATGACATATTCTTTTACACCTTTGGATCGCTCTGCACCCCCCCCCCTTCCGCACCAGCCAATTGCTCTGCCAATTGCACGGAACATTTTCTAATTGTCTCCACATTCAACGCAGAAAGATTAAGCCATTACCCTATGACTTATTTTAATCATTTTTTTTGCAACTTCGAACGAGTAAATAAACACCTTCTCCCCGGGACTACTCCTGGAGAAGCCACATTTCGTGATCAGTATATTCTAAACAATCAGGAAAATAGTGACAAAATCGTTACCTAATAAATCGCCAAAAACGGCCTCGGCTCTCCGACATTTCACAGTGATTTGTCGCTCTGCAGGCTAAAGCATCGTTTCTTTGTTTCCCGTATTTTCTTTTATCAGTACGATACTATATAAACTTTAGTTTTGTCTATATCTTGTTGTGAATTATTTCTCGAAGTTTTGTCTTTATTAATAATCACGATCGCTTCTGTTATGTTTGTGGTAAGTTTTGCACAAGTAAAGGAAAATAAGAAATATCTAAATTCGGCTAATATTTTTCTTTTGAAACTGCATACCAAGAAAAATCATAAGTTCCACATAGTATTTGCAAAAATTGCTACACAGCATTAAGTCATTGGAGAAATGTAACTTGAAAATATTTTCCTTTTGATATTCCCATGATATGGGGGAAACTTCGAGTACATCATGATTTCTACTTTTGTGTGACGAAAATTGACGAATTCAATATTAAAAATAAAAATAAATAATTTAGAAATTTATTTATGTCTTAAAAATGAAAATATTGAAGAAGTAGATTTAAAAGCTTTTTTCGCAGGGAAAATTAAACAATCTGCACTGACGTCCCCAAGTTAATGAAAACTCTGGGCTCAAAGGTTATAATGCAGACGAATTTCGCTTATCCATCAACTCCTCTAAATCTAGCTTAAAAGCAGTTATGCTAAGCATCGGAAACAAAGTTGTGTTAGCACGCATAGCATATTCTGTCCGAATCGCCAGGAAGAGATGAAAATTTGAGATACTATACAAATAGCACTAAGAATCGTGGCTCTCGGCCTAGATTTGTATAATCATGAAAAAAGTTACTTGTTGAAATTTAAAAATGTTGCTTTAGTCTAAAGAATATCATAAACATCAATGGTCAAAGTGTGGTGACCTAAAAGTTATAAGACTGCTTCTGGGTCAGCAATCTGGTTTCACTCAGTACCCTTTTTTTTTGCAAATGCTATAGCAGGCCAAGAAATGAACGTTGGATAAAGAAGAATTAGAAACAGAGAGAGAAATTTCGAACCTGATTGAAAAAACGTAATTCATGAGTCTTTGATCGATCCAGCAAAAGTATTTCTGCCCCCACTCCATATTATTTAGGACTCAAGAGGCAGTTTGTAAAAGCTTTAAACAAAGCCGGGAAATGCTTTAAATATATTTGCGAAAAGTTTCTACACTTGAGTGATGAAAAACTGAAAGGCGGAATTTTTGTCAGACTACAAGTGAAACAACTGATGAGGTACGAAGATTTTGTCGAAACCAAGGATTTCCATCAAATGTCGACGTTTTGAGATACCCTGAGTGGTTGTATTCTGTAAACACGGTCAAATTTGAAGGAATTGTTCGACTGGATTCCCCTTTATTAGACTTGAAATAAGTATGAAAAGAAAGGACGAGTTCGTTAGCCAGATTTTTTTTTGAAGAAATTTTAAAAAGTCAGAGGATTGTGAAAATTTGTTAGACAACTTTTTTTTTTAATTTGAAATTTATTTTGACAGATATTTATAGAAGATGAAAGTACAAATAATTCTTCCCAATTGCTTTTGTGAATAAAATAAAAATTACCAAAGTTATCCCGAGTCGAAATATACGTCTAAAGCCTCTCTGCTAGCCTAGCATAAAGTATGAAAAAAATCTGAAATATAACCTACAGCCGTGCAAGGCCGTCTGCAATTTTATGTGGCATATTCTATGAAAAATATTGCTACGCTTATAATAATATATGTACTAAGATTTTATTATTATTATTACACCATTAAGCCATTTCCCTTTCGGGGTAGTCGTGACTCACTCGGTAGGGGTAAGGAGTAGTGTGTGGCAGGGATAGAGATTTTTCAGATTGATCCAGAATTCTCGTGCTATTTAAGTAAATAACACGTTCATTCAAAATTTCAAAAGATTCAAAATATTCAATATATATTTTCAGAAATTTAATAGACAAATTTTACGAAATTCTTTAATATCCCTTAAATTCATTAAAAATATCTTGAACTCTTTTAAATAATTCGAAATCTTTTGAAATTCGATTATAAACTTAAAAATTTGTTAAAGGAAATAACTCCCATTAAATCACTTGAAAATCCTTAAAATCTCTTCAAATACATAAAAATATTTTTAAATTACATGAAGAACCTTAAACTCTTTGACATTTTTTAAAAATTATTTAAAATGCTTTGTAACATTTTTAGTTTCTTTACAGACTTTTTAAACTATATTACATCGATTTGAATACCACAAAATCCCTTAAAATCACTAAAAATCTCTTAAACTCATAAAAAGTATTTTAAAGTCCTTAAAATCTCTTGAAAATTCTTGTAATTTTTGGAATATCTCTAAAATCTTTTAAAATTCGTTAAAATCACTTGACATCTTTTGAAATTCATTTATAAACTTCAATCTTTTTAATTTAAAAGAACTTTTAAATCTCGTTACATTATTTTGAAATTCATTAAAATCCTTTTAATCACTCAATAATACATAAACTCGTTCGAAATTTCTTGACATTTTTTAAAATTATTTTAAGTAATTTGGAATGTTTAAAAACTTGTAGAGCGCAAAGGGAAATTGAGAAATATCTCAGAATATTTGTGATTATTTCGGGATATTTCGGAATATTTTTGAATATTAAAAATATTTGAGATTATAAAGAATATAAAGAATACCAAGAATATTGAAAGAATACGTGTATGGGAATGTTGAGTGAATGTATCAGAAATATTGAAGTGATCGACACCTACGCATATAGAAATAAATTGGTTTGAAAATATGACATTTTGAAAAAATAATTTTTACATTCTCATCAAGAGAAGGTATTAGATTTGTGTAAAATTTGACATCCTCCCCGTTTTTGTCAAATATCTACGTTTTGAAAACCCCTGAATCCGAAGAACAAGTTTTTTCAAATTCGTCTGCTTGTCTGACTGTGTGACTGTGTGTGCGCGTCTGTAGATTTTTAGTTTTTAGCACGATAACTTTCGAAAGAATTGACAGATTTAATTGGCCTTTGACATTATTTTTTAGTGTCCTAAAATAATGGTCAAGTTCGTTAGCCAGCCATTTTAAATGAAAATTCAAAAAGTAAGCGTATTTTGAAAATTGTTGAGACCACTTTTTCAAGAAATTCAAAAATTTTCTGCACGTATATTAATAGTATTCAAACAGATGAACAATTTATCCCCATGACTTTTTTCAATCATACCAAAATTTACCAGAGTTATAGCATTTACAAAATTCCAAAAAACACAAAAATCAACATTTTAGGCTAAATAACGCACGATATAAAAAAAGTCACGAGATAAAAAATGTTTCTTTTTGAATGCCCTACAAGACTATTACAACAACTTTCTGAATTTTCCTAGAAAGTGAAAAATTGATATTTTGATAGCATAAAAAAATGGAAAATCAAAAATTATATTTTGCGGTTAAACTGTGCACAGAAGGTAAAAAGATGACTAAAAAAATTGTGCATTTCAAAAAGATCTACAAATTTTTTTGAAATAACTTTTGATACCATGTGTATTTTGTGTTTTAATCGTCGAAAATAATATTAACAATAAAAATCAGCCCGCTGAGTGGGCACATTCTTATCACAACTCATGCTTTTTAATTTTTTTATTCGTCTCGTGTGTGGGTTTTCAAAAAATGGTCTTCTTACATTCTCATCCGAGAAGGTATTAGATTTGTGTAAAATTTCACCCCCCCCCCTCCCCCGTCCAGTCTTTGTCAAATGCCCACGTTTTAAGACCCACTAAATCCTAAAAACAGGTTTTTACGAATGCGTCTACCTGGCTGTATGTCTGGTTGGATGCCTGTGTACCTGTATACCTGTATGTTTGTGTCTGTATGTGGGCCTGATAACTTTTTAAAAAATTCATATATTTGATTGCCCTTTGGCACACTCGTTTAGTGTCCTAAACTAAAGGCCAAGTTCGTTAACCAGCCATTTTGGATGAAAATTCAAAAAGTGAGACAATTTGAATATTTTTGAGACCACTTTTTTCAAAATTCAAAAATTCTCTGTACGGTTGTTTATATGATTAAAAGCAGTGAGCAATTTATCCTTATGGCTTTTTTTTGAAATATCGAAAATTACCAGAGTTATAGCATTTTCAAAATCCAAACAAACAAAATAAAATGAACATTATAAGCCAAACAACGCATGCTACAAAAAAAGGTCAAGAAAAGAAAAACTTTGCTTTTTGAGAGACCTATAAGATTATGATCACAACTTTTTTAATTTGGTCCAAAAGTTGAAAATTTCAAATTTGATCGTACCAAAAAGACCTAAAAAGATCTCGAAATTTATTATTAATCAATCTTGGATAGGACGAATAGGTTTTCTTCTAATCGTAAAAAATAAGATTAAAAAAAGTTAAATTTGTGTTAAAAGCACAGAAAAGGCGAAAGAGGAAATAGGTTCATGTATAAGACCCTATGCAAATGCGCAGTAGTTTTTATTTAATCGTAAAAAACAAGAATACAAATAAAAAAATTATAAAAACAAGGAATAAAGAATCAGAACGATTCAATTTTTATGTATATTCGTAATTGTAATGATATAGATTTATTAAAATGATACATGTTTGAGCGCAGCTTTAGAATAAAATTTAAAGCAAAATAAGAAACAAATATAAAAATAATTGTGATAAATAGAATTTGTTCTTTGTTTTGCAATTTTTTAAGAAGCAGTCCCAGGCAGAGTTACGTACGAAATATATTATAATTGATATAAAAGTGTTGTGGTTAATGTAGAAAAGTTGACATGATGGAAATAATCAAGTACGAAGCACGAGATATGTGATGAGAATGTGTTCGTTAAAACCGAATGAGCTTTAACATAAGAGAGTTCACAATCACAAAACTACAGTTTTCGATCCGTTGACCTTTGATTTTAAAAGGTCTGTGCACGAATGCGGGTGAAATGTATAGACCAACCGCGGAGTGAGATTGCCATCAATCGCGTGCCGTTGGTGCGTTCAAAATTTCGAGCTAAACTCTTTTAACGAAACAGAATTCACAATCACGAAATTACAGTGGTGGATGTTTTGAGTCTTAATTTTAAAAGGCTTGCGCAAGAATGTACGAAAATATAAAGACCTAGCGCGTAGCGCGAGGTAAATACATACGTAGAATTTATTTATTTTTAAAAATATTTTTCATTTAAAATTATTATTTAGTTTTAAAGTTTGTTTAGTAGAATTCAATTTATTCTTTTATTTTATAACAATTTGCCTCATTAGCTTGAAGTTCAAATTATATTTTCGTTCTGTAACAACAATTTTAAATTCTAGAATTTTAGAAGGTTCATCTTTGAATGATTCAATTTAGTTTTCAATATCAAACTGTCAAAGTCTGATCGTTTTTAATTGATAATTTTTCAAATTCAAAAGTTTGCAATTTTCAATTATTTGATTTTGAACACTTTTAAGTATAAATAATTTTAAATGATCTAATCTTGAAATACTTAATTTTTAAGGTTTTGACATTGCCCTATTTTCTTAATTTTTTATCTGAAATCATTAAATTTCGTAATTCTTCAATTCAAAAGAAAATTGTGTGACAGGAAAATCTATTTTTTTTAAACTCTGTAGTAACTAATTTGGAATTATTTTTTGTGGTATTGGGAAAACTCAATACAACAGATTTGTAGCTTTCTCACCTTTTTCTTTTGACGTTTCTTCTCGTGTGTTTTATACCTTTTTTAGGGGGTTTTGGATCTGGGTTATTTATAACTATCTTTAAAATCTTAGAACTGGTTTGCATTTTTTCTTTTGCTTGCAGCTACCAGATTAGGGCAAACTTCTTTCCTATTGAAGCCATTTCGATGTTATCACTTTAATATTTATTATTTAAACCCAATTCAACTGTTACTTCCACAAACTGTGGTGATGAAATTTTTGGAGAAAACAACAAAGTATCTGTCACGAGGGTGTAGGCGTCGAGGCAATGACGCCATATATTTTGTGTGGAAAAATTTAAGAGCTTTAAAAGAAAATTGATAATGATGTATATAATGAAAATATCTTTAGGAATATCTGAGTAGGAGCTAGTAGAATGAACAGCCGCAAAGTAGGGGCAATACTTCCATTCGGAGCGTCAAAGTAGGGCCTCTTTTCGATTCGGGAAATCATTTTCAAAATCCAAAAAACCGAAAGAAAATGAATATTTGCAGCCAAAAAAGCGAGATATGGGAAAAAGTCATGAGAAGAAACATATTACTTTCTTAAGGCTCTACAAGAATGCCCATACATCTTTTTAAATTTTGCTAATGAAAAATCGAAAATTTAAATTTTTATCGTAAAAAAACGAATGAAAAAGCAATAAATTCATTTTGTGGAAAACCAAGCAAGATGCGAAAAGAGATAGGTTGACAAATATTGTGCACGTCAAAAAGAATAGCAAATTATTCAGGAATTACTTTTTGGTGACAAAAGTAATTTATTTTTATTTTTAAAGAACAACTTTGAAAATAAAAAAATTATATTTAAGTACAACGATACAAGCTACGAGAATAAGTGAGTCGAAATCATTCAAACAAAAAAGTTTACAAATTCTTTACGAATATTTTTTTATAGGAAGCTGAGTTTTTTATCGTATAAACATTAAAAATAAAAAAATAAATAACATTATAAAAACAAGGCAATAAAAATAAGACTGTTTCAATTTCCATGCATATTATGAATCGTAATGCTCTAAATTTATTAAAATGATAATGCCTCGGCGTAGCTAAGAATAAAATTTAACGAAAAATGAAAAAAAATTTCAAAGTAATTATGATAAATACAATTTGTACTTTATTTTGCAAAACCTAAATACCCAATACCAGAGGCAGGTACATAAAAAATGTATTATGTTTGATATCAAAGTGTGGAGCATATTGTAGAAAATTTGATATTTTGGGCAAAAGCGAGTGCGAAGCACGAGATATGCGATGAGAATGTGTTCGTTAAAGCCTGAAGAGCATTAACAAAAGAAAGTTCACAATCGCAAAATTGCAGTTGTCGATTCGTTGCTCTTTAATTTTGAAAGTTTTGTGCACATTATGGGAGAAATGCAAAGACCGAGCGCGAATATGCAAATACACAAATGTGAGAAAAAAACAAAGTCCAAGCGCCTAGCGCAAGGTAAAGTCAAAATCGAGCGCGAAGCGCGAGAATCAAAAATCGCGCGTCCTAGGCACCGTCAAATTTGCTAACGTAGCCAGCCGCGCGCACAGCGCGCGATGAGGTTGTGCCCGCACAGCCTGCTAATTAAAAAAAATTATTTTTCCTATTTCAGGAACTTCTTATTAACAAAGTACAGCCAAATTTAAAAAATAAAAATATACATATATAAATACATAAAACTATAAAAAATTTTCATAAAAAGGAGTGTAACTTATATTGCCTCCACGTGGTGCACTCTGTAAAACAGAGTGTGAGCCATTATGCAGCTGAATGTTTTTAAAAAATTTGTCTTAATTTGGGATAGCTAATTTACTTCTTTGTCAATTTGTTAATTAACGCTGTACTATACCAATGCTGAAAATCAAGCAAATCCGTTAAAATTTCAGAAAATCGTCGGCTTAATTAGACACGTCATTTTGAATTTTTCTAAAGTAACTGCATATTCATAATCATCAACCCTTAAACCGTTAAGTAACAAGTTTCAAACAAATACGATGAAATTTGGAAAAATGGTCCACTATACTGGATCGGCACTTTTTAATTTTTTAAACCTAACTGAATATTCGTAATCAGCGACCCTTAAGTCCCTTTATCAGAATGTCTAATCGCGTCCGAATTTTGTGGCCGTAAGGTTGAATATTTTTGTCTAATTTTTTGCTCACCTCATCTAAATAACCATATTTCAAATCGAGCAGAGTCGGTTTTCCGACAAAATTTTTTTATTTTGTGTAATAATCAAAAACGTAGAAAACAAAAAGAAAAATGACAATGAAACTCAGTGATAGCTGTTGAATATTTACGGTTGTAAATATTCGAATGTACGGTTGAATATTTTTGACTCATTTTTTTGCATACAGCTAACTCTGTAAGAACTACTGTTCTTCCCTTTTTGATTATTAATCAAATTATAAAAATATTATCAAAAAATTAGCTCTGCTTACTACAACATATGGTTTTTTAGATCAGGTACACAAAAAATTAGACAAAAATATTCATCCACTCTGACTCAAAATTCAGACGCTATTGTCATTCTCATATCCGTAATAAGGACAAATTAATACTTTTATTATTATGAGATAACAGTCTATTACAAAAAATGTCATTATAAAATCGTGGATTAATTTATTTTTCGTAGAATCAATTTATTTATATAATTACAAACAAATGAATAAAAAATTAGGGAAAATTGTTTAACTTTTGCGGAAATAATGGTAGTCTTTCGAAAATTTAGTCGGACTTGTTTAAACAATTAATCATTATTTTAAAAATCGTTTTCCCCTTCAAGTCATAGGAATCGTGAAAGTTTATTTTCTTTTGGATATTTAGTACATTAAGGAAAATAATTTGTTTAAACAATTTGTTTCTCATACATCGTAGAAAAATACAATTTACTGCAATTGATGACACGAACGAATTCTACGACTTACAGAGGGATACAATTGTGAAAATAAATCACAATTGTTTCAACAAGTCAGACTAAATTCTCTAAATACGTCCGTCATTCCTGTACACGTTAAATAATTTTCCTAAATCTTTTATTCACTTGTTTGTAATTATACAAATTATGGATTTTGCACATCAAAAACAAGTTAATGCAAGATTTCATAATGACAGTTTTTATAACAGGCCGTTATCTCATAATAATGAAAGTGTGATTTTGTCGTTATTACGGAAATCATAATGACAATCGCGACAGAATTTTAAGCCCGCACGGTTGAATATTTGTTTCTAATTTTTTGCATACCTCACCTAAATAACCATACCTTGAAGCAAGCTGAGTCATTTTTTCGATAACTTGTTTATATTTTGTTTGATAATCAAAAAGGGAAGAACAGTAGTAGTAACACGCAGTGTTAGTTGTATATGCAGATTCGGCGCGTATAATCTAGATTATTATCAATAATGTAATGATTTTATTAAAAAATTCGGCTCTGCGTGCTTCAAGATATGAGAACTTTGGCGGACCGAAGGAACCGAATGGAGCCTCTAGAAAGTGCCCGTAAGGATCCCATTGGGTCCCCATTCGGATCTTTTTCAAAAATCTCAACAAAAAAACAGCAACATCAACGTTTATACTGTTGCAATTCGGATTCTGCGTTAAATTTTCTATGGGAAACTCACGGAGTAATCGCAATACTTTTTTTGCAGCGTTAACAATTAAAATAAATGTCAATAACTTCTGCTGAAGGTGACTTCAAGCGTATCCATAACAGCTAAAGTAGTATGTTGTGCGCGAAGTTTAAAAATAAAATTCTCTCTCACTTGCATCGCAGCGTTGTTGTCTCAGATTTCCACTGCGTGGCGCCAGCATCCCGACAAAATTCTTAAAGTTACCGACGGAACGCTTATTAAAACCCTTAAACGGCCAAAACGCCACTACCGGTACACTGCTTTTCAACGGCCCATAACTAAGACTACTCGACGCTAGAAAAAACTGAGACGCATATATTTTTATTGCTTAAGATCTCCTCTTTCCGACGGTGCCAATGAAATTCCTCAAAAAATTTATTTATTATCCCAAAATGCAGTTTAAACAAAAAAAAAAACGTTCTTGTAATCAGCCAAGGAATAAGCCTGGATTTTTTCGAAGCGTTTTGAGCATAATTTTGGATTTTGCATATGAACAATTTTTTCAAAATTCAAAATTTTGCTCAAAACGCTCCGGAAAAATTCAGGCATATTCCTCGGCTGATTACAAGAACTTTTTATTCTGGACAAATTTTACGAAAAGCGCATAGTTTTTCAATAAAAAATTTCCAACGACTCCGTAACCTTTATTGCACTCTGACAATGCTTCACCGCATTGTCATCCTGGGAATTTTCGAGTACACCCAGCAAAAAAAAATGCCAAAGCGTAAAGCCTCAAAAATTGCAACAAACTCCGAATCGGAATGGGATTCCGATGGAAACGATGAACGTATCATCATACCTAATCCAGATTACTCTGGCTCTAATGGAGATGATTCATCAGATGACGAGAATTCGAGATCGGAATTTCCCAGACGAAATTCAAAATTTTGCTCAAAACGCTCCGGAAAAATTCAGGCGTATTCCTCGGCTGATTACAAGAACTTTTTATTCTTGACAAATTTTCCGAAAAGCGCATAATTTTTCAGTAAAAAATTTTCTTAGTTCTAAGCATCGTGTAAGAGTAAAATGATTCACGAATATCTATCGTCCGTCTGCCGCAAAGAAAGTTTACGTTGCCCAACTATCACCAACGTGGAGGTCGACGAATATCGATAGTCTCTCTCTTTTTTTTAAGGGATTTTATATATTTTTTTTACATTTTTAAATTTTTTTTATGGAGAATTTTTTTCATTTCAGATTTCAATCCGTTGAAATCATTTTG